>NC_138221.1:1163700-1641200 GCF_964197995.2 Scardinius erythrophthalmus | reverse complement strand
AGTCCAAGTTCAACAGCCTCCCGCCAAAGCTCAGTGAAGTTCGAGAGGTGGTGAGAAAGGCCATATCTCCTGAGAGATCTGGGAGCGTCTGGAGCAAGTCTTCGGAAGGCTCTCACAACTCTGGCTGAGGAAGCAGAGAAGAGCAGCTTTGGCTAAAGAGGAAGGAGATGTGTTGGGGCATCACCTATGTAGACAGCGGAGGAGGAGCGTCTAGCTGAAGAGCTCTAACGTAAAGATCTACCTGTGTAATGTTGGTTAGGATGAACAAAATCACTTTGTCGGAATATCCCTGAAACTGATCCAAATGTAGAATCTGATGAACAGACCAGTGCTCGAAGTGGGCCTGTTCCTCAGTCCACAGCGGTGGTCAGTCCACAGGTGTGTGTTTATGGATATTGTCAGAAGCGATACGAGACTACAGTTTTCGCTGCGTTCACCTGTCATCAGTCTACTGTTCTCCTCCAGCGAAGACAGAACGTGAAGACGTTTTTTTTTTTATTAAAACGTATTATTGTGGATGTGGCATTTGATTAACATCATGCACAGGAATTATTAAAGACACAATCGCACAGTAAAAATTGTTTGTTGGTTTTTGAGGTACAGTAGCCTTACCCGGGTTGCCTTAAAATTTTGAGTTCATTTAAACACAAAATTTGAGTTGATGCAAAGAAAGATATTAGTTTATGCAACAGAAATCATTTTGTCCTCCTGTAATTTGACTCCAAATCTCAGGTAAAAATTTAAACAAAACAGTGGATTACTCAGTATACATACATCTGTGACATTTAATATTTTGGCTTTCTTCACTATTAATGTTTGTATTTAACCAGAAAATCTACATTTGACAGGTAATAATCCAGAGGATTCTGCGTTTATGCATTCATGTGTTATGCAGACGCTTTCATCCTCAGCGACTGATTCATTCACTGGCCTCTGTGAATTATGAAGCGTTTACTGCGATGTTTTAAGAGTCGTCACCTTCATTTATATAGCACTTTTAACAGTATAGATTGTTTTAAACTTCTTGTTGTTGAAACTTTGAAATAGGTTCCAAGGTGCAAGCGTTGAAAATGTTTGAAAAACGTTATCATCTCTGCGTAAACTTCAAAAACGTGAATCTGTGAAAACGCTGACGGCGTGAACATGTATATTATGTCTTCAGTCTATAGGTATTAGAGAGACTAATATTAGCGTAGATGCCATTCTTCTTATGATGTAACGAGTACATCAGGATTTATGGGAAGTGTTCCCGGTTCCGGCTGATCTAATCTATGCAGCCTAAAATTGAACTATAGAAGTTTATAATGTATTATGTGTATGCTAGGTCAAAGAGATGTGTCTTTAATCTGGCTTTGAACTGACAGAGTGTGTCTGCTTCCCGGACAATGTTAGGAAGACTGTTCCAGAGTTTAGGTGCTAAATAGGAGAAGGATCTGCCGCCAGCAGTCGATTTAGATATTCTAGATATTATCAACTGGCCGGAATTTTGAGATCGCAATAGACGTGAAGGACTATAATGCGTTAAGAGCTCGCTCAAGCACTGCGGAGCTAAACCATTTAGTGCTTTGTAAGTAATCAGCAATATTTTAAAATTGATGCGATGTTTAATAGGGAGCCAGTGCAGTGTTGACAGAACTGGGCTAATATGGTCATACTTCCTGGTTCTGGTAAGAACTCGAGCTGCTGCGTTTTGAACCAGCTGTAGTTTGTTTATTAAGCGTGCAGGGCAACCACCCAGTAGAGCATTACAATAATCTAGCCTTGAGGTCATGAACGCATGAACTAATTGTTCCGCATTTGTCAATGAGAGCATATGACGTAATTTAGATATATTTTTAAGATGGAAAAATGCAGTTTTACAGATACTAGACACGTGACTTTCAAATGAAAGATTGGTATCAAAGAGCACACCCAGGTTCCTAACCGACGACGAAGACTTGACAGAGCAGCCATCAAGTGTTAGACAGAGTTTGAGGACGTGAACTCATGGACGCACCTTCTTCAACGTTCAATTATCAGCTTATAGTCCAGTTTATTCATTGCACTGGAAATGGTGGATCATATTGAAAGGTTCTTCCACTGAGTAAGAGACACAAGCGATAATGATCTTAAAGCGAGTCTGTTTATTATAAGAGGAACAGAGATGAAGCCACTCTCACACACACACACACACACACACACACACACACAGGTCCTCAGGTCTCCCAGCCCTTGCCCCCGGGCTGCTTGGGGAGCCGGAGCCCCACGAGTCCGGCGGCCTGGTCGATGCGCACGTCTGCTCTGGGCGAGTGGTAGCGCAGGTGCAGATGCAGGTGCAGACGAGTGGAGCTCAGCAGACACAGGTACGACTGCGCCGCATGCAGAGCCTCCACCTGTGCTCGACACAGCTGCGCTCCGGTCACCTGAAACACACACACACACACACACAGATCACATTCAGCAGGATCTTAATGTGGAAAAAGCAGCTTCATGAGCTGAAGGTCATGTTTCCCTCATTAATACACTCACCGCTGACCCTAACTGACCCAACACCACTGTACAGATATACATACAACATTCACGGAAAATATTATATTAGTACAATATATTTATTCATCTATTCATTTGTAATAGTTTTATTTATCATAATTAGATTATAAGTGTATTTTTAACTATATTTTTATGTTAAAATGTGAAATATTTACTTATTATATTATTATAAATATTTACTTATTAAATATTATATTTATATTATACTCAATTATGAATATAATTAGTTTATAATACTTTTATCATAATTTTACTTTTCATGATTATAATATAAATATATAAATCATTACAATTTTATTCAAATATTTAAAGCACTTACTTAAAATATCATATTAATATATTTATATTATACTTAATTATAAATTATTATTTATATTTATAATTAATTTGTATTATTTAATTCATAATTATAATGTAAATATTATTAGAATTTTATATGTACAAATATTTTAAAAAGTAAGATATTTATTTAAAATATGTTATCATTATTTTACTTTTCATAATTATAATATAAATATTTTTTTATTATGTTCAAATATTTTAAAAAGTAATATATAATATAGTAATATATAATATAAATATTTATATTTAGATATAGATATAAAATATTTATATAAATATATTATACTTAATGATGAACATAATTAATTTATAATTCTTTTATCATAATTTGACTTTTCATAATTATAATCTAAATATATTAATTACAATTTTATCAAATATTTAAAGCATTTACTTAAAATATTATATTACTATACTTATATTATTCCTCATTATAAATTATTATTTATATAATTAATTTGTAATTGTTTTATCTTTCATAATTATAATATAAATTTATTATTATTGTATATTAAAATAATTGTAAAAAGTAAATTTACTTAATTAAAATACTTAATATTTACTTAATAATATAGAAATATTAGATTATTATTAATTATGACTATGATTAATGTATAATACTTTTATCATAATTTAATAATATAAATACATTATTAATTACACTTTTATATTAAAATATTTAAAACATTTATTTATAATATTATATTAATATTATTCTTCATTATAAATTGTTTAGATTTTATAATAAATAAATAATAAATAATAAATAATTTTCATAAATATTATTAATTACATTTTGGTGTATTAAAATGAATATTAATACATTATTATTCATGATTATAAATACTTATTTTAATTAATTATTTATGGTTGTTTTATATTTCAATATTTTATTTTTCAAATTATATTATATACTTTTATTTGTCAAATATTTTTAAATATTATAGTAATATTATAGATATTATACATTTCGTCATAATATTATAATTTAATATAAGTAAATATTATATAAATATACACTCGTCCTGCTCGGTTTCAGTGGAGTCTCCTCATGACACACACACACACACACACGCACTGTTATATCGAGCATCTCTTCATGACGCACACACTCTGTTATATCGAGCAGCCGTTATCGGTTCTGTTACCTGGTTCCTCCTGAACTGCTCCAGCACATATTTATAAATGAGAGTGTGTTTGTAACCGGAACCCTTCGCGATTCGGATCTCCTTCAGGATCCCGCGACACACACCGAGCGCCGCCATCTTCACGACAGACACGACGAGTCGAGCACACACACAGAACCAGCGGGCAGACTCGACCAATCAAACACACAGACGGCGATCGTCGAGTGTATGTGGTAGAACAGCGATGATATTTGTAGAGGAAAAGAAATGCAATTACATTGGAAAATGACGAGACTTTCAATAGTACATACATTTAAAACAATTCCGTGTAGTGTGAATAATAACTAGGCTATATATATACTGACAAAATCTTTAAAGTGTCATTCAAAGTTCGATTCACTAAAAAGAACCGATTCATTCGTTCGAGAATCACATTAGAGTTTTTGCTCCGCATGCTTTTGATTCACTAAAAAGAATCGGTTCAAAAGAGTCATTTGTTATGTAATCGGACTGCTTTGGTCGCGAGGTCTGTTTTTAAATCACGTATCTCTTCAGTATCGAAGCTATTTTATTGATGAAGTATTTTGTATTTATATTGTATCGTCAACAAAATGTTATTGTTAATACCGCAGCAAAACAGACGTGTAAAGGATTCATTGTTTGCTGAGAATATACCATTTAAAAATGAATGAGCCTTTTAATCAGTGTATGGTGCAGTCTCTACTGGATGCAGATTTACTCCACACACTTGAGTCTGTTGGCAGATGAAGCAGCGACTGTAAATTATTTCATAATGCTTTGTCTGTAAATTATGCTTTAATATGGATAATGTTTTCATTATACTTTTGATAATGATAAAGATAGTTCTAAAAATCGTTCTCAATTTTAAAGAATAGCAGTTCACAACACAACTATAACTATAACGATATAGAGAAACGATATTGTTTTTTTGTTTTTTTCTCAGATGTTGAAGTATAATATATATATATATATATATATATATATTTCAATAAATGCAGCATTTCACATTAAAATAGTGCAGGCCTTTAAAATCGATTTTTTTGAAGTGAGAAAAGCGCCATCCAGTGGCGTTAGGAAAGTAAAAGCAGGAATAAAAATGTAATAATAATAATAATAAATATTATTTTAACTATATACATACAAACTGTAATTGTTATTTTATGTATTGTTGTATATGCAACAGATATCAGGAACACTTATATTAGGCTAAAATAAGAGCAAACACAATTATTATTAACTTTTGCTGTTATTATTTTTCTGCACAGTGGCTGATTTGTAGGCTGAGTTTTCTTTCGTATTTCCCAGTCATTTCCTATTGCGGTCATTTTTGACCGCGAAGGAGACAAGTGTGACACTTTTTTATGACCCTTTAACATATCTGAATCATGTCCATGATTTTTGTGTGTGTTTACATTGAATTGAGCAGGCCCCTCCCACGACTGTTGATTGACACTGCAGTTTGAGCATAGCCCCGCCCTGAGTGAGCTGGACACAGAGTCCGCCAGTGTTTCGACGCTTGAGCAGCTGTAGACAAGAATGTCTCCTAAGCGATTGAGGTGTGTTGTTGATGGATGTAAGAATGAACATAGCAGTCTTCATTTACTCCCGTTGTTACTCGAGGATGGATCTGTACTGTTTGTGATCCAGCTTACAGTCTCCAGAGCAACAGGACTAACATTACTGACAATACTAAGGGTAGAGATGGGGAGTCGACTCCAAAAGAGTCGATTCCTCGACTCTCACTCGCCCTAGTGTCGGAATCGACTCCAGGTCAGGAATCGACTCCCAGTGTCGAGTGTTTTTTTCAAGTTCAACACAGCAACAGTTCATTATAACGAAAAGATTATAATGAATGTAAAGATACGGAAATTAAAACAAAAAGATAAAGAAATGAGAGGAAAAAAAGTAATGCCAGGAAAACAAAGAACAATAATGTATAGATAGTTTTTTTCTGTTGGGTCTGTTTTGCGATCTTCGCAGCGCCAGAGAGAAATGCACATTTCATACGAATTACATAAGCAGTCTGTTTTCTTTCGTTTTGAATTGTTCTGCTTAAAAGTAGACATTTCAAGCTATCTATATGTCTCAGGTCTGTGAGGCAATAGGCTACCTTACAGGCCTACGCTGAGTTTCGGTTCATTTTTGAGACGAGCTCCAGGTTCGCCAGCGCCTCCGTGTCCTGATTGTCTATTTTCTAATAGCCTATACTTCTTTCATTAATTGGTTGATGAAACATCGATTAAAATTAAGATACAATTAATACAAAACGAAATTAAATTTAAAGACAGGCTTTGTGCTTTCAGTTTGAGTTCTCAGTCTGTGAAAGTTTTAAAACATTCGTTTAGTGCCGCTTTAGAGCGCTCACGTCTATAACGGAGAACTCTCTGTAACATTTTTTTTTTTTTTGTGTGAAATAAATTTCTAAAAAAAAATGCGACTTAGTCCAGTGCGACTTATAGGCCTATATATGTTTTTTCTTCCTTGTGACGCATTTTTTGACCAATATGCGATTCCGGAGCAACTTATAAAATAGACTACGGTAAGTTATTTATTATTTTTGTGCAAATGTCCCATAAAGTCTCATCCTTTAAGGATTAATTTATGTACCGCTGACCGGTGCATTGCATTACGAATAAAAGCAGAATCAATAAAGTCAAAAATGTGATGTGCAGTCAGGTTTGAGTGTGTGCGCTATTTGAACAAGTGTTCTCACTGATACGCTTGTTGTGATTCGCGGAGATTTGACGAGTTTTATAGTCTTGATATTGTTTCTTATTCAAAAGTGGTGACCCCCAACCAGCACCCCCAACCTAAAACCTCTTCCCGCGCCCCTGGCTAGTTATATGTTTTCCTGTACAGTCCCAGATAAATATTTAATTAAGATAAAACACGTAATTGTGAGGAAACGAGGAAGCATATTGAGACGCACCTTCTGAATCCTGACCCTATTTTAATTCAAAGTAAATGGAGTCGAGGAGTCGATTCCACCGACTCCAAAATTAGGAGTCGGGAGTCGGAGTCGACTCCAAAAAAACCGGAACCGAACACCCCTAACTAAGGGTCTGCCACAGCAGGCTTGTATTAATAGTGGATAAAAGCAGATGACAAAATAAGTTATAACCATAATTAAACTAAACTATACCTGTTCTATGTCCATACAGCATATATTCTCTGGCTCTGTGGGCATTATTGTCCGACTCTGAGTCGAAATGAACACCGCATCTGAGAGTTTCTGTTCTGATATTATCAGATGAGATTGTCCTGACTCTGAGCGCCAGCTCGTGAGGCTCCGCCCCCTGGCCGTGCAGTAGCAGTTAATTTGCATTTAAAGGCATACACACTAAAACAGCGCGTTTTTCTGAGCCCCAAAAAATGACAATTTAAACATGCTGTAAAAAATTATCTGTTGGGTATTTTGAGCTAAAACTTCACATACATACTCTGGGGACATCAGAGACTTATTTTACATCTTGTGAAAAGAGTCATAATAGGTGCCCTTTAAACATCTTCTATGGAAGGTACGATGTGAGAGACCCAAAAATAGGCTGTAGTATTACCTGTGATCAGATTGGTAGCTATGAACATATATTCAGCTTTCTGAAGAAGTAGCAGCCATGTGTCTCTCCAAATTAGACCAAACAAAGCCCCTGGGCCTGATGGCCTCCAAGGAAGGGTGCTAAAGGCATGCTCTCAACAGCTTAAAGGGGTTCTTGCTCAGCTGTTTCAAATTTTGCTGAATTGTGGTGTTTTTCCAAATTCATGGAAGAAATCCACAATAATACCTGTGCCTAAAGTCTCTAAGGCTATAGCCCTTGGAGACTTTAGACCAGTGGCACTCACTCCCCCTTTAGCCAAGTGTATGGAGAGAGTGGTCAGCACCCATCTTATGTCTTCTGTTGGGAATCAACTTGACCCCCTTCAATTTGCCTATAGGTCACACAGGGGCACAGAGGACACAACTCTTACTCTTGTAAATCAAATAGCTAAACATTTGCAACAACCAAAATCACTTGCTCGGGTTCTTTTTATTGATTTTACTTCTGCTTTTAATACTATGCAAATTGTCTTTCTTTTAGAACAACTTCTTAGGATGAATGTGAATGGTGGGCTCATTCACTGGATTAGTGACCACCCTCTTAATGAACGGGGTCTACTCAGATGAGCTTTTTGTAAATACTGGAGCACCACAAGGCTGTGTGTTGTCACCTCTGTTGTTTTCAATTTATATAAATGATATGACTGTGCACAGCACCAATGTTAGTTTACTTAAATATGCTGATGACATGGCCTTGGTAGGACTTCTCACAGAAAATAATGCAGCACATGAGGAAGCTTACTTTAGCCAAGTCACTTTACTGCAGGACTGGTGTCAGACTGTTAAAATGGAAATTAACGTGACTAAAACAAAATAACTTATAATACAAACAAAACCAAGAGGGGCCAGTAACATCAACCCTGTTGTACTTAACAGCCGACCTGTGGAAGTAGTCGAAGATTTTAAGTACTTGGGTACAATCATTGATTGCATTCACTAAACTCAGAGTTTGAGTTGCTTCCATCTGGCCGTAGATTCAGGGTCCCAAGGGCGAGCCGGAACATCTATAAGATATCTTTTATTCCCCATACCAGACAGGAACTTAATATAAACTGAAATCGTTTTTAAATGTGTTTATTGTAGGTCGAAACCAACCTTATTTCAATCGGCTGCGCTGCTTTCCATTTTCTGTTGTTGTATGTTGATGGTGGTAGTGTTGTACTCTTAAGGCGAGACACTACAGGTGAATAGGGTACAAATTTTAACTAGCAGATATCACCATGAAACTTTCCCAGTTGATTACCTACATTAAGATAAGAAAAAAATGTATTACAAGTTTTCTGTAATTTAATGTTTAAATATGCAAATTAGGCAATATCTAATTAAATATGCGCTAATTTGTATATATTTTAAAAAACGAAATCTGAGTATTGGATAAAGCCAGATTAAAAATTATTTTTTCATTGTGTTCACATATTAGATGGGGAAAAAATTACAGAGGGATTTATGGATCAGAATATACTGTCAATAGCCTTAAAAAAATGATTTTCGCCATGTTTTTTGTAATAAAATGTTATATAAATCAGGCTAGGAATAATATATTTACAAATCCCTCTGTAAATGTCTTCATAATATAACTAGGTACAAGACTGGAAAGTTTGGTGTATATAGGTGCGACTGAAGTGAAGATTTCGTACTTGGAGAATGAGAGAAAGGTCATTTTGAGAAAACGGGCTTTAAAGATTTATCATCAGCCAATGAGATTGCGCATTCAGCCCTTTTACTTTCGCGATTGGTTGCTGATAAAAAGGAAATGACCATATTTGGATCCGACAGCATTGTACAGTGAAGAGAGAGCTTTCCAGCGGTGCCTGTGATGACAGGGTGCGGACAGAGATCGCGGATCGGCGGGATGATTTACAACGACAACTTTTGTTGAATTTACGCGAAATCTACAGACGCAAACAGACAAAGTGTAATAAAATAAAGACCTAAATGTGTATTTCGGACTTTTTTTCACCACAGTCTGAAAGAAGACATGTTATTGAAGACAAATATCCAAAAATCTCAAAATTGACCAGTAAAAAAAAAACAATGTTTTTGCCTGCCGTGTCTCGCCTTATAACTGTGTGTATTTTAATGTAAGTTTAACTGTGGTGTCACTGATGCATATCTGTTCGGAGAAGTCGAAGACAAATTTCCACTAAGGTGGACAATAAAGTCTAATAATTGTTTGTTTGTTTTTTAAATAGTAGGCGATTATGCATATTCAGACGCAACATAAGTATATGTATAAGCACGTCCAAATCTCACGGAAAATTGCACACCACACACCAGATATTTCTCACTTACTGTTTTATGAGAACGAAAGATTCGGATTATATTATTGTGTGTCAAACTCATGTTCACTGAGGGCCACTTCAGCATTATAGCTTCCCTCAAAGGACTGGTTGCAAACTTAATACTGTATAAATATTACTAGTCCTTAACATATTGTTAAATAACTGTCTCTTTAAAGGATATTGGTAAGAATGAGGGGCTTGTGACAGAAAAATAAATGTCTTTGTTTTTAATCCTAAAATTACACAACAATGCCATTATTATAACATAAATACGATATTATGACTTAAAAATAAATACTCTTTGATCTAACATATTACTGTACTACTGGTTTATTGGAGAAATATTCAAGAACACGAGGAGAAGAAAATGTCACAATAATGTCTCTTTATTCTCTTAATGTAGGATGAAGAGATACAGAACAAGGATTAGTAACAAGCTACACTTAAAAGTTACTATTACAAGCTATTATTTAACATTCCAGATTTGTTTACTTTAACAAATCACTTTTGAGTCACGTGATGTTGATGGGTCCCGTCTGTCTCAGTGCTGAAACTCTTTATGTAAGGTTACATGTATAGACAGCTCAGAGCTTATTATGAGTATTGTCTATTATACTAACTTTCAAACAGTAATCTATTGTAAATGTGCACATTATTTCTCATTAAAACAGGTTTATATGTTAATGATTCCTCATGATTTTCATCTTAAATCATACACTAAAGGTTCAGAATGTTTGGAATCACATTGATGAAAGCTCCTGTTATCTTAAGGGAAACAGCATGTATCCACTGAAAGTGTTGTGGTTATTCCCGTTATCCTGAATCCTGCAGCTAGGCCAAACTTTCACATACACAACATCTCCAGCCTCCAGGATCAACACGACTCCTTTAGAAGAGTTTAACACACCCTGAGACTGGTGAGCATGTGCTATAATCACATTCTGTCCATTCTTCACAATGAAGGCACTTGCTGGATTTGACTGACCATGAGCATAGACGGAGAATGTGAACACGTACACTCCTTTCAGCGGGGCGGTGAAGATACCTAAAGCAAACAAGAGATACAGAAAAGAACCAGCTGATTCCTGAATGACTGCTTCATTACCAAGCACAGTGTGATGGTCTTGAAAGATGGCAGATCATTTATGTCTCTTATACACATTACACACCTGTAGAGAGGTCTGAATGGAGCAGAAGGGTTTTCATTACTATAACTGTTTTATGACTCACTTTATTAATAATTACCTGTAATTGGGTTGTAGGCATTCCCTATGTTTGTGAAGACCTTCCTGTAGACTAGTATGATATCAGTGGTAGAAGGACCAACATCTCCACTGCCAGACTGCAGAAGTGAAGCTGAAAATGCTATCTCTCTGTCTGTTATTGAAAAACATAAGCAATATTGTGATATATTACAGTATTACGCTAATAATACATACACACTGAATTTAACTTCATTCAAACACACTGTTTCACCTCTATTTTCCTTTCTCAACTCTTCCACTTGACTCGACGTGACTTCACTGATATTTGACATTTCTGTGAAGAAATAAAAGAATGTGTTAAATTATATTTATAATGTTTATTGAATAGGGGTGTAGCGGTACACAACACTGGCGGTTCAGTACAACGCTCAGTTTTGAAGTTACAGTTCGGTACAGCAGGGTGAAAACTTAGCATAAAATTGCTTCTTTTTTTCTAAATTAATTATAAAATTATTTTTCTACTCCAATTCGTTGTTGAAATATAATCATTTACACAGTGGCGGTCATAATTGTTTTCATGACAGACTGATTTAAACATTAAACATAAATAATCAAGGCATAACTTAACAGGTTAAGTAAAATATTAGGAATATATAGGCTAATATAGTGCATATATTTAGCAAAAGAGTTCATTTATCTAGCGAACTAAACGAGCTGTAAACACTGAATGACATCGTTTACAAGCTGTTTTTCCACATCTTTCGGCCGTTGATTGATAAATTACGCAAGATGTGTTTCAGTAAGTTGTACTGTATCTTTTAACATACCTTTCAGATGTTCATTAAGTTGGCTTGGGAAAGCCAACTTACTGAAATCCTATTTAAACTTATTATTATTATTCTTCTGAGACTAAAAAATCTGACTCTAACTCCTCCTAGAGCTTTAAAGGAGAACTTGGTAACTTTTTTAACTTATTAAAACTGTCTAGAAATCATTTGGATGGTTAAACAACCTGTTCTGGTGATATTGGTGACTTTCCCCGCTCCCCCCAGCGTTCCCAGGCGAAAAACCAACCTTGCAACTTGGGCACTACCGTCCCGGCAAGATAGAAATTGGAAGTCTCGTGAGAAGCGAGAACGAGAACGAGAACGAGCGCGAAACACAAATTGCTTTACGGCAATTCGACATAAACACACACGCATGTATGATGTATTACCAGATTACCCACCTCGGTAGACATAGCTCCACACGATTCAGTTGGCTTGCTCCGATCAAAACAAACGCACATGAGCAGCGGTAGAGAGGGGGAGGAGGCCGCCGCAAGTGAGTTTTTTACGACCGTGTTGTGACATATACGCCCCCCCACAGCTGTAGGGGGAGCTCGTGGGGAAAACATGCGACAACAAAAGGGAAAATCAGCGAAGAAGTGACTAGAGTTCGCTAGAGTTGCCGAGTTCTCCTTTAACTCTACAAACTCCAAACTCAAGTCAGACCTTCAGACTGTTCTGACTTAGTGTGCTATATCTTTTCAGACTGATTTGACTTTCAGTTTTCTTAAAAATTAATATTAAAAAACATAAAAATCCCATAGACTTTCATTGCAGACTGCTCAAATTGAGCCAAGACTACGGTGGCCCATTAGTGTACAAGCTAAAAACTCAAATCTAAACTCCCTGAAGCCCTAGACTCAATTAAACTACTATTTTATGTACTAATAAACCTATCTATCTATCTATCTATCTATCTATCTATCTATCTATCTATCTATCTATCTATCTATCTATCTATCTATCTATCTATCTATCTATCTATCTATCTATCTATCTATCTATCTATCTAACTTTCTTTCTTACTAATCTATCAATCTTTCTAACTAACTTATCTATCTTTCTTTCTTTCTTTCTTTCTTTCATTCTTTCTTTCTAATCTATATATCTTTCTAACTAATCTATCAATCTTTCTAACTAACTTTATCTTTCTTTCTTTCTTTCTTTCTTTCTTTCTAACTACGCTATCTATCTTTCTAACTAACTTATCTATCTTTCTTTCTTACTAATCTATCTATCTTTCTTACTAACTTATCTATTTTACTTTCTTTCTTTATCTATCTTTCTAACTAACTTATCTATCTTTCTTTCTTTTTAACTAATCTATCAATCTTTCTAATTTATCTATCTTTCTTTCTTTTTAACTAATCTATCTTTCTCACTAACTTATCTATCTTTCTTTCTAACTAATCTATCTATCTTTCTAACTAACTTATCTTTCTATCTATCTATCTATCTATCTATCTATCTATCTATCTATCTATCTATCTATCTATCTATCTATCTATCTATCTATCTATCTATCTATCTATCATCTATCTATCTAACTTATCTATCTTTCTTTATTTCTTACTAATCTATCTATCTTTCTAACTAACTAACTTATCTATCTTTCTTTCTAACTAATCTATCTATCTTTCTAACTAATCTTTCTTTCTTTTTGACTAATCTATCAATCTTTCTAACTAACTTATCTTTCTTTTCTTTCTTTCTTTCTTTCTTTCTTTCTTTCTTTCTTTCTTTCTTTCTTTCTTTCTTTCTTTCTAACTAATCTATCTTTCTTTCTAACTAATCTATCTTTCTTTCTAACTAATCTATCTTTCTTTCTAACTAATCTATCTATCTTTCTAACTAACTTATCTATCTTTCTTTATTTCTTACTAATCTATCAATCTTTCTAACTTATCTATCTTTCTTTCTTTCTTTCTAACTAATGTATCTTTCTAACTAACTTATCTTTCTTTCTTTCTTACTAATCTATCTTTATAACTAACTAATCTATCTTTCTTTCTTTTTAACAAATCTAGCAATCTTTCTAACTAACTTATCTTTCTTTCTTTCTAACTAACTAATCTATCTATCTTTTTAACTAACTTATCTATCTTTCTTTTTTTATCTATCTATCTTTCTAACTAACTGATATATCTTTCTTTTTAACTAATCTATCTATCTTTGTAACTAATCTATCTTTCTAACTAACTAACTAATCTATCTTTCTTTCTTTATCTATCTATCTTTCTAACTAACTTATCTATCTTTATTTCTTTCTTTATCTATCTATCTATCTATCTTTCTAACTAACTTATCTATCGTTCTTTCTTTCTTTTTAACTAATCTATCTCTTTCTAACTTATCTATCTTTCTTTCTTTCTAACTAATCTATCTATCTTTCTAACTAACTTATCTTTCTTTCTTTCTTACTAATCTATCTTTCTAACTAACTTATCTATCTTTCTTTCTTTTTTAACTAATCTATCTATCTTTCAAACTAACTTATCTATCTTTTTTAACTAATCTATCTATCTTTCTAACTTATCTATCTTTCTTTCTTTTTAACTAATCTATCTATCTTTTTAACTTATCTATCTTTCTTTCTTACTAATCTATCTATCTATCTTTCTATATTTCTTACTAATCTATCTATCTTTCTAACTAACTTATCTCTTTCTTTCTTTCTTTCTAACTAATCTATCTTTCTAACTAACTTATCTATCTTTCTTTCTTACTAATCTATCTATCTTTCTAACTAACTTATCTATCTTTCTTTCTTTCTTTTTAACTAATCTATCTATCTTTCTAACTAACTTATCTATCTTTCTTTTTAACTAATCTATCTATCTTTCTAACTAACTTATCTATCTTTCTTTCTTTCTTTTTAACTAATCTATCTATCTTTCTAACTTATCTTTCTTTTTTTTAACTAATCTATCTCTTTCTAACTAACTTATCTATCTTTCTTTCTTTCTAACTAATCTATCTATCTTTCTAACTAACTTATCTTTCTTTCTTTTTAACTAATCTATCTATCTTTTTAACTAACTTATCTATCTATCTTTCTTACTAATCTATCTATCTTTCTAACTAACTTATGTATCTTTCTTTCTAACTAATCTATCTATCTTTCTAACTAAGTAATCTCTTTCTTTCTTTCTTTCTTTCTTTCTTTCTTTCTTTCTTTCTTTCTTTCTTTCTTTCTTTCTTTCTAACTAATCTTTCTTTCTTCGAATCATACTTTCTAACGAATCAATTTAACTAATCTATCTTATCTATCTTTCTTTCTTTCTAACTAATCTATCTATCTTTCTAACTAACTTATCTATCTTTCTTTCTTTCTAACTAATCTATCTATCTTTCTAACTAATCTATCTATCTTTCTAACTAACTAATCTTTCTTTCTTTCTAACTAATCAATCTGTCTTTCACTCTTTCTTTCTTTCTTTCTTTCTTTCTTTCTTTCTTTCTTTCTTTCTTTTTTCTAACTATTCTTTCTTTCTTTCTTTCTTTCTTACTAATTTTTCTTTCTTCCTTTCTAATGAATCGTATTTTCTTTCTAACTAATCTTTCTTTCTTTCTTTCTTTCTTTCTTTCTTTCTTTCTTTCTAGCTAATCAATCTTTCTTTCTTTCTTTCTTTCTTTCTTTCTAACTAATTTTTCTTTCTTCCTTTCTAATGAATTGTACTTTTTTCTAACTAATCTTTTTTTTTCTTTCTTTCTTTCTTTCTTTCTTTCTTTCTTTCTTTCTTTCTTTCTTTCTTTCTTTCTTTCTTTCTTTCTTTCTTTCTTTCTTTCTTTCTTTCTAGCTAATCTTTCTTTCTTTCTTTCTTTCTAGCTAATCTTTCTTTCTTTCTTACTAATCAATCTTTTTTTCTCTTTCTTTCTTTCTTTCTTTCTTTCTTTCTTTCTATCTTTCTTTCTATCTTCAAACCTTATCTATCTATCTATCTATCTATCTATCTATCTATCTATCTATCTAATCTTTATTTTTCTTTCTAACTAATCTGTTTCTTTTTTATCTATCTATCTATCTATCTATCTATCTATCTATCTATCTATCTATCTATCTATCTATCTATCTATCTATCTATCTATCAATCTATCTAATCTATATATCTTTTTAACTAACTTATCTATCTATCTTTCTTTCTTACTAATCTATCTATCTTTCTAACTAACTTTTCTTTCTTTGTTTCTTACTAATCTATCTTTCTTTCTAACTAAAAACTAACTGATCTATCTATCTTTCTAACTAACTAACTTATCTTTCTTTCTTTTTAACTAATCTATCTCTTTCTAACTAACTTATCTTTCTTTCTTTTTAACTAATCTATCTCTTTCTAACTAACTTATCTTTCTTTCTTTCTTTCTTTCTAACTAACTAACTTATCTATCTTTCTTTCTAACTAACTTATCTATCTTTCTTTCTAACTAATCTATCTTTCTTTCTTTCTTTCTTACTAATCTATCTTTCTAACTAACTTATATTTCTTTCTTTCTTACCAATCTATCTTTCTTTCTAACTAAAAAACTAACTTATCTTTCTTTCTTACTAATCTATCTATCTTTCTAACTAACTTATCTTTCTTTCTTTTTAACTAATCGATCTATCTTTCTAACTAACTTATCTCTTTCTTTCTTACTAATCTATCTATCTGTCTAACTTATCTATATTTTTTTCTTTCTAACTAATCCATCTATCTTTCTAACTAACTTATCTTTCTTTCTTTCTTACTAATCTATCTTTCTTTCTAACTAAAAAACTAACTTATCTATCTTTCTTTATTTCTTACTAATCTATCTATCTTTCTAACTAACTTATCTTTCTTTCTTTTTAACTAATCAATCTATCTTTCTAACTAACTTATCTCTTTCTTTCTAACTAATATATCTATCTTTCTAACTAACTAATCTATCTTTCTAACTAACTAATCTATCTTTCTTTCTTTCTAACTAATCAATCTTTCTTTCTTTCTTTCTTTCTTTCTTTCTTTCTTTCTTTCTTTCTTTCTAACTAATCTTTCTTTCTTTCTTTCTTCAAAACTTATCTATCTATCTATCTATCTATCTATCTATCTATCTATCTATCTATCTATCTATCTATCTATCTATCTATCTATCTATCTATCTATCTATCTTTTCTTTTTCATTCCAACTAATCTGTTTCTTTTTTTCGAACTATTCTTTCTTTCTTTCGAACTAATCTATCTACCAAACTTTAACCTACTTTAAACATCAAACTACTTTAAACTTCTTCAAACTCTCTGGTCTGGCTTTCTCAAGCCAACTTAAAGTTTGTCTCACAAACTTTTTTTCTAGTTCATGTTTATTCTGTAACTAGCATTAAAGAGGAAGAGATGATCGCGTTCACACAGTTAAACTGAGGCGTCTATACATCGATCTGTCACATCACATTAACAAGCGTCAAAACAGCCTTTATTGTTTGAATTGTTTGATAAAATGGACACGATATGAAAGTTGAGACTTTGATTATTATTAAAAGTAGCAAAACCAGGCTCGTCTGTATGGGCAGAGCCCCACCAAAATATTTCTGCAAACATAGACCTCTATTTGCACTGAATTAATAATGTGTTCAGCATCCTGCAAACAAATACTTTTGGGATTTTCTAGACAATTTTAAGTCATAAAGTGAGCAGGATATATTAAAATGCAACGCATGTATTCGGCAGGTATGCGTTTATGATAAAGTGCCCTCCCCAGCTCTACAGCGCCCCACAGTTATACAATGTAAATCTGTGGTGAAAACTGGAACTGTAGCGCGCTCTGCGTTCACACCAAACGCGAATAGAGCGTCTGGCGCGAGTGATTTCCATGCTAAGTCAATGTAAAGACGCGGTTACATAAAACTTATCACATAAAAACTTGATTTCAATATATGAGACATTAATTTTGTGTTGAATGCTATTTATTCCATATATATAAATCTAGATTATATGAAAAATTATTATTATAATGTAAGGACAACCAATATACTTTAGTGTTGAAAAAAGATCACAGGATAGTGATTTTATGTTTGTTTTGAGAATAGACATGACTTTTTTTCCTCACTAGAATTCCTACATAACTTGCAATATTATAAACAACATTACGGACGCAATAAATACATTAAGGCAATTCTAAAATGCCATTTTATGCGTTTGACGCGTTTGCACTAAAGTCTGTCAATTATCACGAGAGCGCCACCCTCGGGCTGAATAAAGCAAGGACATTAGAATTCTGACAAAAGTGTGTCTGATGAGTTCAGCGATCAGAATTTATAGTTTACAAAATGTTCATCATAAACTAGCGCTGAGACCCAGAATCTGCCCTATGGCCAGGAGCCGCTACTGAACAAAACTTAGGGCTTATTGCGATTACTGGTGTTTAATGCTGGTTAAAAGCAAACAACACTGTGTTCGTCATTGCACACGAACATCGAACCGAAAGACACATACTGAACATTCACAGGATCATTATGTGTACTGTTACACTCCTAATAGAAAACACAATTTACACAGTAAACACTCAGTTTTACACTATGCAGTGTCCTGCATTGCTGTTTTACTTTGAGGATCACTGGTAAAAGAGTGAATGTTACCATCAAGTTTCTTGTTCAGGTCTTCCAGGATGAAGGTCTGTTGTTCATCAGTTTTCTCAGCATCTCTCAGTCGCGTCTCTAGAGCTCTGATGTTCGCTTTCTGCTCTGTAACGGTGGTGGTCAGTTCTCTGATGTTGGCTTTCTGCTCTGTAACGGTGGCGGTCAGTTCTCTGATGTTCACTCTCTGCTCTGTAACGGTGGTGGTCAGTTCTCTGATGTTGGCTTTCTGCTCTGTAACGGTGGCGGTCAGTTCTCTGATGTTCACTCTCTGCTCTGTAACGGTGGTGGTCAGTTCTCTGATGTTCACTCTCTGCTCTGTAACGGTGGTGGTCAGTTCTCTGATGTTCGCTTTCTGCTCTGTAACGGTGGCGGTCAGTTCTCTCAGAGCTGCATGGATGTCAGTGAAGAACAGATGACAGTACTGTGTGCTGTCAGTCGAAGCTTCAGTTCTGGAAGTGTCTGCTTGAGGTGGATTTTGTCTTCCGTCCTCAGATCTGAGCTGTTGACTGATCTCATTCACACTGAGTCCTCCATCGACCTGCTGTTGACTGATCTCGTTCTCAACGAGTCCTCCATCGACCTGCTGATGTACGACAAACACAAAGGTTTCCAACAGCACCAGTAAACACACTAAACCCTTCATTCTTCAGTGATGTGTGTGTCCAGCTCTTGCTCTGTCATCCCCACAGCCCTGCATGGTTTTTATAGTGTGCTGATTTACTGACTTTTGGACATGATTTTTTATTGTTTCAGATAAAAAGGTAGTTAAAGTTAATAATAATTAAAGAGATGTTCCGGGTTCAGAAGATGTTTATCTTTATTTGGAGACATTTAATATTCAACAATCTAAGTGATCTGCCCTACTTAAGGTGGACGATGACGCAATTTTCTTCTAGAAACAAACTTTGTTGTATTATTTTCATGTTATCACTGTGAATCTGCTTTGAAACAATCTGTATTGTAAAAAGTGCTGTATAAATAAAGGTGACTTAACTTGACTTTATTCACAATGTTGAGCACAGCAGAAAATATAAATGTTTTATAAATTAAAATAGATTGTCACGCCACTTTCTGGTATCCATTTGCATCTTGCAAAATTACTAGGTTTAACAACTTTATGATGGAAAGAAAGAAAGAAAGAAAGAAAGAAAGAAAGAAAGAAAGAAAGAAAGAAAGAAAGAAAGAAAAACAAACAAATAAACACTGGATGTAAATTTACACGGACAAAATCAGAAAGTGATGTTTACATACTGTATATAATGTTAACGCTTTGTGGCAATACTACTGAAATATTAAATACTACTAAATGTTTTAATATTTTAAAATGCTTTAAATAAAGAATGAGTTTGCATTTATTTCTGTGGTGATTGATCATTCCACAAATGTTGCTGATGGAGTTTAACTTGTTGAATTCACAAAATTCCTTCAAAAAACAAAAAACCCTGTATCGACAGAAGGGGAACTGAATACATGCATGGATTAATAAATAAAAAAAGGACACAATCTATTTAATTCTTTCCTTGCCGTTAATGTATAATTAAATTATATATAGCTTATACTGAAAGTAATGATCTATATGTGCAAAACCTGTCAAGTTAAATTTAATGACATAAAAACATCAGATGTAATAATTAACCTGATTTGCAACTTTTCACGTGCAATAATGCCTTAGATTTAAGATAACATTTACAATGACTTGATTTACTGTGTCAGCTGTGTTTTTACCCATGTTAATTATTACTTTTTCTCAAGGTTCTGTCTGTCACGTACGGCACCTCAAAGGAGATGGACAACAAAAGCAGTCTCTCTGTCAGGACAGCTCTCAGAGAGATAAGCATGGTAATGGCTATGGTAATGGTAATGTATTTGGTCTTGGCTGAATAGATGTTACGCTAATGCTGCAGAGTAAGTACTGAGACTCCCTACTGCCATTACATTCACAGACACGCTGCGGTGGCACATATAACATACATTAATAACCAAGAAGGAGACAGAGTCCTCTTCAACCCAGACATCTTATCAGGTCATTTACAGGCTGTACAGCCAATACCAAATAAAGATGCACAGCCACACAGCTTTTCCCAGTTGGAGCACAGTGATCAGTAACAGCTGGAAGAGACTATTGGTATACATTTGTAAATCCACTGTTCACTCTCCACAACTGCTGTCAGAATTCATGACTTGTGTGGACTTTATGTTCTGTGTTTGGTAGTCCTTTGTAGTTTTTCATGTTGATTAGCCTCCCAGGTGTATCTTGTGTCCTCATTACCTTGTTAAATGTAGTTGAATCTCAAAATGCTTTTATGACACGAAACACAGTCAGTTATATCTTAAGTTATTAAACAGACAGGACAAACCACATCTTATAATTTCAAAAGAGATGAAAACGTTCAGACAGCCTACTCTTAAGTACTCTTTGTTTATTGATTGTAATATTTGTTATTCTTTGTTATTTGTTTTGAAGCTATATTTGTTAAAATTATTAACATGTAATTGTGTTAATTTAGTTTTTTAATGTGTAATTTTTATAAGCAGGCCTACTTATAATTATGTAATTAAATATTTTAAGTTTTATTAATAAGATCAATAAAAGAAAAAAAAGTTGATCGGCTCATGAGGTGCCTAAAGATTCCCTTCCCTATTTTACAATGATTTATTGCTTGTTTTTGTTGAATAATAGAAAAGATAAAAAGCTTAAAAAAATAATCGCATATTAAATCGCAATCGCAATATTGGTAAAACTAAATCGCATTTAGATTATTTTCCAAAATCGTTCAGCCCTAGTTTGTTCACAGTTTCCACTGCAGAATAAGCCGCTTGTGTAAGATACAGCAGAATAAACCCCGGTGTCAAGGTCAAGCTCAAGGTCAAGCTCAAGGTCAAGCTCAAGGTCAAGCTCAAGCTCAAGGTCAAGCTTTATTAAGCTCCTTTATGCACAAATAGAAACAACTGACATATACAGGACATCTCAAAAGTAATAATAATAATACATTGTGAATTACAAAATACAAAAGTACATCAAATATAAAAAATAACCTAAGAAATTCCTCTAATCTAAAGTTCTACTATCTAAGAATCTAAAGTTAAAAGTGAAGATTATTGACATTGATAATTAGGCAGCATTTCATAAAAACACAAAACAAACAACAAAATAACAGCTAACTAGAGTGATTTACAATGTTAGATTTGAAGCAATGATTACAGGAAACTATAACATCCTGCTTTGTGGCATCTGGAATGATTTAAAATCAGGAATATTTTAAAATATTATTATTAAATACCTGTCTGGCACCCGAATATTACTGATTGATTGATTGTTTGTATAGATATATATGTTTCTGGAGGCTTTGTGACTGAGAATCAACATAAGACTGAGGGCGGCTGTATCTCGAAGCATCACTGTAGTCTAGCGGTTAGGACTCCGCCTTATCACATGGGCGGCCGGGCTTGAATTTGTCTCAGAAAGTTTTTTGTTTGTTTAAATTGTATTGTTGGGCTGCCATTACACTGTCCAGTCCATATTAATCACTTTCACCCTCTTTTATCCAGTCTAAATAACTCCATCATTCCCCTCTGTTCAACAAAAGCACTGCCCACTTACAACATTATGAAACAACAAAACTTCCAAGAACTCATTTATTTATTTATTTATTTATTTATTTATACATGTGTACATGCATGTATATGTTAAAGGGTAACTAAACCCCTGGTCAGAGCCTGACTCCACCCACTGGCAATATTTGAAAAATTCTACAAAAGTGGGCAGACCCCAGCGGAGATAGAGGGGAGGAGCCGAGGGCGGGGCTGAGTGGGGGGGCGTGCACCTGAGTCCTGCTGTCAGACTCTCTAAAATGGAGAGTGACTCACAGGGTCGCAAGACGACGTAAAGCACATGCATCTGATGAGTTTTATCGAGTTGATGTCAATATCGCACGCTCTCTATAGGCATATTCATATTTTGCCGCTATGTGAAAAAATCCAGCAAAATGCGCCGCCGCGTTTGTCGACCCCAGAGGATTAACTTTAGCCTAACCATAAATTGTGATTAAAATATATATGATCACTCACATCAAGACGCCGCTGCGGTGGTGGAGTCCATGCAGGAGGAGCAGCGTTTGGCACAGCGTCGCTTTTCAGCGCGAGCTGTGTGGAGAAGCCCATTCCCACCTCTATTGCGTTACCATGCTACTAACTAACTATGCTTTTAACAATACTACACTAACAACTATGCTAATTAACTACCTAGGTTAAAATTCTCTAAAATACTGCTAAAATTCTCTATCCTGATCGTTTTCAATACTCGCAATTCCAACTCCTGACTCGTTACAGTACAGTGGTTTTGAAGAAACAAGATGTTTTTTATACCGCCAAAGGCGTGGTGAGCTGGAACCTGCTTACGTCACGTAGTACCGCAAACATCCACTAGGAAAATTCAACTGCAGTAGCCACCGTTCAACCTGAAGAGGGCAGCACTCAGATGTTTTTACACCATATATTGTAGAATTAAAACACTTTATACCCAAATGCCAAAAAAGTTACTCGAATCAATGAACAGCACTAATAAAGCCCCATTCTTACAGATCATTAACTAAAAAAGTTAGTTTAGGGTTTAGTTACCCTTTAATATATCATAACCCATCTACCAAATATTTTGCCACTGTCAGACTCTAAAGTGACACTGTCAGGATTTTGTTCTGCATGATATTAGCATTGACCAGCAGGTGTCGCTGTGTGCATTAGAAACCTGGAGAAATCAACCACTTTTACACACATCAGGCTGGAAAGCTTTAAAGCTTCATGAAGCTTCATCTCACCATCACTACCTTCAGGTTCACTCAGCTCAACAGTTATACGCTATATTAGCAATAATGATTATTTTGGGGGACATGGATGAGCTTTGATTGGTGGTTCCCATCATGCACTGCAACATAAGGCTTTATGTGTATTTCAGCAGTGATGGTTGGTTGGTCAGATGAGAGGAAGTTAATAACCACAGGAGGAGCTGATGATGTTTAAAGGAGGAGCTGTAACTATATATAATGAAGAGGAAGACTGACAGAAACAGGAAATGGCTGATAAGTGTGATCTGTGTCTGCTGGGACTGATCATTCTCTCTTCACTTCTCACAGGTAAAGAAATCTGTATTTTCTCTAAAGACATTTAGTGGAATTAGTCTGGAAAGAGTTCATTTGAACATGCTCAGTTTATTCTTGCACACATTCACGTTGTGATCTCAGAGTTGTGTATTGATACACACAGATCATACTGTATTATTCCTGATACTGGACATAGTGTCACTCAAACATCTGATGATGAAGAATTATCTTCATATTAAGAGTGTGTCAGTGATTTGAACAGCTCTCTGATAAAGACTAATAGTTTATTCTGGAGAGTGTGTTGTTTGCTTTAAGTCAGGAAAAATACTATGAGTTAAAACTTCTGCTTTTTATGCTGGTGTGTTTTATGTTTCATTTATTAATATATATCATAATGATCACTGAGATATACTGTGTTTCAGGAACCAGTGGAGTGGATCATGTGTTCATCAGTTCTGGTGAAAATGTCTCTCTGTCCTGTAATAATGCTCTTTCTGACTGCAAATCAACTACATGGATCCACTATAACAGACGTTCAGCAGTTGAACTGATTGATGGAGGGATAAAGAATAAAGACACAGAGAGACATGAGAGACTGAGTCTGGAGTCTGACTGCTCTCTGAACATCAAGAACGTCACAGAAGAAGATCATGGAATATACTACTGCAGACAATCTGTGAATGGAGAACAACAAAGACCTGATGCTGGTGTTCTTCTGTATGTTCTTCATGGTAAGTTTATGATTATGTGGTCAATTTAAAAAGGGCAGATTCTCCCTTTAAACTCAGATGATGATTGAAGAGTCTGTGATTTGTGTCTTGTGTTCAGTTTCAGTGTCTCCATCATCATCATCATCATCATCTTCATCCTCACAGACTGAGATCAGTCCAGGCCGCTCTGTGACTCTCTCCTGTCAGTTGTATACTAGATTCTCCTGTAATTATTTGGTCAGTTCTGAGAGAGTTGAGCTGTTGTGGGTGAATCAGGCTGGTGTTGATCTGAAGACAGACTCCAGATATCAGATATTATCATCATCAGATCACTGTATCCTCACTCTGACTACAACACTCCTGAATGAAGATGACAACAGAGAGTGGAGATGTCAGCTTACTCAGGGAAATCGACTCGAGACCTCAGTCAGATACACTGTCAAGTATTCAGGTGAGAAAACACTCTTTTCTGACAGATTTGTCACAGAATATCTATGTATTGACGGCATCTAAAACATACAACGTTTCATGTATGAACACATTCAAATGCACAAATATTGATGAATTAATATTTCAATATTATAAAAAATAATAAAACTGGTACTGCATTAGATTAAACTGGAAAGGGTCATAGTAGAGTTCTCAACAGGCCTGAAAATTACAACCCGACCCGACCTGGCCCGTGGCTTTTAAAGCCCGGACCCGATCTAACCCGACACATCAACATAATTATCTGCCCGAACCCGGCCCGCGGCCCGACGCGCGTCGGATTTTTTTTTCTTTTCTCATACACGTATTATCATGACCAGCAGACGGGAATTCAAACCAACCTTTAATGTTCACGCCTTTTAATAATACAAACAATACAAACAACTGAAACAATAAACTTTAAAATATCTAAATAGGCTGTAGTAGCGACGGTGAATTCACCTGCGGCAAGTTTACTTTTCACCAACTCCATCTTCTTCTCTCCAGGTTAAAGGCGTGCACGCAGCGGCGTCAGGTCTGCCCCTCTCCTAATGCACGTTGCACGCAGCAGCCAGACTTTCTTTATGGTGAACAGCAGCGATGATTAATAAATGTTTTTTTTTTTTCACTGAGCAGAAAAGATTAAGCCCGAGGTCCGACCCGACCCTAGTCATTTGATTATATTTTCGACCCGAACCCGTTTGTCGGGCCGACCCGACCCGTTGAGAACTCTAGGTCATAGCACTTGCATATTGTGAGTTACTTGCTATTGTTAGTTTAACTGCTTCTGTTGTTCTCATGTGTAAGTCGCTTTGGATAAAAGCATCTGTAATGTATGTAAATGTAATGTAATAAATGAATCCTTGAGGTTTCAATCCTGAATTGATGGAATTATCAGGCTGATTTTATTGTGGCGGGATCAAACCACTGAAGCGAGAGACTGATGATGTGTGACAGTGATCATGTGATCATGAACCATGTGTCAATGTTTCTGCAAACATGTAAATGCTAGTGTGCTAGAACCTAACTTAACATGAATACCTGATCTATGAATGAATAAAGCATCAAATAGATTTATTTTTGGTGAATGGCGATAGTCATTCTCCTCCTGACAGCTTGAGAGTGAAGTAAGAAGATAATAGATGACAGACTCGTTCACATATTCATAATTTCTGTGATGTGAAGCTCAAGTATTAAGTGATGATGATGTTGTGTATATGTGGCATTTTGTAATATTAAATAGTGAAACCATAAAGTTTAGAATTTTTTTGGTGTGCAAATAACAGCCAAGATTTATTTTCATTTGTATGGGTTTATGGATATATTTTCCTACAGTGTTGAAAGTCATTCTCTTGCGCTTCATATGTAAACTGCTTTAAATATAATATTAATACAGTAATGGACAGACTCAGACTGTATAATCTCTCTCTGTTCTGTGTGATGGAGCTGATTTGAGGATTCTTGGATCTTGTCTGTTCATTCCTGTTTTTAGCAGCTTTTTTCATTTTGAATGATTGCTATAATTTTCTTAATAAACCTCTGCAGTTGTGTTTAATAAGTCTCCTTGTTTGTTAGGAATATGTTAATTCCCCTTCATGAGCTGGTAATGTCTCTGTAAGTCCACTGAAGCGAGTTGTAGTTGAGAAGCCGCTTCAATAACCGAGAGCTAGATATTGGGTCTTAAAGGGATAGTTCACTTTGAAATTAATTTTTGATATGTTTTAGCTTACCTCAAGGGCATCCAAGATGTAGGTGTCTTTGTTTCCGCAGTAGTTTCAATTTTGATATTTTTAGGTCAAACCGTTCTTGTCTGTCGGTCATATAATGCAGGTCGATGGTCACTGGCTCAAAACACAAGCACAGAGTCCAAATTAAAAAAATTCCCCATCGTCCAAATGAAACAATTCCCCATCATAAGTACACATTGATGGCCTAAGACACGAAACGAGCGGTTTGTGTGAGAAAACTAACAGTATTTATATTGTTGTTATCTCTTGAAAACAGCACACGTCCAAATGATCTGACGGCGCGGGCGGGTATAGATATACATAGATTCCGCCTTGGCTACGGTTTCGTCCCAATGAACTGCAGTAGCGAAGGCGACATCTAGTGTATACATCTATACCCGCCTGCGGGCGGGTATAGATATATACATTAGATGTCGCTTGGCTACGGTTTCGTTCCAATGAACTGCAGTAGCCAAGGTGACGTCTAGTGTATATATCTATACCCGCCCGCGCCGTCAGATCATTTCATCACTTCATTTCATTTCAGATCATTCTTGCAAGAGGAATTGTTTGAAATTCTATATTGTATCTCTGTTAAAAGAGTTGGATTAGTTTTATTGGCATACGTTCTTTCAGAAAACTGCGCATAACACACAAGTGAGTTAGCCTGACTTCGTCATACTCATATTCTAGGCAGAATGTGAGTCTGATACTGCTCCATAGGGCTTTGATTATGAGGCGTGTCTTAACCGAACCAGAAAAAAAAACTCTGCACTCAATTGGATAGACCTACAACCAATCAGAGCAATGCGGTAAGTGACAAATGCCTTGATTGCGGTTCTCTGTTCGTCTTTTAAAATGAATGCGCTGTCGATTTCTTTTATAACAGAAGCGATAGCGGAATCTAAACATCTCAATTCTCCTGCTGCAGTCGTCTTTGTTGAAAACCAATTCAACCTAAGCGCTCTTTGATGACATGGGTGATTACGCAACCGCAGATCATCTGTCCATCATCGATTAAAGCCCGCCCTGGCAATTTGATTGGCTCGGCCTTCTGGGAGCCGACCATAATTACTCGCTGTAGGAAGAAAATGCATGATTTGATAAACATGAAAAGGACTTAACCGTCTGGCATGGCCGCTCGCTCTAGCGTTAATCTAGATAAATGTGTGCTATTATTAGGTGCATATCAAGTGTTTGAGCGGAGTGTGGAGCGTGCACTGCATCACATGGAGGCGCCGACGCGATTACTTGCATTTTCCTATCAACAGTGGAAACAGCTCAAAATACTCCATCATTTCTGGCCAAACAGAAAAGAACAATACATCATTCGACTACATTTATTTGTGTAAACTCACAATAACAAGAAAACATCTCGGGTTACAACTGTAACCCTTGTTCCCTGAGAGGGGAACGAGACGCTGCGTCGAGAATCAACACATTGGGGAACGCCTTCAGTGTGACGCGTCTGAAATCTGTATAGAACTAGTCCAATCTTGATTGGGGTTGCGTCATGATGTCACTCGTGACAGAGATGCGGAAGCTATAAAAGGACGCCGGCACATAACAGCGTTAGCTTCTGGTTGGTCGAAGCAAGTCGTTCTCAGGAGCACGCGAAGTGTGGCCAAGGGACGCAGCATCTCGTTCCATTCTCAGGGAACAAGGGTTACAGTCGTAACCCGAGACGTTCCCTTTCGAGGGAACTCGCGCTGCGTCGAGAATGGACACATTGGGGAACGAAATGCCCACTGCGCCACACTGAGAGATAAACGCCCTGGTGTGAAGCAATCTGGCACACTCAAGACGAGAGCACTTGTGAGCCCGGTGTAGAGGGCAGATCTAGACTGTAATGTCTTATGAAGGTGTGTGGGGAGGCCCAGCCTGCGACATCACAGACCTCTTGAAGGGAAGCACCCGCTAACAAAGCTTTAGAGGAAGCCACTCCTCTGGTTGAGTGGGCTCTTATTAGAAGAGGCGAAGGCAAGTTGCGCGCCTCGTAAGCCGAAGAAATAGCTTCTACTATCCATTTGCTGATAGTTTGCTTAGAGGCAGGGGAACCCTTCTTAAGTGACCCAAAACACACAAATAACTGATCCGACTTCCTCCAGCCTGAGGTTCTCTGAACATAGGCCTCAAGGGCTCGGACCGGGCATAAAAGGTATAGCTTCGCTTGCTCATCAGACGCATGTGGTGGAGGATGAAATGCCTGAAGAATTACAGACCGTGCCACATTTGTAGGCATCTTAGGCACATAGCCAGGTCTAGGGTGGAGAATGACTCTTACTCTGCCAGGAGCGAACTCGAGGCAAGAGGGAGCAATGGACAGCGCCTGCAAATCGCCAACTCTTTTCAGGGAAGTAATAGCAAGCAGGAAGGCTACTTTCAAAGATAGAAATTTCTCAGACACCGTGTCCAGTGGTTAGAAGGGTGCCAGGGATAACCCCTCAAGAACCACAGCCAGGTGGAAGACTGGTAGGTTGGAAGACTGGAAGGTTCAGAATGAAGGATGAAAATAATCATTATTGCTAATGTAACGTATAACTGTTGAGCTAAGTGAACCTGAAGGTAGTGATGGTGAGATGACGGTGGGTGAATGACGGATAAGGATTTTAAAAAACAGGCAAAAATGTAAAATTTAGGACTTTCTATACTCATTAGAGTGTTGTGTATATAATACAATGATATTTACACATTTCAAGAATGAAATTAACCATTTTTTTGGTGAATCAGATCTTTTCACCCATGAAAATGTCATTCCTGGGTAACGTAATGAATTTTTAAACTAATTACATTTCTACCATTGTTGGCATATGCAAATGTACTGATCTCCATAACTGGAGCTCAACAAACAATAAGTGCTCGGAAAACTACATTTTAATCACAATTAATATAATCAGTTTGGGATTTCATATAGACATGGGCTTATTTTTGGCTGCTGATAACTCAAAGTTCAGAACCAAATTAAAAAAAAAAAGCTGGAAAATGTTTAAAAATGATTTCCAATAAAGTAAATAAGACTTGTTGTATCATTAACTCAACAAAAAAACTTGTGTAATCTAACACACAAATATGGGTTAAATTAATTGCCTGTGTCGTTGTTAGCCAGAAGGACATTCTGCAATATTTTTCAGGATTACCATAAAAACCATCCACAGTATATTTTTCTTTCCAACACTTGAAACAAAGTAAGAGACACTGACAAGTTTTTAATGATTTAAAAATCTGTAAAAAATTACAGTAAATCTGTAAAATTATAATGCTTCATAAACAATGGCCAAGGGTATAGTCCAACACATTATACAGCTAAAACACTTAGCCTTATTGCAAATGAGCCAAGGCAAGTCACCTTCATTTATACAGCGCTTTTAACAATATAAATTGTTCCACAGCAGCTTTACAGTGAAAATAGGAGATTACAGTAACAGAGATTGTTTAGGCTTTACAGCAGCTCTAGAATAAAGTTATTGTCCAGCTAAAGTTAGTTTGATTGATTCACTTCTGTTGCAGAGATCATTAGTTATTAACTTAGGGGCCGCTTACACGACACCGTTCTCACAGAAAACTCTTAAGTTCTTTCTGCGCAAACTTCAAAAAAGCTTCCAGAGCATTTGTAGTGTTAATAAAGGAGTCTGGATCTGATATATTTCTCAAGGCTGGAGAGAGTAAAGCAGAACGTTATAATCCATGTGTAGAAACTCCCTGAAGACAGTTAATATCTGCTTTACAGACGCTCATGTGCAAATGCAGGTTAATTTGACCAAGCTGACGCTAATAATTACAATACTTTTAAAATCTGTTTTATAATTCAGGAAACTGCTAAAATAAGGAAGGGAGACTAACAGTAATGCTCTCGTGTGCAAAAGAATATCTTATAAACTGTGTTCAGAGCAGATGTGTGTTGAGATAGTGCGGTTCACCATACGCATGTAAAGCAACACTTCACTGTGGCATCGTGTCTCTATACAGCAACTCTAGCAGGATTTAATCTCTCAGTTGATCAGAACAGAGGAAGTTAATGACCACAGGAGGAGCTGATGATGTTTAAAGGAGGAGCTGTAACTATATGTAATGAAGAGAAACAGAAGATGTCTGATAAGTGTGATCTGTCTCTGCTGGGACTGATCATTCTCTCTTCACTTCTCTCTGTCAAGGTTCTGTCAGTCGTGTCAGTCTAATCTGTCTATTTTAGTGGTGTTTTGTTCTTCCCGCTGTTCCAGAGGATCCTGGCTATTGTTTAGTATATTTCCCCCCTTAGTTTTCTCTGCTTATTCTGGAGCAATGTAGCTGTTATCTGATTGGCTTGAGTAAATGGTGGGTGGAGTCCACTTTTCTGTGGCTTTTCCTGCATGTTGACACTAGAAGTGTTTCATAATCCACAGATGCGTGCAGCGATTTACAGATGCACAGATAGCGGTTCACAAATAAATGCCAGGCAGAGTTGTGTTTGTGACAAAACACATTTGTTTCATTTTTTTTATTCATTTGTAAATCTCATTTTATTTACTTGTGAGTTTTATACATTTTTGTGAAACTCTTACATTTATTTGTGGATCTTAATCTATTTATTTGTGAATTTGATCATTTTTTTGTGAATCTCAATCTATTTATTTGGAATAATGCAACAATCCTAACCTCATACTCTTGCTTTGGGACTTTTAGGATATTGGAAATTTCAGTGAAACTTAAAGGGTTAGTTCACCCAAAAATGAAAAGTCTGTCAGTAATTACTCACCCTCATGTTGTTCCAACCCCGTAAGACCTTCGTTCAAATTCGGAACACAAATTGAGATATTTTTGATTAAATCTGAGAGCTGGATCACTTCTCCATAGACTTCTATAGACATTATAACTTGCTGGCCCAGAAAATGTATTACGTGTGACGTACAACACAGAAGCGCTGCGCAGTTATACTACGTGAAAAGACTCGAGGCCCAGAGAGAAGGAAATGAATAGTGTAATAAAGTCGCTATTTTTGTGTTTTTTTGTGCACAAAAAGTATTCTCGTCGCTTTATAAACTTAAGATTGAGCCACTGTAGTCACTTGGACTATATTAACGATCTCTTTAATGCATTTTCTGGGCCAGCAATTTTCGGTCATAGAAGCCTATGGAGGAGTGATCCAGCTCTCAGATTTAATCAAAAATATCTTAATTTGTGTTCCGAAGATGAACGAAAGTCTTACGGGGTTGGAACAACATGAGGGAGAGTAATTACTGACAGAATTTTCATTTTTGGGTGAACTAACCCTTTAAGGTGTGTGAAAACCCCATACACGTCCATACACTTGAGATGCACAGAGATGATCAGATACAGGACATTTCTGATTACACACACTAGATGTGTTCAGAGATTTCCAGTATACCAGCAATTGCTGATGTTGTAATGTTTAAATCCTGGTAAGCATGAGGCCAAGAAAGTTCTCAGTTCTTATAGATTTATTAAGATCCTAAAGCAATCCAACAGTGCCAGATGTTACATAATGGTCAGCATGTACAACACACTTCAACTCTTACTCTACACCTTTTATAGGTGACAACATGTGGACTACAGCGCCATCTCCTGACTAATACACAAACACTATATTCCCCCATTACTTAAAGCTGTCAGTCACACCCAGGGCCGGGTGGACTTTACAGTTTTATAAAGTCTTTACAAATGGGACTTTACAAATGCTCACATAATATAATAAACATTTTAGAGCTTATAATATGAATAATGCTGAACGTTAAGTATGAAGTAAATGAATGATGATCATAAACAACCGCTAACAAATCTGATAAACAGAATCACACAAGAATTAGACAAAATACAAATCGAGAAATAAAAGAGCAATGAACTAGACTCTTACCTGTCATCCCTATTCATGAGCAAACACTGGAATATTACATAAGCTTGAATGATTGCAGCTCATGAATGCTTTAGACTACAGTCCTAGCCATGGTTTCTTTTAAAAGACACTTAGGAGGTTTTGGTCAAGTCAAAGCAAGTAGCAATATAACTGGAAAAAAGTTATTTTAAGCACTTTACTTGCAGTTTAAACAAGCAAAACGGCCACAGTGTTAGTGTTTGCAGTAAAGAGCTATATTAGAATAACACACACACACCGGCCCACTTTTTCCATGGTCGAATTCCAAATTAGCACTTTTTCTAAATTGGATATATGAAGCAACAGTTCAGCTCTTACTATTGTGTGGTTTTTATTAATACCATGGTTCAACTAATAATGGTTAAATAATAATTCACTTAAGCTGAGAAGTTAACAAAAATATTCCACTATTCCACAATTTATTTATTCATTTTTGACAAACAGTGACTGTGTTATAGGGTTTTGAACACAACCTCAGGGTTAAATAACTTTAATTCATATTGTTTACTCTGGTATCCTCTCTAGCTGTCCCTGTAGTCATCAAGGCCTCCTCATTTTCAGCGGGGGACTGGCTTATCTCCCGCTCAGAAGCCACAAAAAAATAATTAAGAGGTCATTTTACTGCATACACAGATCAAGCTTGAGTTTTGTTATCAATATTAAATTGCATAATATTTGCAAAGCCTATGAATCGCCATGAGTTGGGTGATACAAAAAGGATAATATTTTAATAAAATTGTATATTTTGCTTGTGAATAGGTTGACAACGCTACAACGGTATTAGCCGAATAATTACGTTGCAGCGTTGATAATGCTAATCATTACTAGGCCTATCTCTCTTTACCTGATGCCACTTGTGTTTGTCCTCTTGAAAATAAATCCGTAAGCTTGGCACATTTGGCAGCATCCTCCTCCAATACCTTTCTTTTTTTCAAGCTGGCTTTTTCAGCCCCTCCTGGCCTCTTCCTCCCATCCATCCTCCCTGACGCGTACCGTTACAGTAGGGCCGGCCCAGCTATCGGTAGGCGCCGGCGGTGCCGCGGTACCCTACCTGAGAAAACGTTTTGGAAAAGACGGGCTATGGACCCAACCAACTCTATGGGAGGGGAGGGGAGAACTCACTCACATGGTACAACCCATGCAGAGGCTGCGCGCTGCGGTGTCAGAATGCGGAACGTGTGTAGCCTAATGTAACTAATGTAATGTAATGCACAGACTGGGAAATGTTTCAAAAGTCCTGTGGGGATGACCTAAATGAAAGGACTGATGTGACATGCTCATATATTGCTTTTTGTAGAAACATGATTGTTCCATGTAAACAGGTGAAAATCTACCCTAACAACAAACCATGGATAACTAAAACTGTTAAAGATAGCTTACAGAAAAAAAACTCATGTTTTAAGGGGGGTGACATTGCTGAACTACAAATAGCAAAAAAGGATCTAAAAATAGGAATTCTCAAAGCAAAACGAAACTATAAATACAAACTGGAGAACAAGATGGCAACAAACAACCTTGGGTCAGCCTGGGACAGTATGAAAACCATAGCAGGCCTCCAGAATCTAAAGAGCAGCAGCCCAGTCACACTGAATGGTTTCAGTTCAGATACTGAGCTGGCCAGTGCTCTTGTTCAATTTTACAATCGTTTTAACATTTTCGATTTTAGCAATGAGATTGACAATTTAAGTAAACAGCTCGTAGACGTTCAACATTTTAATATAACGCAAACAGAAGTGCAAAAAGCATTCCTCTCTATAAGAGTTAATAAAAGCTGTGGTCCAGATAACATGTGGGCGCATACTCAAAACCTGTGCAAAGCAATTGAGTACTCCTTTCCATCACATTTTTAGCAAGTCTTTAGAGGCACAGTTAGTGCCTGAGGTCTGGAAGGATGCTGTGGTTATCCCTGTTCCTAAATCAAACACCACTAAAACCCTTAATGATTTTAGACCAGTGGCACTCACATCAATAGTGATGAAAGCATTTGAAAAATTGGTGAGGTCTGAAATATTGAGAAAAACTGAGCATTTACTTGACCCTCTGCAGTTTGCTTATAGACCCCGTAGGGGGGTGGAAGATGCCACAGTCACTTTACTTAATTTACTTTTTAACCATTTAGATAACAATGGCTCACATGCCAGACTTTTATTTATTGACTTCTCCTCAGCTTTTAATACAATTCAACCTCATATTTTAACCACAAGGCTGCTAGAACAGTTTGATTTGAGCAATAACCTGGTAGGCTGGATCCTCAACTTTTTAACAAACAGGACGCAAAGAGTGAAAGTGAATGGCAATCTTTCTGAAAAAGTCTGTTCATCAACAGGCTCTCCACAAGGATGTGTACTCTCACCTTTGCTTTTTATCCTGTACACAAATATGTGCCAGAGCAGGTGGGAAAACAGGACTATAATTAAATACGCAGATGACTCAGTAATTGTCAGCCTGCTCCAAGACAGTGAAACAGGCCACGGTCCAGTCATCAATGACTTTGTTGAATGGTGTGAGGCATCTCACCTTCAATTAAATGTAGTTAAAACAAATGACATGCTCATTGATTTTAGAAAGAAAAAAAAAAAACACAAGAAATTACATCAATCAATGGTCAAATTGTTGAATGTGTCGATTCATATAAATACCTGGGGATGATAATAGACTCCAAACTCACATTTGGACCTAACTGTGAAGTGGTATGTAAAAAAGGGCATCAGCGCCTGTTTTGTTTGAGGAAATTGAGTAAGTTCCAGGTTGATAAATCCATCATGACCCTATTTTATCACGCTTTTATCGATTCAGTTTTATCATTTGCACTAGCAGCCTGGTTTGGGAATCTCACTTTGAAAAATAAAAACTCGCTCAACCAAATAGTAAAGTGGTCTAGCAGGCTGATTGGTGAACAACAGCCTAACGAGGAGACCTTATACACAAAACAGGTACAGCGCATAACTAGCTCAATTTTAAACGACAGTTCTCATTCACTGCACACAGAGTTCCAGCTTCTACCCTCCGGGCGTAGGTTTATGATCCCCAGGTGTAAAACAAAAAGACACAAGAATAGTTTTGTCCCTGCAGCCATTACATTGAGGAATAAGTTATAGTTATATTTTGCACAAGTGTTTATTCTGTTTTTTGTAATATACAATATGTATGTATTGTTCTATTCCTTTAGTTTTATATGCGTCTACTGCAAACAAAAATTTTACCTACGTATTTAAATCTTTTTTTACTTGTATCTTACATACAATTTTTACATATGCTTGTATTATTTTATTCTTGACCGATAAGAACTTTTCTGATGATTTTTGATGATGTGTGGTAATGTGATGATGTGCGATAATGTGATGGTGTGTGACTCTACTGCAAACAAAATCTACCTTCGGGTATAAATAAAGTAACTTGAACTTGAACTTGAACTTAACTAACGTGACAAATGTGAAAATAAATAAATTAATTAATAATAATAATTTCCTCGACCGGCCCAAAAGTGAAGCGGCCCACCGGGAATTCTCCCGATTACCCACCCCGGGCCTGCTGGCATTCATATAGAACATTACGTTTCTATTATTCAAATCAGTTAAATGGTTATTAGGCTGCATAGATTAGATCAGCCGGAACCGGGAACTCTTCCTATAACACCTGATGTACTCGCTACATCATAAGAAGAATGGCGTCTATGCTAATGTTAGTCTTTCTGTTTATTCCATTATTCCATTTCTGTTTATTGTACATTTCATTTGCTCCACACTCTGGGGTCTGGTGTGGGTATGCCTTACTGCAGGCACCTTGATTACACACAGAGATCACAGTTATTAAAACGCTTCAAACATTAATCTTGTTTTCAGAATAGACCATGCTCTGAATGCTATGTGCTAAGAGCTAACAACTTTTACATTTACAATGAACAAACTTATTAACATTCCAGATAGTGAGATCTTGGGGACTGACACAGATACAGTGAGGAAAATAAGTATTTGAACACCCTGCTATTTTGCAAGTTCTCCCACTTAGAAATCATGGAGGGGTCTGAAATTGTCATCGTAGGTGCATGTCCACTGTGAGAGACATAATCTAAAAAAAAAAATCCAGAAATCACAATATATGATTTTTTAACTATTTATTTGTATGATACAGCTGCAAATAAGTATTTGAACACCTGTCTATCAGCTAGAATTCTGACCTTCAAAGACCTGTTAGTCTGCCTTTAAAATGTCCACCTCCACTCCATTTATTATCCTAAATAAGTTTGAGGTCGTTAGCTGCATAAAGACACCTGTCCACCCCTTACAATCAGTAAGAATCCAACTACTAACATGGCCAAGACCAAAGAGCTGTCCAAAGACACTAGAGACAAAATTGTACACCTCCACAAGGCTGGAAAGGGCTACAGGGAAATTGCCAAGCAGCTTGGTGAAAAAAGGTCCACTGTTGGAGCAATCATTAGAAAATGGAAGAAGCTAAACATGACTGTCAATCTCCCTCGGACTGGGGCTCCATGCAAGATCTCACCTCGTGGGGTCTCAATGATCCTAAGAAAGGTAAGAAATCAGCCCAGAACTACACGGGAGGAGCTGGTCAATGACCTGAAAAGAGCTGGGACCACCGTTTCCAAAGTTACTGTTGGTAATACACTAAGACGTCATGGTTTGAAATCATGCATGGCACGGAAGGTTCCCCTGCTTAAACAAACACATGTCAAGACCCGTCTTAAGTTTGCCAATGACCATTTGGATGATCCAGAGGAGTCATGGGAGAAAGTCATGTGGTCAGATGAAACCAAAATAGAACTTTTTGGTCATAATTCCACTAACCGTGTTTGGAGGAAGAAGAATGATGAGTACCATCCCAAGAACACCATCCCTACTGTGAAGCATGGGGGTGGTAGCATCATGCTTTGGGGGTGTTTTTCTGCACATGGGACAGGGAGACTGCACTGTATTAAGGAGAGGATGACTGGGGCCATGTATTGCGAGATTTTGGGGAACAACTTCCTTCCCTCAGTTAGAGCATTGAAGATGGGTCGAGGCTGGGTCTTCCAACATGACAATGACCCGAAGCACACAGCCAGGATAACCAAGGAGTGGCTCTGTAAGAAGCATATCAAGGTTCTGGCGTGGCCTAGCCAGTCTCCAGACCTAAACCCAATAGAGAATCTTTGGAGAGAGCTCAAACTCCGTGTTTCTCAGCGACAGCCCAGAAATCTGACTGATCTAGAGAAGATCTGTGTGAAGGAGTGGGCCAAAATCCCTCCTGCAGTGTGTGCAAACCTGGTGAAAAACGTTTGACCTCTGTAATTGCAAACAAAGGCTACTGTACCAAATATTAACATTGATTTTCTCAGGTGTTCAAATACTTATTTGCAGCTGTATCATACAAATAAATAGTTAAAAAATCATACATTATGATTTCTGGATTTTTTTTGTTTAGATTATGTCTCTCACAGTGGACATGCACCTATGATGACAATTTCAGACCCCTCCATGATTTCTAAGTGGGAGAACTTGCAAAATAGCATGGTGTTCAAATACTTATTTTCCTCACTGTATATATTATTAGTCATTAGTGGCAAGTTTTGAAGCTGACGTATGATGACTTCATTAATTAGGAGCTGCTGAAATATAAGCTTTTCCTTTCTCCCTCTGTAGCTGTAATGTTTCCATCAGGAGTTATCTCCAGTTATTTTAACATCCTCCTTATTCCATCTCCCGAGGTGAAGACACAGAGAATGAATCTACAAACAACAACGAACAGCACTTCATCACAAGAGTGGATTGTGTTTAAAGTAGTTCAGGTTAGTGATGTTCGCTACCAGTCAGAAATGTGTCAATTCAATCCTGAGGTCATAGTTAAATGTGGTATAACGTGTAAATGAATGTATAACAAATCCTGAACATTATAGAAAAGTTGAATTTATGGATGAGCTTTGTATATGCGGTATCATAATGCAATAAAAATAGAATTTGCTTAATTTGTTGGATGAGCTTCTTCAGGCCATCCTTAAAAATATTTTGGTTTGCCGTAACAGCCAAAAAAAGGTCGGTCGGTCTATATATTTTTTCCGAGATTCAATGTAATTTTTTTTTTTTTAAAGTACAATTTTGGTCATGGTGATTACGTAGGTATGAATTTAAACAAATTTGCATATCGGGACTTCACTGACAGTTTTCCAGAACTTTGTGCCAAGTTATATATATATATTAAATAATTAGAATACCTGAATAAACTGAACACCAAAGAATAATATTATAGCGGTGGTGACGTGTTCATGTAACATGTAAGGGTGCGCTGCCAATAACGTGCCTAAAAGCTGTCAGAACTGGGAAAAGTAATGATTATTAGTATGTCAAATATATCAAGGAGACATTTCAATTGTTTATTAATAAACAAGTGTTTTCTGTGTCAAAGATGAAGTTGAGGATGCTGACTCGTGATCTTCGCAGTAGTGAACGCGCCAGAGAGAAATGTACATTTCATACGGATTACATAAGCAGAGAGCAGTCTGTTATCTTTCATTTGAATTGTTTTGTTTAAAAGTAGACATTTCATGCTTTCTATATATATATGTCTCAGGTCTGTGAGGCAAGTAGCTTATACGCTGAGTTTCGGTTCATTTAAGAGACCAGCTCCAGTTCACGCGCCGGCGACTCCGTGTCCTGATTATATAATTGCCTGCTATATTTAGCCTACCTCTTATTTATTAAATCCAGGAAATTGGTTGATGAAACATTGATTAAAATTAAGATACAATTAATACAAAACGAAATTCACTTTAAAGACAGTCTTTCTACAAAAACAAACTTAATGAAGTGGTCAAAATCATGTCTGCCCACTCCATTTGTCTCCCGATATTTTCGGGATCATCTTATCTTATTCATGCTTATTCGAGCATGTGGGGGGAGAGATACGATTTTCGATCAATCATATTATTTCGCTTGATATGCCAATTCTTAATATTTGGTGTTTTAAATGCCTGTTTGGGATCTCTGTGAAAGTTTTAATTGTAGTGCCGCTTTCAGAGCGGTCACGTCCGTAACATTGTTTCTTCCTCATAATTGCGAACACGAAAAATAAAATAAAATGAATATATTATGTTCTGTGGAGAGCCGACCCCTCTTCATCCGGTGGGTACACTGTAAAACGTTTCACTGTAAATTTACAGTAAAATACTGGCAGCTGGGTTGCCAGCCACATACTGTATTTTTACAGAACTAGTACTGTAAACAGCATTTACAGTATTGGTACTGTAAAATGTTGTACTGTAAATTTACAGTAAAATACTGGCAGCTGGGTTGCCAGCCACATACTGTATTTTTACAGCACTAGTACAGTAAACAGCATTTACAGTACTCCACTGTAATTACCAAATACATTATATACCACATACTTTTACAATATTAAACTTGTCTACAGCAATAAATTGTATTTTTTACTGGGAATACTGCTTTTATTATTACATAATTAAAATATTATACTTTAAGGTTTCAAAAGAGTAGTCACGCTAGGAAAAAGAAAACAACATTTTCTGGGTTTTAAAACATTTATTTTGGTTAAAAGCAAAGATCAGAAAATTGCCTTCTGTGAACATGTTGGCTGAATTTTTTTTAAACATAAAATGCAATTTTAAACCTTAACAACAAACAGGTAACAGTTAGCACTTGAAGGAATAGTTCACCCAAAAATTTAAATTAGCACATGATTTACTCACCCTCAAGTCATCCTAGGTCTATATGGCATTCTTCTTTCAGACGAATACAATCGGAGTTCTATTAAAAAATGTCCTGGCTCTTCCAAGCTTTATAATGGCAGTGAATTGCTGTTTCTGTTTTGAAGTCCATAAAAGTGCAAACGAAATCCCATTCAAAGTCTGCAAGTTTTCGCAGAAGTGAGGACACCTGTAGGCTTTCAGTGGTGTTCTTGTTTAGCACAACTTGGCCAGTTTTCTTTGAAGTTACTTTGTTTTTGATCCACCTTCAGGATTGATGTCAAGAAAGCGTCTAAAAGTCTAAAAAAACAATGAAATAATAACAATGGAATAATTGCAGGCCTTGCAATGTGAATTGCATACATGACTACATGATAATGTTAAACATGACATTTACCAGACTAAAATGCATGTTTGCACCCAAAAATGAAAATTCTGTCATTATTACTCACCCTCAAGACTTTCGTTCATCTTCGGGACACAAATGAAGATATTTTTGATGAAATCTGAGAGGTTTCTGTCCCTCCATTGACATCAATGTCATTGCAACTGTCAAAGCCCAGAAAGGTGGTAAAAAAATCAGTAAATAGTACATAACTACAGTGGTTCAACCTAAATATTATGAAGTGATGAGAATACTTCAAAATAACCCCAAAATCTATGTTACTGTAATTTCCTATTATCACTGTAAAGCTGCTTTGAAACAATCTATATTGTTAAAAGCGCTATATAAATGAAGGTGACTTGACACTGTTTACACTACGTCAACAGCGCAGGAGAATGACGTGAAAGAGTAGAGATTGTTGAATAATGTCGTTATTTTGGGGGGTTTTTGTGCACAAAAAGGATTCTCGTCGCTTCATAATATTAAGGTTGAACCACTGTAGTTACATGGATTATTTAAACAATGTTTTTACTACCTTTCTGGGCCTTGAAAGTTGCAAAGACGTTGCTGTCTATGGGTGGTTCAGATTTCATCAAAAATATCTTCATTTTGTGTTCTGAAGATGAACGAAGGTCTTACAGGTTTGGAACGACATGAGGGTGAGTAATTACTGATATAATTTTCATTAATCTTTTAACTGAAAACAACTTGCACTGACATAATTATCTTAAAATATGTGACTGCCACTGTTTTGTCTCAAGATGCACACCAGTAATGTTTTTTTTTTTTTTTTCATGATACATTTTTATAAAAGCTGCTTAAATACGCTAATTTTATTAAGGCCTAGACCTGGCTTAAGCTAAGCCCTGTATGGAAACCAGGGCCATGTTCATACCAGTAGTCAGCTTAATAAATACTGTCAAGACAAGGCTAGTGACACAATTCAGTCTAATATATATATTAGATAATAATAGCAACCACGCCCTAGCAACCATTTAGAGCACCTTAGCAACAAGTCCCATAGACTAATATATATATAAATATGCAAATATGCCAATGACTAACCTCTGAACAAACTCAAGGTGCTGCCTCTTCCTGGTACTGCAAGCTGAACTCATAGGAGGCGGCAAACGGCGCTGCCAGGCCAGTGATGAAGTTAGTCTGTGATCCTTTCACACACACCTTGACCTTCTAAAACGTAATATCCAGCACTGGTTGCTTAGAGATTGACCTGTAATGGAATAATAATAAAAAAAGAATAAATAAATAATATTAATAATTAAAATAACTACTGTGGGTTCCACTGTGGTTCGGTGTAGTTGTCTATCTATTCATAGTTCTATGAATTAAATTATTTAGGGTTAGAATGCTAAAATGCACTGGCATATAATTTTGCTTGTTTTAAGCATAAACTCACTTAATTTTGACTTATTCTTTCAGAAAACAAGACAATTTTGGTAACACTTTAGAATACTGTTCCTTCATTAATGAATAATTACACAGGAACAAACGAGTAACGTATTATTAACATTCTAGTAACTACTATTAACTAACAAGAAACTCTGATTAACGAATTAGTAAGTAATCACGCTCAGATGAATGTAGTTGTTCATTATTAGCTAATCAATAACTACTATTTTTTTCATACCTCCCAGAGAACTACTATCTACAGGTTCATAATTAACATGAATAATGCACAATTTATAATAAAAGGTAATGGTAACCCACTAGTAATGACTCAAGTATTACTACATCATTCTAAAGGAACTACTAATTATTTGGATCAGTATCTAAAGTGAAAAACATGATAACTACCTAATATTGACTGAAGTCATTGTAAGCTTTTGAGATTTTTGTAAGATTTTGAATAGTAATTCCTTCCAATAGATTTGGTAACACTTTAGTCATTACTAGTGTGTTCCCATGATCTTCACTTTAGAATACTGATCCAAATAATTAGTAGTTCCTTTATAAAGATGTAGTAACACTTGATTCATTACTATCCAAAACCTTGATTTGAGCAATAAGAAGATAACCCCCATGCAGGCAAAAAAAAAAAAATGGGACAACTTAAAAACAAAATACAATACATATCTTTGCTGAAATGTATTGTGCTGTTGTTGTTAACAAGCCATGGTTAATTTGCTCTGCCTTAGGATTGCAAGTGTCCTGGGACAGGAGAGGGAGTGGGTGGGGAACCCACTGCTGAAACGTGGCCCTGGTTTGTCCCAATCCCCCTGTCCTCATCGCCTCAATCCCTGAGGACAGACCAGGGTCAAGTTCAGCAGTGGGTGGCCACAGTGAGGAGGAGCCAGAACCAGCACCCGCCGCAGCACCAGCACCAGAACCCGCAGCAGGAGCACCAGCACCCGAAGCAGCAGCACCACCAGCACCCGCACAGAGAAAGCGGGACTATGAGGAGGAGATGCTGGACCTCATTAGAGAGGACATGGCTCTGCAAAGGGAGGCAGAGGAGAGGAGAGCTCGAGAGAGCAGGGAGAGGATGGACAGGCTGTTTGTGCTTCTTGAGCGTATGGTGGAGAAATAGTTTTTTTTTAGTTTTTTTTTATGTGTATATAAAAGAGGATTTTTTTATTTACATTAAATGGAAAGAGGAAACTTAAGTTTTGTACAGTTTATTTTTGTAATCTAAGTTATAATAAATGATGTATTTTATTTCAAACTTGTGTACAGCTTATTTAAAATGAATAATAAACATTATTTTTGTTCCATTTCTGTGCATTGTTTTTTAAATAATGTGATGTGTTGGGATATGAAATAAAAAGGAACAGTTCTTGACATTGCTTATTTTTTTAATGACAGGTTTGACAGGCAATTTGAAAACAAACAATATTTTATACAATAATAACATTTGGAAAAAATAAATAATTAGATAACTTTTTATAAATAATAAATAACCATTTACGGCATAACTTAAATATCATCTGACAACAATTTAAATGAACAGTACATAAATGAAGATTTCAGCTGAGCAGGGAGACCCTGGAGGAGATGCTGGACCTGGGTGGGCTCCACAATAGACCCTGGTAATGCCTCTCTGCCGGTGGGTGGGACATCATCTAGGATGGTCTCCAGAGTGTTTGACTGCATATTTCCACTGTCCACTGCATTGTCTAACAGCAGGTTTGCAGCGCTGACTCAATCGACGGCTGCTATCTCACTGAGATCATTTCAAAAAGAGGGAAGAATAAAATAAATTCTCATCCTCAAATCAAATCATCAAAAATTTCAACATGTAAACCCATTCTATGTACATTAATTTTAGGTTTTGGCCATTATAGCTTTAAAGTTCTCTGACTTGCCTGTTACAAGTAATCATGGTCAATGGGAACCTCCTCCAGGGCAGACACCTCTGCAGAGAGCTGGTCACGCCAGGGAGCCCCACTGACCGTCTCCAAAACATGCTCCCCCTCATCCTCATGCTCATCCTCCTCATGCTCATCCTCCGGGGCCATGATGTCACCAACCCCAAGGCAGATGTTGTGGAGGATGGCACAGGCTGTGATGACCTGAAATGAAAAAACAAAACAAAAAATTATATGGTCTGTAAGAAAGAAGTTAATTATGTTTTTTGCAAATGTATTTTTCATTTAACTTACATGAGGTACAAAGGTGTGGTGCACCTCCAGCGCTTGCAGGAAGATGGCCCTGAACCTGGTCTTCATCATCCCAAAAGCACGCTCTATAATGGAGCGTGCCCTGGAATGATGGAGATTAAAGCGCTGGGCTCCCACACCTCGTACTGGCCTCTTGTAGGGAGTGATGAGGGGGAGTGGGTGTTGGAGACATGGGTACCCTCCGTCTGCGAGGATGAAGTGCCCTGGAGGAGGGTACACTGACCTCCTGTACAGTGGGCTGTTGTGGAGCACTCGTGCGTCATGCACTGACCCGGGCCAGCCCACGTAGGTGTCAATGAAGCGGCCCTGATGGTCACAAACAGGCTGCAGGATGATGGATGGGAACAGTTTCCTGTTCCTGTAGCTCTGACCATCAGGGCCGCTTGGAGGCTTGATGCAGACATGGCAGCCGTCGATTGCTCCTGCAGCTTTCAAGAAAGCTCTGTGTCTGGCCAGCCCTGCAAACCCACGGCAAACTGCCTCCAGCTCCTCTGGGGTGTTGGGGAACCGAATGACCTGGTGGCGGATGGCCACCACCTCCTCAGCGACCCGGTGGACAATGCGGTGGACAGTGGAACGAGGCATATCAAATGCTCTGGAGACGACCCTGTAGGATGTATCACATGCCAGCCAGAAAAGAAACACCAGGGTCTCTATTGTGGAACCCCATCCGTGTTGCCGGTCACTTCTCAACAGGTCCAGCAGCACTCTCAGGGCCTCCCTGCTCAGCCGAAAATCAGGTCGTGTGTCACGGTCATTAAAAAACCTGTCCAGCACTGGGACATTCAGGTTTATCCTGCAGTACAGGGGTCTGGTCTGATTTAGAGAAACAAACAAAGAGAGATTGTTTAAAGTTGTGACAAAGTAATTGTTGTAAGATATAGTGATACTTAAACTATTTTTAGTAAGTATTAATGGCACATTGGGGAAATTTTATTTAAAACCTTACTAATGTACAAGTGTTATCTTGCATACTTGTATTTAATTTACTTAAGATATGAAGAGTAAAAGTACAGTTAAGTATTCTGCATAAAGCAGTGTATGTTGCATTTTAATGCTGAATATGTTGAAGGTTGTTATATTTAAAGTAATTTACTGTTGAGTAGTTTACTATAGAACAATTTATCATATTGTAAAATACCATGGTTTTGTAGTGTTGCTGTCCTGTGAAAGAGAAAAAAACCCCTCATTACTTCACATTTGTATGTGAATACTTAACGAATGTACTTGCTTACAGTCCACCACAGGTTATTTTGAAAATGAAACGAGCACAATTTGAAGGAATTGTTGCTATACAGATGCATGCCATATAAAAGGCTGCATCCGAAGGCGAGCGGGAGTAGCCTACCTTATATAAGGTATATATCTTCTTATATATATATATATATATATATATATACATATATATATATATATATATATATATATATATATATATAAAAGAGGTATATTTCACTGTATTTATTTAAGAGGTATATTTCACTGTGTTTATTTATTGTTTTGTGTTTTATGCTTCGACTGCGTTAAAACAAAGCACGCTGGAAACATGCCTGAATAAGATCACCATGATCAAGAGAATAAAATACATAAAAATCGCATCTTCGTAATCGTAAGGTAACTTAGCCTATAACTAAACATTTGAACAGCTTTATGTGTATTTTGTATGTTCATAAGTAGCCTATCATAACATGACTCAAGTACAGTCTCAACTTGTGTACTCCAGCAATTAAGGACGCAACTTCTGAATTGGGATGCAGCAAACCAGTTTACTTTACCTGGCCACGGTCTTGACAAAGCCGGAGATACATCACCCGGCGGCGCCTGGGATAAAACATTCCCACCATCTCCTCCAGTAAAACATAAAATAAAAAAAATAAAATGATGTAGTAGTCTTGCTCCATTTTTGTTTTTAATAGATGCCACGTATGATGGCAGCTCTCCTATTGCAGCGTTGCTAGGCGACAGCATAATGGGGAACACCTGGTGGCAATTACAATCCCACGAAGGCTAGACTCGGAGCGTCCTTCGACGGCTGGGAAGGCTGTGTAGGCTGGGTCCTTAGAAGGACGTGTCCTTCGGAGGACGCAGCCTTCACTTTGGGACACAGCCATCGTTCTAGTTAGTCATGTGACAATCACCTGGCTACATAATATAGAATAGTCAAAAATCACAATAGAGAAGAAATTATTAGATAAATAGCGAAGACATATCGCACCAAAACATAAAAAAAAAAATAAAAAAAAAATAAAACAGAATCCACAATGTATACCAATAACATAGAAAACAATACAAGTGCAATATCACATAAGATGTCAGTGAAAAATATAAATGCTCAAGCTCTTTAAAGCAGGATTGATTCCAATTGGTTGTCAATGTTTTTATTATTCCACCGCTGGATAAAATCGCTCTGAAAATGATTGGAACAACATGATTGTGTGTGTGTGTGGTTATTGTTGTAGTTTGGATGTGTACTCTGCTGTTGGCTTAGATGTAGGCTGTTGTTCAGTAACCATGCTCTGGTCCACTTGAAGAGGTGGGCTTCATGGTTCGCTTCTAGTGTGAACGGAACCGCTATCTTACTATTTATTCACTACTGTTATCATTACAACAGCAAAACATCTGGGAATCGACGGGTCAATAACTCCTGACCACCAAAAGCTGCACTGATATATTTGCATACCTCAATATATAAATAATTGTTTCATCAATAAAAGAGGTATTCACTACATGTTCCTCCATGTTCAGAGCTTCCTGAAGAGGGCAGTGCAGTGTGGTGACACACACACACACACACGCACACGCACACACACGCCTGTACCACGATGGTAGTTGAACAAACTCAGGGTTGCAGCATTAGTTTTGAGTTGACAAAACCAAACCAATCCAACCAGGCTTTGTTGGTACAATGATGCCGATCATCAACTCTCTCTGTCAATTCAGGCTTTGATCCTGAGTTTAGCTGTGACATCAGTAGCGAACAGCCAATCACAGGCTGAGAAAGAGTGAAACCGCGATTCATTTCTCGCGAGAGAAGCAGTGCGATTCAATTCTTTCTTCTGCAGAATATTACTAGATTGAAAAATATTAAGAATTTTAACAAATTTACACAGCAAGAAGAAAATAGCTGTCTATGAAAGAGGAAAACTCAAAGAAAAAGTTAAGAGATAAAGGTATTGCGAGAATTTAACTTTTAGTCATTTTATTGCTTAATCTGTTGATTCTAAAGCGTATTTATATTACCTTTATAAATATATTCCTTTAAACTGTGCCTAAAAATAATTGATAAACTAAAATTTGTGTGTGATCGATTAAAATAATTACATAAATAATATCTAAATCATACAAAATTATTATTCTAAATAAGTGTTAGCACTAAAAGCCAGACAATTTTGTCTTTACAAATCATTTGCTATGTCAAGTCAAGTCAAGTCACCTTTATTTATAAAGCGCTTTTTACAATACAGATTGTATCAAAGCAGCTTCACATTGATAACATGAAAATAATACAACGTTTGTTTCTAGAAGAAAATTGCATCATCGCCCACCCTAAATAGGCAGATCAATAATATTGTTGAATATTAAATGCTATGTAGTGACCTTTAATTTGGAGTAGAAATAGGGGGAGTGACTTTATCCTTTGCTCACATTGATTTTCATAGGTGTTCTGTGGACATTGGGCAACAAGTGTTTTTTTTTTGTGTGTGTAGACGTTCACCTCTCTGTATGTTTTCGGGGGCCATGTGACGCAGCTTTCTATGAAGTTTCGGGCCCCTAGCACCTCCAGGGGCCGAACGAGGTCCAGTGACACGTGCAACTTATTCAATGCGATTTCATAGGTACTTCGTGGATGTTGGTCCGATTGCCCCAAAATTGACACATACTGTACGTCCCGTCACGGGCCCCGGGGACGGGTTCTAGAGTTCCGTGTCCACGTATGCTTGTTTGGCCAAAAAAGACCCCCTTGACCTGGAAGTGCCTGTGAAGTTTGAACTGAATAAGTTGCACATGGGCGGCCGGAAATACAGGGGTTGAAAGGTCGCAGCGACTCCAAATTTGGCATTGTGGTAGTCGAGGGGCCCTCGGTTCTAGATCCTGGATCGCAGAGTTCTTTTTGCAGTGCAAATTTCTCCTCACTTTGGTTCAGTTTGACCTTTCAAGAGGTTATGTCTGTCTATGAGTGCAAGAGGCCAACCATTCATTTGACCATGTGCTTCGTGAAGGGTGGACAGAAAGGTCCGATTGTCACGAAACTGACATATGCGTTTCGTCACGGGCCCTGTGGATGGTGTCCAGAGTTCCGTGTCCCTTTGACCTTTTTTCGCCCTAATTGGCCACCAACAGCCTAGTAGAATAAGTTGCACGTCTGGCGTCAAATAAACAGGGGCCAAAAGGGGTCAAAAGGTCACAGCGACCCCAAATTTGACACGCTGGTTGTCCAGGGGCCCCCGGTTCTAGATCCTGGATTTCATGGTTTTAGGACGGTTCTAAGTATGTGTTTCAGCAAAACGGCTTGACGGAAACGCCCGATAGGCCCGACACTGACACATACATCTCGGAGAGACATACTATGTCCAGAGTTCTGTGTCCCTTTAACCTTTTTTCACGCTAATTGGCCACCAACAGCCTAGTAGAATAAGTTGCAGGTGGGACATTTAGAAAACAGGCACCAAATGGGGTCAAAAGGTCGCAGAACCTTGAGATTTGTCACGGATGACCGCCACGGGCCCCCAAATCAGGCCCGCGAGTTTCGTGGCTCTAGATGCTTCCTGAGCCTTTTAGGCCCTCTAATCCTAACTGCTGCATTAACCCTAGCACAACGATCTCCAACCTTTTTTGCGCCACGGACCGGTTTAATATCAGACAATATTTTCATGCATCGACGATTCCATTTTTTGATTCGATAATCGAGATTGAGCATTAATTTCGATCGATTTCGATTTAAAATCGAAATCGTGACACCCTTACTTTGAAATGACAGTAACAAGTAATAAATAACGCATTACAGTTTCGAAGTAACTTGCCCAACACTGCTAATTTCTCCCCCTGTTTGTATGATCAGCGTATAGCGTTTTTAACATCTTGGAACATCATCAGAGAATCCCCTTTTAATTGGTCGTTTCAGTCATTGTGAGTCACGTATCGTAGCAACGATGACGACAAGTGACAACAGCGGGAAATGTAAAAATGATAGCCTTTATATTTCACATCTATGTGGTTCAGTCTTGTAGGCTATATTGATTAGGCCTACTTTGCTATTCAATAAATATATAGGCCTAATAAGTTGTATTATAATATGCTATAATGTATGAAATATATATAAATGTATCAATTAATTTCCACAATATTCACCAGAAGTCATCATTTCAGGGGTTATTTTTCAAAATTTTCTTCTGTGGGGGCCAGGCAAGGCGTTAGTTTTCGGCGCACCCAAAACAAACAAAAAAAATAAATAATAAATTAATATATTCTAATTTTCTCAAGAATTATAAAAAAATCGTCAATAAGCTCATAATTTAGAAAAATATTTTTTTAATCCTAAAATAGTCTAAATGTTTAGTTATTAAAAAGCTGGCTATGTCTATTTTGATGTTTCTGCGCAAGTTCAGCAGACAGTGGTTTGGGTTTGTTCCGATCAGAGCTCATGAGTGGAGAGCGCATTTCTGAATATCCCGCTCCGCTCGCTCATTCCGCAGGGTCGCTCGCTCAACCCAGAATGGCCTGCTGCTGGTTCGAAAATATGTGGAATAAGGGCTGCCTTCGACTAATTTTTTTTTCTAGTCGACTAGTAGTTGTTCATTTAAGCCATTTGTGGACAAATCGCCCCTTTATATTAATTAGGCTACTTAAATAGGCTGGTACAGGATAATAAGCGTTATGACCGCATGCACGCATAAAGCTTGCCACAAAGAACCGGTTAAAGTAATGATTATGAATGTGTCTAAATTAGCAAGGAGACATTTATTTGTTTAGTAATAAACTGGTGTTTTCTGTGTCGCTGCAAAGAGAAATGCACATTTCATATGGATAATCAGAGAGTAGCCTATTTATTTTGGTTTGAATATTTTCGTTTAAAAGTAGACATTTCAAGCTTTCTGTAATATATAGTCTATATTTCTCAAATCTGTGAGGCACAAGCTGAGTTTCGGCGCCCTCCAGTTCACGTGAAATGCAAGTTGTGCTGCATGGCGCCTTATTACATTGCCTATATATTTGCTTCTTATTTAATAAATACAGGCAATTTGTTGATAAAACATTGATCAAAATTAAGGTACAATTTATACAAAACGAAAATCTTTTAAAAAGAGTTTTCTACAAAACAAAACTTAATGAAGTCGTCAAAATCATGTTTTACCAAAAACAGCGCCGTTGCTAGGAGGGCGCCAGCGCCTCTGCCTCGCGAGTAGATGATAGCCCTGAAGACGCCTAGCAATGGTAAACCTTTAGTGGTAGTATACCTTTAGTTAAGTTATATCTTAAGAGTCTTCGTAGCGCGCTAAGAGTAACGTTATCGGAAAATGCAGCCCAGGTATGATGCGTAATGGAGATTGCAAAGCGCTCTTCTTCGGTCAGACCCATGGAGAGCGATCGTGGATATAGGTCGTCCTATGCACCAAACTTTTAACAATGCAAAAACAATTTTAAAGAGCACCAAGCTATTAAAATCTATATTATGTATACGCACAGATAATATAACAGTAGGCTTTATCAGTCAATATTTTTTTATTAGGTTAACCCTCTATGGCATGGTGTTGCCCTCAGGCAACAAACCACATTTTTGGACCTCACACCGCCCCCTTAATTTTTTTATATAATTTTTTTTTAATGTATAATATCACCTGACATGTCTGTTCAATGAAATAAGGGGCTGAAGTGGGTGTGATCTTTTTTGGGGGGGTGGAGCTGTGCTTTAATGAAGCAAAACCACATGCTACAGAGTGCCACCAATTAGTAAGATAAATATCACTTTTTAACATGTTTAAGTTAATATATTGTTTTATTAAAAAAATATATGCATGTGTATCAGTATGTAAGGAAGTATGTTTGATTGTTGAAAGATTTATTTTGTTTTTATTTATATACTAAAACTGTGGTTTTTTGTTCGTTGCCTCAGGGCAACACTGTGCTATGAGGGTACTAAAACTCACAAGGTTTTCTACATAGGTGGAATAGGGAAACCAAGCAATGTGTGTATTAGAAGGTTTATTTTGACAAACATCAATCACAAATGGTTTCAACCTATCACAAACATCAAATAATCAACAAAAACAACTATTACTACTAATTACAACTAACACCCCCCATAACACTTTATGTATAAATGTTCATATTCATATATACATTTACACCAAACACTACACATACACATACATATGGGGGGGGTTAGGGTTGATTACCAACTGATTACCAACCCCCTCTGTTACTTAACTGACCAGATCAATATCCCAGGAGTTTAACTGACTTGATGCTATTCTGATTAAAAAGTGTTCCCTTTATTTTTTTGAGCAGTGTATATATATATACACAGTATATATATAGATATATAGGTCTATATTGTCTAATTTATCATTGTAGCCTTATATAAGTTGATTTACTGTATACTGTGTACTTATTTTTGGACTAATAGTGGTTAATAAAGTCCAATAATGGTATGAGAGAGTGTCAGTGGTAATATCACTGTGTTCCTGTCGGTCAGTGTTAGAGGATCTGTGTAACAACTGAGGCTTAGCCTGACAGTTAGCCTGCCCTGGACCAGGCTAGTTTCCCAGTATAAGTTGCCAGAGTAACTGAGTTTGAACTATTTTAAGTTTGCTTTATGAAACAGAATCCACCGACAATAAGTCTGACTAACCAAAATAAGCCTGGCTTGTATTCTAATCTTGTTTTATGGAACAACCCTCTGGAGTATCAACAACAGTTACTGGTCGACCATCAACTTCACCAACTCTCTTTTCACAAACTGTCGTGACTGAATCTAGTCTTAATTCACTGACAAACTCATCTCTTCCCAGAATACTGTTTCCTGTTGCACTCTTCCCATTTCCTGTCTTCCTGATCAGAGCAATCCTCAGACACTCCTGATCATCTTGTTCATCTTCAGCACCTGAAAATCACAGTGGTAGAAAGAAAACTTAGTGAAATGAAGCTCAGAACTTTAAAATTGTTATGTTGGATTGTAGAAGTTGCAGATTAATGCTAATTGATTATGAACTGAAAAAAACAAAACATCTTAAGTCACTTGCAATAATAATACTGGCTAAACCGACCGTCTGCTAGCGGTCTCACGTCACCCAGGTCAGATAAATCCCAGCACATAGAGCCTCTTTCACCTAGATATCATCATATAGAGACTGTGTCTGTTCCCAGAATTAGGAAATACAAAAAAACTCCTAAACCCATTCAAGGGTAAAAATTTAATTGATGTTCAACAAATAAAAGACAGATATAATACAAATGAGTAATAATAAAGCTTGGGTTGCTGAATATTCGATCGCTTACTTCAAAAGCACTCATTGTTAATGATATGATTTCAGATAATAATCTAGATGTGCTGTGTTTGACAGAAACCTAGCTAAAATTAAACGATTATATTACTTTAAATGAGTCCACCCCGCAAGATAACTGTTATAAACATGAGCCTCGTCTGAAACGCAAAGGGGGAGATGTTGCTGTAATTTATATTAATATCTTCAGAATTACTGAGAAGTCTAGTTTAAAATATAATTATTTTGAAGTGTTGGTGCTTAATAGAGCAATATACACTCACCTAAAGGATTATTAGGAACACCATACTAATACTGTGTTTGACCCCCTTTCGCCTTCAGAATTGCCTTAATTCTACGTGGCATTGATTCAACAAGGTGCTGAAAGCATTCTTTAGAAATGTTGGCTCATATTGATAGGATAGCATCTTGCAGTTGATGGAGATTTGTGGGATGCACATCCAGGGCACGAAGCTCCCGTTCCACCACATCCCAAAGATGCTCTATTGGGTTGAGATCTGGGGCCTCATTTATAAACGTTGCGTACGCACAAAAGAAGGCGTACGCCACTCTCTACGCAATAATTGGTATTTATAGAAAGCAAACTTGACGGGAAAATATGCGGTCCTTCACGCAAGCTCTGACCCAGGCGTACGCACAAAAACGGGTAAAATGAGAAATGGCGACACCGTCGGCAGATGGAAGAAACACGTGAAAGTGTGTGAAACTGTAGATCGTTGTGTAAAAGAAATGGCAATACTGCCTCTCATAAATAACATGAGGACTTAAAGCAAGTCTTACAATTAACAGCCTACACGAACACCCGTTTGATCGATCTGCAGTGTAAAACAAACAAAATCAAATGAAGATTAGAACAGAAATGCAAATTAACACATATTTGCAAAAAGATATAAATATGTTCTGCAATAATATTAGCATGTTATGCAATTCATCCTCATACCACATCTGTAGCTTGTCAGATGCAATCAAATGGATGGTAATAAAATGCCATGATGCCATCACAATGTGTAATGACCATAGACTGTAAAAAAAGATGACGCACAATGGCTGATCATGCGCTTCACGCTTGCGCGTGAGTGAAGTTACGTTCCTTGGTTTTCCTCTGTGTTTACCATGATTTCGCAATCGATGAATATTAACTTGTGGGCGTTTCACGGTCTATTTATGGGCAACTATGGGCGTGACCTGAAGCCGCAAAAGCTGCGCTACATTTAGAATTGATTGTGATTTATTAAGGGAAAACTGCGTAGGATGTGCGTGCGCACGGTTTTATAAATCCGAATATTTCTGTGCGTACGCACGTCCTATGTTTCATCCGTACGCCACTTCTGACGCAAATCCTACGCCAAGTTTTATAAATGAGGCCCCAGGTGACTGTGGGGGCCATTTTAGTACAGTGAACTCATTGTCAAGTTCAAGAAACCAATTTGAAATGATTCGAGCTTTGTGACATGGTGCATTATCCTGCTGGAAGTAGCCATCAGAGGATAGGTACATGGTGGTCATAAAGGGATGGACATGGTCAGAAACAATGCTCAGGTAGGCCGTGGCATTTAAACGATGCCCAATTGGCACTAAGGGGCCTAAAGTGTGCCAAGAATACATCCCCCACACCATTACACCACCACCACCAGCCTGCACAGTAGTAACAAGGCATGATGGATCCATGTTCTCATTCTGTTTACGCCAAATTCTGACTCTACCATCTGAATGTCTCAACAGAAATCGAGACTCATCAGCTGTCCAATTTTGGTGAGCTCGTGCAAATTGTAGCCTCTTTTTCCTATTTGTAGTGGAGATGAGTGGTACCCGGTGGGGTCTTCTGCTGTTGTAGCCCATCCGCCTCAAAGTTGTGCGTGTTGTGGCTTCACAGATGCTTTGCTGCATACCTCGGTTGTAACGAGTGTTTATTTCAGTCAAAGTTGCTCTTCTATCAGCTTGAATCAGTCGGCCCATTCTCCTCTGACCTCTAGCATCAACAAGGCATTTTCGCCCACAGGACTGCCGCATACTGGATGTTTTGCCCTTTTCATACCATTCTTTGTAAACCCTAGAAATGGTTGTGCGTGAAAATACCAGTAACTGAGCAGATTGTGAAATACTCAGACCGGCCCGTTTGGCACCAACAACCATGCCACGCTCAAAATTGCTTAAATCACCTTTCTTTCCCATTCTGACATTCAGTTTGGAGTTCAGGAGATTGTCTTGACACGGACCACACCCCTAAATGCATTAAAGCAACTGCCATGTGATTGGTTAATTAGATAATTGCATTAATGAGAAATTTAACAGGCGTTCCTAATAATCCTTTAGGTGAGTGTATAGTGTAAATGATAAATCACGTTTTAGATTTGTGCTGGCTACTGTATACAGGCCACCAGGGCACCATACAGACTTTATCAAAGAATTTGCTTATTTTCTATCGATGTTAGTACTGGCTGCAGATAAAGCTCTAATTGTTGTCTTTTGAAAATCATATTTCATATGTTACAAAAACAGCCTTTTTCCACCTTAGAAACATTGCTAAGCTACGTAATATGCTATCTGTTTCTGATGCAGAAAAGTTAGTTCATGCGTTCATGACCTCGAGACTAGATTACTGTAATGCTTTATTAGCTGGTAGTCCTGCATCCTCAATAAACAAGCTACAGTTAGTCCAAAATGCCGCCGCTAGAGTTCTTACTAGATCAAGAAAATTTGACCATATAACACCAATTTTATCGTCACTACATTGGTTACCTATAAAGTTCCGTATTAACTACAAGGTATTGCTACTGACTTATAAAGCCCTAAACGGCCTAGCTCCAGTCTATTTAACGGATCTTCTATCGCCCTATAATCCATCGCGCTCTTTAAGATCACTAAATTCAAGGCTTTTGGTCATACCTAGGATATCCAGATCAACCAAAGGAGGGAGATCATTTTCACATTTAGCTCCAAAACTCTGGAATAGCCTTCCTGATACTGTTCGTTGCTCAGACTCGCTCTCCCAGTTTAAAACTAGACTAAAGACGCATCTCTTCAGCCAGGCATTTATATCATATTTTTAATCATACAGTTAAATCCAGTCTCTACTTCATAAACGCCAGAGGAGAACTGGCCCCCGACTGAGCCTGGGTTCTCCCAAGGTTTTTTTTTTTCTCCATTAGGTCACCTGATGGAGTTTTTCGGTTCCTTGCCACTGTTGCCTTTGGCTTGCTCAGTTGGGGATACTTAATTTAATTTAATTAATCAATCAACAATACTATTGATCAGCATTAACAAACGTGGATGTTTTACACTAGAAACAAACACTGATGTACTATTTTATCTAATACTGTGAAGCTGCTTTGATGCAATCTGTATTGTGAAAAGCGCTATATAAATAAAGTTGACTTGACTTGACTTGACTTAATTGTTGGTGATTTTAATATACATGTAGATAATGAAAAAGAACCTGCGTGAAGTTGGCCCCCCACCCAACGCAAAACGTCTTCAAACTATGCTCAATCGTTTGTGCTCCGTTTGTGCTGGTTTGTGCTGTGAAATTTTTCGTTTGTGCTGTTTCGGTTTTTTAGATATTAAAAAAATATTTTTAGGTCATTCTGATGTCACTCAGCCCCCCCACATGCTCCAAATTCACCCAAAATAGTCTTGTTCGTTTGTGCTGGTTTGTGCTGTAAAAAGTTTCGTTTGTGCTGCTCCGGTTTTTTAGATATTAAAATAATATTATGTGGTCATTCTGAGGTCACTCAGCCCCCCACATGCTCCAAATTCACCCAAAATAGTCTCGTTCGTTTGTGCTTCGTTTGTGCTGGTTTGTGCCGGTAAAATGTTCGTTTGTGCTGCGTTGGGTTTTAAAATATTATACATTCTTATTGTTATTGAATGCACAATTATTGTTGATGACGTCACCAGCCCCCCCACATGCTTCAAATTCACCCAAACTATGCTCAATCGTTTGTGCTTCGTTTGTGCTGGTTTGTCCTGTAAAAAGTTTTGTTTGTGCTGCCTAGGTTTTTTAGATATTAAAATAATATTATGTGGTCATTCTGAGGTCACTCAGCCCCCCACATGCTCCAAATTCACCCAAAATAGTCTCGTTCGTTTGTGCTTCGTTTGTGCTGGTTTGTGCCGGTAAAATGTTCGTTTGTGCTGCGTTGGGTTTTAAAATATTATACATTCTTATTGTTATTGAATGCACAATTATTGTTGATGACGTCACCAGCCCCCCCACATGCTTCAAATTCACCCAAACTATGCTCAATCGTTTGTGCTTCGTTTGTGCTGGTTTGTCCTGTAAAAAGTTTTGTTTGTGCTGCCTAGGTTTTTTAGATATTAAAATGATATTTTTAGGTCATTCTGAGGTCACTCAGCCCCCCCACATGCTCCAAATTCACCCAAAATAGTCTCATTCGTTTGTGCTGGTTTGTGCCGGTAAATTTTTCGTTTGTGCTGCGTTGGGTTTTAAAATATCAGAAATTGAATTATAGACGATGACGTCACCAGCCCCCCCACATGCTCCAAATTCACCCAAAATAGTCTCGTTCGTTTGTGCTGTTTTGTGCCGGTACAATTTTCGTTTGTGCTGCATCTGCCTTTAAAATATTAGACACTGAATGAAAGCGAATTATAGACGGTGACTTCACCAGCCCCCCACCTGCTCCAAATTCACCCCAAACATGCTCAATCGTTTGTCTTCGTGTGTGCTGCAAAACGTATATATATATATATATAAGCCTATATATATTATATATATATATATATATATATAATTTTTTTTTTTTTTTTTACAGTAGCTAGTTGAAGTAACAAAGTAAGACCGAAACGGATTAAATTAATCAAAAGTGAAAAATTTATCAAAAATTTAATTTTCCACAAAAAATATTAAACATAAAAAAACACACAAAATAAAACAATATTTATTAAAATAATACAAAATACAATACAAAATATGAGCCTTTCTTAACTGAGCAGTGAGCACCAATAATAATTGAGCACAAAATCAACATCTTATGATTTCTAAAGAATAATGTGACATTGAAAACTGGAGTAATGATGCAGAAAATTCAGCTTTGACATTACAGGAATAAATTACATTTGAATTATATTAAAACATTAAAATATTAATTATATGAAAATATCTATTTATAGGCTAATCATTTTTCACAATATCAGCAGCACTCCCAAACTGTAATACATTACAGATTACTTTATTACTTTTATTTAAAGGTAATTATTTACCTTACAATAAAGGCTGTCTCAGAATTGTAATGCATTAGCTACTCCAGTTACTTTCACCAAAATAACTACAGAAGTAGAACTTAACATTTCTAAAACGACTAGGGCTGTAACAATATGCAATATGAAACCGAAATCCCGACGCTCCATCCACGGACCTGTGTTGCGGTGTGAGAAGGCAGAATCGCGACACACCCCTTCCAACTCCAGAGTCCAGATCCAATGCTACTACATCTTCATATCACTATTATTTGAAGTTAACATTATAAAATACATAGACTTACACCACAAAAATAGTTGAGGATAAATTCTTTAAAATTGGTCAATTCCAGCGTTATGGACTTGACATTTGCGCATATAAATGATCAGAAAATGCACTTAATACCAATATATTGAAACGTCTGTTATATATCCATAGGCTTCTCCCTTAATAAAGGAGTCCAGACATTAGAAAAATATCAGTCTACTCATGCGTTTTATATTTATGAGGGAAACACATTTTTTTTTGTAATTCTATGAATTACACTGCGCAAACCAAAAGTAATACTAGCCTACCTACTGGATGAAGAAGCGTTGTCTCTCCGCAGAATATAAATTATCCATTTTATTTAATTTTTCGTGTTTGCATTTATGAGGAAAAAACAATGTAACGGACGGAGAACTGCGTTACGGACTGACCGCTCTAAAAACGGCACTAAAAGACTGCTTTAAAACTTTCACAGAGACCTCAAACAGAAAGCACAAAGCCTTTCTTTAAGGTGAAATTCGTTTTGTATTAATTGTATCTTAATTTTAATCATTGTTTCATCTACCAAATGCCAGGATTTAATAGGCAAAATAAGAAGTAAATAGGCCTATATCAGACAATAGATAATCAGGACATAGAGGCGCCGGCGCCTAAACTGCAGTTCTCATAAATGAACCGAAACTCAGCGCCTAGGCCTACTTGCATCACAGACATGTCTACTTTTAAACAGAACAATTCAAAACTAAAGAAAACAGACTGCTCTCTGCGTATGTATGAAATGTGAATTTCTCTGTGGTGCGTTCACGAAGATGCAGGCTGGTTGAAGTCACCGTCATTTAATGGGCTGGTGAAGTCACCGTCTATAATTCGCTTTTCATTCAGTGTCTAATATTTTAAAGGCAGATGCAGCACAAACGAAAATTGTACCGGCACAAAACAGCACAAACGAAGCACAAACGAACGAGACTATTTTGGGTGAATTTGGAGCATGTGGGGTGGGGGGGGCTGGTGACGTCATCATCTATAATTCAATTTCTGATATTTTAAAACCCAACGCAGCACAAACGAAAAATTTTCCGGCACAAACCAGCACAAACGAATGAGACTATTTTGGGTGAATTTGGAGCATGTGGGGGGGCTGAGTGACCTCAGAATGACCTAAAAATATAATTTTAATATCTAAAAAATCGAAGCAACACAAACGAAACTTTTTACAGCACAAACGAAGCACAAACGATTGAGCATAGTTTGGGTGAATTTGAAGCATATGGGGGGGCTGGTGACGTCATCAACAATAATTGAATGTATAATATTTTAAAACCCAACGCAGCACAAACGAAAATTTTACCGGCACAAACCAGCACAAACGAAGCACAAACGAACAAGACTATTTTGGGTGAATTTGGAGCATGTGGGGGGCTGAGTGACCTCAGAATGACCACATAATATTATTTTAATATCTAAAAAACCGGAGCAGCACAAACGAAACTTTTTACAGCACAAACCAGCACAAACGAACGAGACTATTTTGGGTGAATTTGGAGCATGTGGGGGGGCTGGTGACGTCATCGTCTATAATTCAATTTCTGATATTTTAAAACCCAACGCAGCACAAACGAAAATTTCACCGGCACAAACCAGCACAAACGAAGCACAAACGAACGAGACTATTTTGGGTGAATTTGGAGCATGTGGGGGGGCTGAGTGACCTCAGAATGACCTAAAAATATTTTTTTAATATCTAAAAAACCGAAACAGCACAAACGAAAAATTTTACAGCACAAACCAGCACAAACGGAGCACAAACGATTGAGCATAGTTTGAAGACGTTTTGCGTTGGGTGGGGGGCCAACTTCACGCAGGTTGAAAAAGATGCATTGGGATTGGTATTTATAGACATTGTAAACTCTATTGGAGTTAGACAACACGTGTCAGGACCTAATCATTGTCGTAATCATACTCTAGATCTAATATTATCTGTTGATTTATGCCGTTGAAATTCTACAGCAGAGCGATGACATCTCAGATCATTATCTAGTCTTGTGTAAACTTCATTTAGCCAAGGCTGCAAAGCCGACTCCATGTTACAAATATGTTAGACCTATCACTTCTGCCACTAAAGATTGCTTTATCAATAATCTTCCTGATCAGTTTCATCATCTCAGCATCCCAGATAGCTTAGCATCAGCATCCCGTCCTTCGGATGAGACGTAAAACCGAGGTCCTGACTCTCTGTGGTCATTAAAAATCCCATGGCATTTCTCGTAAAGAGTAGGGGTGTAACCCCGGTGTCCTGGCCACATTCCACACATTGGCCCTTACCAATCATGGCCTCCTAATAATCCCCTTACATTGAATTGGCTCTATCACTCTCTCTCCTCTCTCCACCTGTAGCTGGTGTGTGGTGAGCGCACTGGCGCCGTTGTTCTGTGGCTGCCGTCGCATCATCCAAGTGGATGCTGCACACTGGTGGTGGTTGAGGAGAGACCCCTGATATGATTGTAAAGCGCTTTGGGTGTACAGTAGTACATATGAAAGCGCTATATAAATGCCTCATTCTATTCTATTCTTCTATTCTTTTCCAGCACTTTAGACACAGTTGCTCTGTTGCGCTTAAAGAAGATTAAAGAAAATAGTCCAACGCCGTGGTACAACGAGCACACTCGGCCCTTAAGAGAGCAGCCAGAGAGATGGAGCGCAACTGGAAGAAAACAAAACTAGAGGTATTTCGCATTTCATGGAAAGAGAGTTCGATTGCATACAGAGAGGCTTTAAAAGCTGCTAGATCTGCTTATTTTTCAACCCTATTAAAAGAAAATAAACATAATCCTAGGTATTTATTTGAAACAGTGGCTAAACTAACAAAAAATAAATCCTCAAGTCCAGAAGTTTCCAAGCAGCACAGCAGTAATGACTTTATAAACTTCTACACTTATAAGATTGATTATATCAGGGACAAAATTATAACTATGCAATCGTCTACTACAGTATCGCATCAAGCAATGCATTGTAGTCTCCCTGCCGAAAATTTTTATTCATTCACTGCTAATTTACAATTATACATTTCTAAATTATGCCTAATTACTATTCTAAATGAGCCAGCATCACGCCATTACACGTCAGAGCCTGCCAAGGGGGCGCGGCCTTAGCCTATATTAGTCCCCGAAAAACGCCATGATTTTAGCAGGTTTAACGACTGAAGCGACAACTTGCCAGGTTACTATAGTGCGGCCGGCTACGCAATACTCGTTCCCTACTCTCAGGGAACTGAGGTTACGATAGTAACCGAGTAGTTCCCTTTCGAACGGTCACTTCGTATTGCGTAGCTTAACGCAGTGGGGACGCCTTGCAAAACGCCGCACTGTAAGTAACTGGTCGCCTACTGCAGCTCAGGACCCCTCCACTCAGGATTTACACACAGTTCTACAGTATAAATTAATACACCTGCTGTTAATATTTACATAGGTCAGGTAGAAAAATTGCCCATAGGTTGTCTTAAAAGTTAATTTGATGAGAATTTGATTAGACCTAAATAAACAAGCTTTATGCATTTTGTTTGTGATTTGTGTCATGTATGACTATTCTGCATCTGACATAATACTGTTATGGTAAGTGTGATGTCCTAATTATAAAATATAAAAATCGCAAATTTTTTCACAAATTTCTGGAAATTACCACTGTAGCGTCTGAACCAATCAATTTATTTAATGAATAATCCAGCAAACTCACTCTCCCAAAATGCCTGTGAAACGTCCCCCAAAAACTAACATCCCAAATGAAGCTAACACACTGGCAGAACGCGGTGTCTCGTTACAGGACACACAGAGACTGATAAGAGGATTTTACGATCCAAAAGAATGTCCAGAAAGCTGCGACTCTTACTTACTTCTCACTGAGAAAGAGAAATAAACCCTGTTAATTCTATGTATTCTATAACCATTTGAGGAATGTGTAAACATCTATCTAATTTTCCGATCTCATGATTTTCCTTTAACCCCCTGAGGTCGGCTATCGCACCGGCGCGATAGGCTCGTTTTTTTCCTAATCAGTGAAAAAAAAAATATATATATATACTTTTTATCTTATATGCTTGTGTTATACATCAATCGATCCTGTTAAGTGTGTATTATTTTTGTGTATACTCACAATAAAAACAAAGTGTTGTGCTTTTCGCCAAATAAAGAAAAATAAACATGATGCGAGTTCTGCTTTCTCTCTGCCAGTGAAGTCAATTCTGAAACGCGTCCGAAAAAGAACCATAACTCAGCGAATACTCAGTCAAACAGACATACAGACACACAAGCATGAAGCTTGAATTCTCTTCTTTTAAATGAAGTAATTTATATAAAAAACAAATATTCTCAGCTTGTGAAATCTGTATTAAAAGAGAGCGATTCCAGTCAAGCTAATTAGAGCTCATTCAGATGTAATGTGAACCCGCCCCGGAGAGCGCGCGCTATTCAAACGCAAATGACTGAGGCAATCCTGCAAACTGTGAACGCCCCCATATCAGCTCGAGAAAACACATCAGATCATTGTACTTGTTTACACCGTCTCGCAGCGCTGTGAGGAATAATACTATAATGGAAAATTTACCTCAGAAGTACGAGGAGCAACAGATCCGAGGCTATGGAATAATGTAGTAGCCTCAGTTTTTTTTTCATTCTCAAGTGCGGCGCGTATCTGTGCATGAATGAATGAATGAACGGCAGAGATGCCGCTGTTTACCACAACTGGTAAAAGACTGTTTAAATTTGAATCGTTTCTGTATGTGAATGTTTCGCTTTTAGCAAACTGTATTGCTATAGACTACTGAGTAAAAATCGAGTGAAATATGTTGAAATAAAATGTATTTGTATAAGCAACGTATTAAACTGCAAATTAACATTTATATTTCTTATAATAAAAATGAAAGTTACTATGTTACAGACATATGAAAGACAACATTTCATTGATTAGTTTTGGATAGATTATACATTTTTACTGTAAAATATCTGCCACCTCAAATAAGCTTTTGTTTGCCAATTTTTGCTCATATGTTAAATATAGTATGTTTTGTGAAAAATAATCAAATAATATGTTATAGTGTTTATTCCAATGTAGCCTAGGCTATGTTCAAGTAATGAATCCTTAACTTTGAATATGTATGATAAAATGTATACTTTAGTTTTTACAAAGAAAGATTACACTTGAATTGTTGTTGTAATTGTAACCTTTTTAATAAAAAAAAAATACAAGGTAGATGTAAACAAACTAATAAAAGGCAAATATAAGCCTTTTCTTTAAAATAATTTTTTATTGTGTTTTATTAGTGACAAATTTGGGGAGAGGTTTTGGAGAGACGTTTTCCTTTTGATATTATAGGCCAATTTGCAAGCACAATTTGTGGAAAAAAAATAAATAATTGAGATGCTTCCAACTGTTGCTCTTGCATTCTTTCTTGTGACACACCTGAATGAATGGCTAATTAAGTATGCGGGCCCCATTGTCTCCAGGTGCGAACCACTAAATATGCATGATCATTGACGCCCACTCCGCATATTGTCTTTCCAGACAGAAAGTGTTTTGCAAAATTTAAATCAATGCATTGTGTTATGTGAATAATTAGGCAGGATCATTTCCACATCATTTTGAAGAAAAAACTCTAAGCGACATCCATTAGTCAAAAGTCTTATTGACACATATTTAGAATGTGTTTTATGGCCTTATTTCAGAAACTTTAGTTTTTAGTTTTTTCAATAACCATGCATAAACATTATTCTCTCAAAAATACAAACATGTACATGCATGGTGCTCACATATGATGGTAGCCCTGTTTGTGCTATATAGAGTGAATTTACACCTTTGCCATTAATATGTTTATAAGCAACTGAAAAAAGCAAAAATGTCAGGGCATGTCAGAACATCTCAAGGACCCCAAAAACACATTAGACCCCAGAAGGTTAATGTGGTTGTCTTTTGTATTCTTGTAAAATATTGGGTTCATATTTCAGACTTTGGATAATATGGTTAACCAAATCAAATGTGTGGCATTTTTGGTATCTATAAACTCCAATCTTCATCCCTGTTTTGTTAATTTACATTACATTCTGCTAACTTTGTGACGCATTAGTATTATAAGCATCTTAAAGATTCTTGTGTTAAACATCCAATCAAATTGCATGTTCAAAGGGACAATGGGTCGTAAAATTCCCTTCCAAAGGGAAATCTTCTCATTGGCTTCACCTCCAGAGGTTGTGCCATCTTCACGCTTTAAAGTCACTGATCAGCTCTTAGCTCTCGCTTAGTCCCTTTCTGAAATGCTGACGTGAAGATGATGCTGAACTAGAAGCCTCTAAGGACCCCCAAGCTTGTGCCAGGCTGCGGCCTTGTCTTTCCATTCACCAAAGATACTCTGGAAACCACTGGTTCTCTCTCATCAAGACCACATCAGCAAAGATCAACTGGAGCCTCAACAAATTGCATCAGGACAGTTTACTTCAAACTTAGTCTCATTATTTGATACATGAAGTATCCTTACCCCTTTAAAGAAGAAGGGCATGTTAGAACTAAACTGATGGTTTGCTCAAGGCTGTTGATCTGCTGAATTTCAAACAATGCTATAACTTCTTGCTTTCCTGTATTCTGCTTCAGCTCTCTTTCCCTTGGTAAACTGTATGCATGTATGTGTGTGTATGTTAGAGTAGTTTAAGTGTTTAGACTAGTTAATCTTGTTCATGTCACACGTAAAGTTGTCCGTGTCTCAAGCTCATAACTGGAGTCACTAATCATTTAGATTTTTGCTTCTGCTCTTAGTAGTACTGTAAATTAAGAAAGACATTTCCCACGACCCAGAAATGTACATTTCTTAGAGTTAATAAACAATTAATCCCGAGTGTTCACGGGACAAACAGGCTAATTGAATATAACATTAATTTACGACAGTAAGTTAATTATATTAACTGATCCAAATATTCATAATCAATTATAACCAGTTATTATTGATTATTAATATTTCATACAGCTAATTTGCTACACCACCACAAAATCAGTCATTTTGATCGCAAAAATCACACAAAAAATCGTGAAAACCTGGAGGTACGGAATTAGTTCATGCGTTCATGACCTCAAGGCTAGATTATTGTAATGCTCTACTGGGTGGTTGCCCTGCACGCTTAATAAACAAACTACAGCTGGTCCAAAACGCAGCTGCTCAAGTTCTTACCAGAACCAGGAAGTATGACCATATTAGCCCGGTTCTGTCAACACTGCACTGGCTCCCTTATTGAATATTGTATAAATTTTAAAATATTGCTGATTACTTACAAAGCGCTAAATGGTTTAGCTCCGCAGTACTAAAAGCGAGCTCTTAACGCATTATAGTCCGTCACGTCTATTGCGATCTCAAAATTCCGGCCAGTTGATAATATCTAGAACAGGGATCAGCAACTCCGGTCCTGGAGGGCCACTGTCCTGCAGAGTTTAGCTCCAACCCTAATTAAACACACCTGAACAAGGCAATCAGTGTTTTCAGGATTACTAGATAGATACAGGCAGGTGAGTTTTTATCAGGGCTGAAGCTAAACTCTGCAGGACAGTGGCCCTCCAGGACCGGAGTTGCTGATCCCTGATCTAGAATATCAAAATCGACTGCTGGCGGTAGATCCTTTTCCTACTGTCTTCCTACCATTGTCCGGGAAGCAGACACACTCTGTCAGTTCAAAGCTAGATTAAAGACACATCTCTTTGGACTAGCGTACACATAATACATTATAGACTTCTATAATTCAATGTTAGGCTGTATAGATTAGGTCAGCTGGAACCGGGAACACTTCCCATAAATCCTGATGTCATTCTTACTAACCCTAACAGTAGTCAGAGAGCGAATTTGTGTTTTTTTGCATTGATCTGAACTGACAAAATAGACATTACCGTTGGTTGAACACAAGTTAATAGCTATCAATCAACAACCGGCACACCACACACCGGCTAAAGGTGGAGAGGAGAGATTTGGCTATAGGGTGATGTGTGCCTAACTTACACAGAAGAGACTTTGTTGCTCAGCACATGAAAATAAACTTACTGTGATCTCAGACTGTGTTTAAGTGGTTTCTCCACTGCATGGATCTTCATGTGTAGATTCAGGTGACTTTTAATAGAGAAACTCGACCCGCACTGATTACACGCGTACAGCTTCTTTCCAGTGTGGATCCTCTCATGTGTTTTCAGATTTGATGGCTGACTGAATCTCTTGTCACAGTGTGAACACTTGTAAGGTTGTTCTCCAGTGTGGATCTTCTCATGTGTTTTCAGATATGCTGATTGACTGAATCTTTTGTCACAGTGTAAACACTTGTAAGGTTGTTCTCCAGTGTGGATCTTCTCATGTGTTTTCAGAGATGATGACTGACTGAATCTCTTGTCACAGTGTGAACACTTGAAAGGTTTCTCTCCAGTGTGGATCCTCTCATGTGTTTTCAGAGTTGATGGCTGACTGAATCTCTTGTCACAGTGTGAACACCTGTAAGGTTGTTCTCCAGTGTGGATCATCTCATGTGTTTTCAGATTTCCTAACAGACTGAATCTCTTGTCACAGTGTGAACACTTGTAAGGTTGTTTTCCAGTGTGGATCCTCTTATGTGTTTTCAGAGATGATGACTGACTGAATCTCTTGTCACAGTGTGAACACTTGTAAGGTTGTTCTCCAGTGTGGATCATCTCATGTGTTTTCAGATTTCCTAACAGACTGAATCTCTTGTCGCAGTGTGAACACTTGTAAGGTTGTACTCCAGTGTGGATCCTCTCATGTGTTTTCAGAGTTGATGGCTGATTGAATCTCTTGTCGCAGTGTGAACACTTGTAAGGTTTTTCTCCAGTGTGGATCCTCTCATGTGTTTTCTGAGTTGATGGCTGATTGAATCTCTTGTCGCAGTGTGAACACTTGTAAGGTTTTTCTCCAGTGTGGATCATCTCATGTGTTTCCAGCTGTACTGGCTGACTGAATCTCTTGTCACAGTGTGAACACTTGTAAGGTTGTACTTTAGTGTGGATCATCTCATGTGTTTTCAGATTTGATAGCTGACTGAATCTCTTGTCGCAGTGTGAACACTTGTAAGGTTTTTCTCCAGTGTGGATCATCTCATGTGTTTTCAGAGTTGATGGCAGACTGAATCTCTTGTCACAGTGTAAACACTTGTAAGGTTTTTCTCCAGTGTGGATCATCTCATGTGTTTTCAGAGTTGATGGCAGACTGAATCTCTTGTCACAGTGTGAACACTTGTAAGGTTTTTCTCCAGTGTGGATCATCTCATGTGTTTTCAGATGTACTGGCTGACTGAATCTCTTGTCGCAGTGTGAACACTTGTAAGGTTTTTCTCCAGTGTGGATCATCTCATGTGTTTTCAGATGTACTGGCTGACTGAATCTCTTGTCGCAGTGTGAACACTTGTAAGGTTGTACTTTAGTGTGGATCATCTCATGTCTGTTCAGATTTGATGGCTGACTGAATCTCTTGTCGCAGTGTGAACACTTGTAAGGTTTTTCTCCAGTGTGAATTCTCTGGTGCCGTTTTAAACTGTCCGCTGTAGTGAAAGTCTTCTCACACTCAAAGCACATGTACTCTCTCACACCAGTGTGAATTTTCTGATGTGCGTGTAAATACAGCAGAAGTGAAAAATTCTTTCCACACACAAAACATGAATGTGGCTTCTCCTTCATATGAACTGTCAGGTGTGTCTTCAGGACTGATGCACTAAGAAATGTTTTGCCGCAGTGATCACATGAGAACGGCTTTTCTCCGGTGTGGATCCTCATGTGAACAATAAGGCATGATGATCGACTGAAACTCTTCCCACATTGATCACATGAGAACGGCTTCTCTCCGGTGTGGATCCTCATGTGAACATTAAGGCATGATGATCGACTGAAACTCTTCCCACATTGATCACATGAGAACGGCTTCTCTCCGGTGTGGATCCTCATGTGAATCTCAAGATTTTGTTTGGCTGTGAAACTCTTTCCACACTGAGTGCAGGTGTAAGATTTCTTGGCTCTTCTTTCCTTTAAAAATGTCAGTTCTTCACTCTCCTCCTTTACTTCACTCAGTTCTTCACTCTCCTCCTTCACTTCCATCAGTTCTTCACTCTCCTCCTTTACTTCACTCAGTTCTTCACTCTCCTCCTTCACTTCACTCAGTTCTTCACTCTCCTCCTTCACTTCCATCAGTTCTTCACTCTCCTCCTTCACTTCACTCAGTTCTTCACTCTCCTCCTTCACTTCACTCAGTTCTTCACTCTCCTCCTTCACTTCCATCAGTTCTTCACTCTCCACCTTCACTTCCATCAGTTCTTCAATCTCCTCCTTCACTTCATTCAGTTCTTCACTCTCCTCCTTCACTTCACTCAGTTCTTCACTCTCCTCCTTCACTTCCATCAGGTCTGACATGAAAGAAAAAAATATTAAATAAAATTTTCAGTACATCAAAATAATTAACCGAGAGAAATATAAAGTGAAAGGACATGAAAGTGAGCCCTGATGTAATGGTAGAAAGTAGACATGAGCTATAAAATATTATGATAATTGATGCCTTTTTATAAATTGATATGTCAATTTCCATGATTGTGAAGAGGTGGAAAAGGTGGCATCAAAAGGCAAGTGAATGGCGTCGAATTGATAATTTGCATCTGCCTATTATTATCTGGAGATATACAGTCCCCTCCAAAAGTATTGGAACAGTGGCAATTCATTTCATTCTTCTGTAGACTGAAAATATTTGGGTTTGACATCAAAAGATGAATATGAGGGAAGAGATCAACATTTCAGCTTTTATTTCCAGATATTTACATACACAACTTAGAAGATATAACCTTTTGTTTGAACCCACCCATTGCTCATGTGACCAAAAGTATTGGAACATGTGATTGGCAGGTGTGTTTTGTTGCCCTGGTGTGTCCTATTACATTGATTATTCAAACAATAAAAAGCACTGAATGTCTGCGCTCAGTTTCAGATTTTGGCTTTGTCTGTGCAGACTGCATTTATAGTTAGACGAGTAACCAACATGAAAACCAGAGAGCTGTCTATGGGTAAGATAAGATAAGATAAGATAAGCTAAGATAAAATGGAATATCAATCAGAGCCATTGCACAAACATTGGCCATAGCCAGTACAACCATTTGGAATGTCCTGAGGAAGAAAGAAACCTCTGGTATACTAAGTATCAGACCTTGAAAGGGTATACCAAGGAAAACATCAGCAGTTGACAACAGAAACATTGTGAGAGCTGTAAAGAAAGACCCTAAAACAACTGTTAGTGACATCAGCAACAACCTCCAGAGGACAGGAGTGAAGGTATCACAATCTACTGTTCGCAGAAGACTTCATGAACAAAAGTACAGAGGCTACACCAGAAGATGCAAACATTTCATTAGCAAGAAGAATATGAAGGCCAGGCTGGAATTTGCCAAAAAGTACAGACAAGCCTCAAACATTCTGGGGCAAAGTTGTATGGACTGATGAGACAAAGATGAACCTTTACCAAAGTGATGGAAAGGCTAAAGTTTGGAGAGAAAAAAAAAAATCTGCTCATGACCCAAACACACAAGCTCATCTGTGAAACACGGTGGAGGTAATGTCATGGCTTGGGATTGCATGGCTTCTTCTGGGACGGGCTCATTAATCTTCACTGATGATGTAACATGATGGCAGCAGCAAAATGAACTGTACAGACACATTTTGTCTGCCAATTTACAGAAAGATGCAACCAAACTGATTGGGAGATCCTTCATCATGCAGCAAGATAATGACCCAAAACACAGTGCCAAAACAACAAAGGAGTTCATCAGGGGCAAGAAGTGGGAAGTTTTAGACTGGCCAAGTCAATCTCCAGACTTAAACCCTATAGAGCATGCATTTTACCTGCTAAAAAAGAGACTGAAGGGAGTAACCCCCCAAAACAAACAACAACTGAAAAAGGCTGCGGTGAAATCCTGGAAAAGCATTACAAAACAAGAATGCAGAAGTTTGGCAATGTCAATGGGTCACAGGCTTGATGCAGTTATTGCAAGCAAAGAATTTCCAACTAAATATTAAGTCTCAGTCACTTTAATGAATAAGGACCGGGAACACTTCCCATAAATCCTGATGTACTTGGTACTAGGGCTGCACGATATTGGAAAAAAAATTACATTGCGATATTTTTTTCCCAACGATATATATCGCGATATTGCGTGCCATCAATCCAGGCTAAAGTCAATAATTAGCCTACCATTCCATGATATTAATAATTTCACTAAGCAAGCTTCATTACAAGTGACAAAAAGGCCACTTAATATTTTATTCCAAAATTAGAACATATACGTCAGAATTCGAAAAAAAGAGTGTCTCTATGTTTTCGGTGCTGATGCAGTGACGCGTTCATGTAAACGGCACTTAAAAGCTGTCACAAAGAACCAGCAAAAGTAATGATTATGAATATGTAAAATATTACAATGAGACATTTTAATTGTTTATTAATAAGGCCATCCTTAAAAATATTTTGGTTTGCAGTAACAGCAAAAAAAAGAAAAAAAGGGTCGGTAGGTAGGTCTATATTTTTATATATATAAAAAATATATATATAAAGGGGTATTGGAGAGAACATTTTTCACCGATGTCTAGGGGCTGTTTACACCAGGCCACTTTGCGTTTTCTCAGATCGGATTGCAATCTGATTTATCAAAACGATTCCATTTACACCTGGTTACATAGGCTAAATGTGTGTTGTTGTTTTTTTGCGGATATAACCGATCTTCAATTCCCGCTATATGCAGATTTAATGGAGTGCACGTCACCGAAAGCAACAGTTATGAGATACATTATTTTATTGATCAACAGCTAAAATTTCTGAATCAAAGCCCGCAATAAGAGAAAGCAGAAACAGCCCTGGTAAGATCATTTCGTTTCTTTACATTTAATGAAGATGATTGTGTGTTAAGCGTCTGCGACTTACTTTCACTTTGATTTGCGATAGCACGTTGATGCTCAGCTTCTCATCTGCGGCGATGCGTGTTGCAGTAGCGTCGTCATATCTGACTAAAACATGACATATAGCCTATAACACGCTCTCACATGTTTATTTTTTAATAAACCATATTCAACAACATATAAAAATGAAATAATCTTTAGAGTAAAGCCGCAGCCATTATTACCAAGCGCGAACCATTGACAGTGAATGAAACGAAGCGATCTTAGCCTGCAGGCCGTAGTGTGACATGCGTAAACCAATGGTGTAAACATAATGACGTGCCACGAGTTTTTATTTAAAAAAAAGAACGTAGCTTATGTTTGTATGTAGGTCTAAGCAATTTATATTCACAATACTTAATAACTAATATTATTTTATTGCATTCGTTTTAGTAGTTTGAAGAGTTAAAAAAAAATCGGAAGGTCTTAACGCAAGTTTACAACCGGCAAGTCGGTCGGACTAAAAGGGAAAAAAATAAATAATTGGGTCGGAACTAAATTGACAGGGTCGGTCGGGTTACGGCAAACAAGACTATTTTTAAGGATGTAAACAAGTGTTTTCTGTAAAGATGAAGTTGACGATCTTCATCTTCGCAGTAGTGATCGCGTGGGAGAGAAATGCACTTTTCATACGGATTACATTATTTTTGTTTTGAATGGTTCTATTTAAAAGTAGAGATTTCTGTAGATAATAGATATATTTATATATTTTTTTTAGGTGTGTGAGGCGAGTAGGCTACCTTATATGCTGAGTTTCGGTTCATGGATTCAGGCGCTGGCGCCGGCCGTGTCGTGATTATGTCTGCTATATTTACTTTTTATTTATTTAATCCAGGAAATTGGATAATGAAACACTGATTAAAATTAAGATACAATTAATACAAAACGAAATTCGCTTTAAAGAAAGGCTTTGTGCTTTCTGTTTGAGGTCTCTGTGAAAGTTTTAAAGCAGTCAGTGCCGCTTTCATAACGGTCGCGTCCGTAATGGAGAACTGTCACGTAACATTGTTTTTTCCCCATAAATGCGAATACGAAAAATAAAATACTTTTTAAAAAAGACAACCATCCACAACTTTATAACACTTCAGCAAAGTACCTCTTTTTGGTCAACATCCTCCTTTTTGTAGACAAAATAGTCCCAAATAGCTGATTTTGACTTTCTTTTTGGTACGAAATAATTTTTTTATTTTTGCGGCGGATCCTCTTTGTCGCCCATTTTTAGCTATAGGATGCCAGTGAATGTTGGCTGTGAGCGTGGTGAGCTGCGGCACAGCGAACCAATCACTGTGCAAGCATGCGGAACATGCAAGTCACCCCAGCAAAAAGCCATACAACAAACTCGGGTTTACTGTGTGCTACCCTGGTGCTACCGTTCTCTCAATACACAATGGGTGCTACTACCCTTCACATCGCATGTTCTGGCGATGTGACTATCGCTCATTCGCACATCGCAATGTCTATGTTAAAACAGAATATCGTTCAGCCCTACTTGGTACATCATAAAAAGGATGGCGTATACGCTAATATTAGTCTCTCTGTTTATCCCGAGGTTTACCGCTGTCCGCCGGATCCAGGCTGTATCCAGATCTGATGAAGGACCAGCGCCAGGACACGATGACAACGCAGTCCTGAAGTGTCAAGTAGTCTCTCCCCTGTGAAGGCCTCCTTCCCTTTACCTCTATACAGATAAAACATTGTTGGGATAATTCTGGTTTGCATGGCTACGCAGACGTGACAATTTCTGAATTATAAATTTAAGGCCTTACAAGTAGTTTGTTGAGGGTTGATTTGTGAAAGACTGCATGGCTGCGCATATATTTGCGCGCATACCTATCAACCAAACACGTGATGCGCATGTGTGCGGCATCTGCATTTTTGAGGTTTGCGCAGAGAAAATGGATAATCGTTTGCTCCTTCAAACCAATTTCAGGAGTGCGTTCTTGAGACACCAGGCACTTTTTGTGTGGATGGGCGGCCGGAGCGTGTTAAGGGTTTTCTGTTAGAACGGTGCCGTGTTAGCGGCCCCTAAGTTAATGACTAATGATCTTCGCAACTTCACTGTTACACTAATTTCTATTATCACTGTAAAGCTGCTTTGAAACAATCCATAATGTTGAGAGCGCTATATAAATGAAGGTGACTTGACTTGACTTAAAACACAATGGTCGAATGTATCAAAGGCTTTTGGTAAATCTAACATGACCATGCCCCAGAAGTTTCCATTATCTACCTCCTTTTTCATATAGTCAGTTAGAAACAGTAAACAGGAATCCATAGAGTGTGATTTACGAAAGCCAGACTGGAACTCATAAAGTAGGTTTTGTGATTTTAAGTAATTATCAATCTGTTCAAAACTGATCAGACAACCGAGAATTGAGACAGGTCTATAATTACCAGGGTCTAGTTCACTCCTTTTCTTATATAATGGAATCACTCTGGCAATCTTGAGGTCATTGGGAAAGTATCCTTGTTCTTTTCGACCTGTTTATAATATGAGTAATGCTCGGAATAATGATCTCAGCAGCATCCCTCACGATTCTAGATGGAATAGAATCTAATCCTGTGGCTTTAGAGCCCTCAAGCCTCTTCAGCTTCCCAAGATCAAGTTAGTTACACTTTAGTGCATTGTTATATTATATTGTGTTTTTTGTGGATGTTTTGGTGAGATATGTCTTCGCTATTTATCTAATAATTTCTTCTCTATTGTGATTTTTGACTATTCTATATTATGTAACCAGGTGATTGTCACATGACTAACTAATTGCTGCTTAAAAGGACTCTGAGTGTGTTTGCTACCCACACCCTGATGAAGGCTCAATAGCTGCAATGTGTCGGTGTGTGGTTACTTGAGTAATTTTGTCAAGTCAAGTCATCTTCATTTATATAGCCCTTAAAACAATGTAGATTGTTCCAAAGTGGCTTTACAGTGATAATAGGAAATTAAAGTAACAGAGATTGTTTTGGCTTTATAGCAGCTCTAGAATAAAGTTATTTTCCAGCTAAAGTTAGTTTTTATTGATTCACTTCCATCGCAACGATCATTAGTTATTAACTTAGGGGCCGCTAACACAACATCGTTTTAACAGAAAACTCTTCATTTCTTTCTGCGCAAACTTTAAAAATGCGAACCCGTGAGAACACTGATGGTGTGCACATGCGTATTACGAGTTCAGTCTATAGGTATATGCATTTGAATATGTGCGCAGGCGTGTAGTCCTTCCCTACAAATCAACCCTCAACATACTACTTGTCTGGCCTTAAAATTTGTAATACAGAATTTGTAATTTGTAATACAGATACAGATTTTTACAAAATTTGTAATACAGAATTTAGAAATTTAATACAGAAACGTTTAATCTATACAGAGGTAAAGGGAGGGGAGGGAGGCCTTCACAGGGGAGAGACTAGTTGACACTTCAGGATTGCGTTGTCGTCGTGTCCAGGCTAGGGGTGTAACGATACACGTATTCATACTGAATCGTTCGGTATGAGGCTTTCGGTTCAGTACGCATTACAAACCGAACGATTTGGTGCGACCAAAATTTTGTTAGCAGTCGTGCTGACACCACAGTGTTGCCCAACAAGCGGAACGAAACTGCGCTAAGCTTTTTTTGACTTTCTGCTCAGCTACTGTTCGGACGCTCTTGCTTACTGCTCCGCGCACTGCTCTCGCTTTTATATTTCATCTTCTATACTTTTATATTTTATCTCCTTTTATCACCTAATTTTAACTTCAGCAAACAGCACAGTGCTCAAACGACAAAATTTGGATTACTACAAAAACGCAGAATTCTTTCACCCGACCAGCTTACATTCCGGGGAAAGGAAAACACAACTTCCTACATTCATAAGGATAAGAGAGAAAATGCCTCTTCTGGTTCAAGAATCTACTTGCTGCACTAACTGCCACAGACTTTTACAAAGGATTGCAGTTCTTGAAACAAAGTTACTTAAGGGACCACCAAACCAGACAGAACACACAACAGAGCTTCGTCATGGACATCCTCAGCATATAGCCGGTGAGTCCCATGAAACTAGTGCTCCTCGACAGGTAGAGAAACAAGCCGATCGACTTACAAATCGATGACACAAACGGAGCGAGACCCAAAGGCACTCGAGACATCAGATTGTCACGAGCATCACATATTGCCGCAGTAGCATCCTTTACCCCAGATTCGACTCTGACAAGGATTGAAAACACTGGTCTCCTACCACCGCCTATACATCTTGAGAACAGATTTGAAGTACTAATGAATCCCCAAACGTGTTGAATGTGATCAAACACAGACTGAATCAGCCAGTAGCTCAGACTGAATCAGCCAGTAGCTAAGACTGATGCTAACTGGCGCTCAAGGTCGAGCAGACAGCGGCACTCAGCTCAGAGCGCTGACGAGCCCAGGACTCTGATAGTGGGGGACTCCATAATCAGAAACATTAGCAGCAGGGATACAACTACGTGCTGCCTTCCACAAGCAACAACTTCTGATATAAACAGGGAACTTCAGAACATTCTGATGAAACATAAGACTGCAAATCGACTCATCATTCATGTGGGGAAGAATGACATTCATAAGGAGCAGTTAGAACTCCTTAAGAAGGATTTCAATGAACTTTTTGAAACACTTAAAAGACTGAAAGTTCAAACATTCATCAGTGGACCACTTCCAGCAAGAGGAATAAACAGGTTTTCACAGTTGCTTGGGCTTAATACATGGCTGCAAGAAACCTGCAATATAAAAGGAGTGAACTTCATTGACAATTTCAATCTTTTCTGGAGTCAGAGACAACGGTTTCAACAGGATGGCCACCACCCAAACAAACTTGGTTCAAGAGTGCTAAAGGACAATATCTAATTGATATCTCTCTGCTCCAAGATTCAGCACCCAAGGACGACTTCCTGGAAAACAGCCAGGGAAGCCAGGTCAGCATATTACAGCCTCCGATAACACCAGAGCAACAGCCCCTTTCACCAGACACTTTATCCCTCTCTCCAGCATCTCCACTTCTGTGCTTCTCACAGAAAATGGAAGAACTGGTGTATGCTGGAACCAAACTATCCCACTCTTTTGCTGCGAGCCCCCAGATTTCAAACAAAAAACGGCAGGCACCGCAACCACCAAAGCCTGCGGGCCCAGCTCGCCCTCCCCCTCCTGTGAGAGCTCTTCGGCCTCTGCCACAACGCCAGGGCCCACACCCTCCTCCATCTGCTCGAGGTGAACCAAAAATGTGTTGGGTCCCTGCTATGATAACAGTAACTTTCTCAAATGTTTACAGAACAAGCGGGAACCCAGTGTGCCTGTATCTTTCTCTATTGCTGTTCTATTACAAGATAGAAAGTGTAAGGCCTTCAATAGCTGTACAGCAAACCAAACTAATCTGGTGCCTATTACAAGTCAAACTAAGATTGCTGTGGGGACAAGTAAGACTGTTAAGTTAACGCTTTTAAACATTTGCTCACTTAAAAATAAATCACTTCTAGTCAACGACATTGACCACAAACAACCTGGATTTTATGCTTCTAAATGAAACCTGGCTACAAGACAGCTGCAGTGCAACAGTCCTCAATGAAGCATCCCCTCCTAACTTTACTTTTATGAGTGTCTGCAGAGCTGTTAAGAGAGGTGGGGGTCTAGCTGCTCTTTTTAAAGATATCTATCAATGTAAGCAAATATCATTTGGGAATTAGGCCTACACGTCTTTGGAATATCTGTTAATAACTGTTTTAAAAACTTTTGATCTGACTCAGCATGTACATGGACCCACACACAATCGTGGACACACTCTAGATTTACTTATCAGTAAGGGTCTAAACATTTCATCGATTGTTATTAAGGATGTAGCGCTGTCTGATCATTTCTGTATTTTCTTTGATATATTGATCTCTCCTGCCACTGAAGCTAGATCTGTGTCTGTCAAGAAGAGATGCTTAAATGAGAACACTAGTGTACTATTTATGAAGGCTATATCCTCAACACCAAGCATATCCGCAGACTCTGTGGATTTTCTCCTTGATTCTTTTAACTCAAAAGTTAAAAGTGTAATTGATGATATTGCTCCTGTTAAAGTCAGGAAGAAGAGTGGCAGACAAAAAGCACCTTGGAGAAACTCAACAGCAATGCAAAATATGAAAAGACAAGGCAGAAAAGCAGAGTGCATGTGGCGGAAGACAAAACTTGTAGTCCATTATAACATCTACAAAGACAGCCTCCATGCTTTCAATATGGAACTAGGCAAAGCTAGACAGACTTTCTTCTCAAATATTATAAACAGCAATTTAAACAACACACGCACTCTTTTTGCTACTGTATAGGGCTGTCGCGATAACCGCAATATCGCAGTACTGCGCTACTGACAAGCCAACCGCAGAGGAATTCAAGTAACCGCAGCAACCGCGATATTCACGTGTTTTCTTTATTCATAAGGATATACCCCTCTTGTTTTGAACTTCGTGCATGTGTATTGAATGTTAAATAAGTTAATAATGATAATAAGACGTGGTGATCATGGTTTTATCATGGTGATTTGTACAGACTACAGAGGCTTCGTGGATTTGCACTTAAGCCTAAACAGACAGTGAATGAGAGAGATCGACTGAGCGCGTGCGATTACCTGCATCTGTATTTGAGTTCAAGTCATATTCGTTAAAAGGTTGCCGTGTACAAGGACAGTTAAATATTTGTCCTGTCATCCTTTTAACGTTTAAAATAAAGGGTATTTACCATGAATGGCATCAGCGACAGCGCTGGTCAGCATCCACAGCGCAAGGAACTCGCGGTCGCGGGAAACAAAACTCAGTGAGTCACGCATTGAATCAATGCCATATGTCTCTATTAAGTGAAGCTTCAGCGTTACCTATGCAACGCATTGCTGGTCCGCTGAGCCTTGAAAAGTGGAGCACAAAGTTAAAAATAATTAACCTTGTTTCATTACTATCTTTTAATGAATCAATCAGCGTTTTTGAACGTGAATGAATGGTTTATGACTCACTCAAAGACAGTCCGTTGCCGTAACAACTGCGCTCTGAGTGACAGGCTTTCAATGCGCAGATACGCTGTTTAGTTTCGGTTTATTGGTTACTGAAAATGTACTCGTTTTTGTGCATGCTGACCACATCGTAACACTTATTTATATCGCAACAAATAAATCAAAATAAATTCATAAATGCGGTAAGTCAAGTCAAGTCAAGTTTATTTATATAGCGCTTTTCACAACATAGGTTGTATCAAAGCAGCTTCACAGTAATAAATTAAAACAATACATCAATGTTTGTTTCTAGTGGAACGTCTACGTTTGGTAATGCTGATCAATAGTATCGTTGATTGATTAATTAAATTAAATATCCCCAACTGAGCAAGCCAAAGGCAACAGTGGCAAGGAACCGAAAAACTCCATCAGGTGACCTAATGGAGAAAAAAAAAAAAAACCTTGGGAGAACCCAGGCTCAGTCGGGGGCCAGTTCTCCTCTGGCGTTTATGAACTAGAGGTCGGATTTAACTGTAAGATTAAAAGTATTATATGAATGCCTGGCTGAAGAGATGCGTCTTTAATCTAGTTTTAAACTGGGAGAGCGAGTCTGAGCAACGAACAGTATCCGGAAGTCTATTCCAGAGTTTTGGTGCTAAATGTGAAAATGCTCTCCCTCCTTTGGTGGATCTGGATATCCTAGGTATGACCAAAAGCCTCGAATTTAGTGACCTTAAAGAGCGCGATGGATTATAGGGCGATAGAAGATCCGTTAAATAGACTGGAGCTAAGCCGTTTAGGGCTTTATAAGTCAGTAGTAATACCTTGTAATTAATACGGAACTTTATAGGTAACCAATGCAGTGATGATAAAATCGGTGTTATATGATCATATTTTCTTTATCTAGTTAGAACTCTAGCGGCGGCATTTTGGACTAACTGTAGCTTGTTTATTGAGGATGCAGGACAACCGGCTAATAACGCATTACAGTAATCTAGTCTCGAGGTCATGAATGCATGAACTAACTTTTCTGCATCAGAAACAGATAGCATATTACGTAGCTTAGCAATATTTCTAAGGTGGAAAAAGGCTGTTCTTGTAACATATGAAATATGATTTTCAAAAGACAGGTTGCAGTCTAATATAACACCCAGGTCTTTTACTGTAGAGGATGAAGTAACAGGACATCCTACTATGTTAAAGTTGTATTGTGAGAGGTTTTGTGGGCGGTTTTTTGAACCGATAAGTAGTACCTCTGTCTTGTCTGGATTTAATAAAAGAAAATTACGCGTCATCCAATCTTTTATATCTTTAACACACTCTGTCAATTTGGATAATTTAGCGTTTTCATCCGGCCGTGATGAAATATAGATTTGAGTGTCATCAGCATAACAATGGAAACTAATTCCATGTTTCCTTATAATATTTCCAAGTGGCAGCACATATATTGAGAATAATAGAGGGCCTAACACAGATCCCTGCGGCACTCCATAGTTTACTGGAGTTATGATAGATTTTTCTCCATTTAAATAAACAAAATGGTAGCGGTCAGATAAATACGATCTAAACCAGCTTAATGCTTGTCCTTGAACACCAGTATAATTTTGTAATCGATCTAAGAGTATTGTATGATCTATAGTATCGAACGCAGCACTTAGATCAAGTAAAACTAGTATTGAGATACAGCCTTGGTCAGAAGCTAAGAGTAAATCATTTGTGATTTTAACGAGTGCAGTTTCAGTGCTATGGTGCGGCCTGAACCCAGACTGAAACTTTTCATAGGTGTCATTTTCTTGTAAGAAAGAGCCCAGTTGCTTTTGGACACAACTTTTTCTAGTATTTTAGACATAAAAGGTAGATTTGAAATGGGTCTATAATTTGCTAGATTATGTGGATCTAATTGTGGTTTCTTAATGAGAGGTTTTATAACTGCCAGTTTAAATGTTTTTGGAACATAACCTAAAGATAAAGACGAGTTAATAATATTGAGGAGAGGCTCTTCCACTACAGGTAACACTTCTTTCAATAGTTTAGTTGGTATAGGATCTAGTAAACATGTTGTTGTTTTAGATGAAGTGATAAGTTTATTTAACTCTTTTTGTTCTAAAGTTGTAAAGCACTGTAATTGTTCTTGCGGGGTGATAATTGAGGCTGAATTATAAGGTGCGATTGAGGATTGAACGTTTACAATTGTGGTTCTGATGTTTTCTATTTTCTCAGTGAAGAACTTCATGAAATCATTACTACTAAACTGTAACAGAATATTTTGTTCAGGAGACATCTGTGTATTTGTTAGTCTAGCCACGGTGTTAAATAAGAACTTAGGATTGTTATGGTTGTTTTCTATTAGTTTGCGGAGATGCTCAGCCCTGACCGCTTTTAGGGCCTTTTTATAACGTGACATACTGTCTTTCCATGTGATTCTAAAGACCTCTAAGTTAGTTTGTTTCCATTTACGCTCTAAATTACGGGTTTCTCTCTTTAGAACACGCGTAGTATTGTTGTACCATGGTGCTTTAATTTTCTCTCTGACCTTTTTTAATCTAATGGGCGCAACAATATCCAATGATCCAGAGAGAATGGTGCTCATAGTGCTAGTTAATTCCTCAAGTTCATCTGTTTGTTTGGGTTCACTCAGCAGATCAGGTAAGCTATTTGAAAAATTATCTATGGTGGATGGAAGGATTGTTCTGCCTAATCGATAACGCGGTGCAGCATGATATACTACAGGAGTACGTAATATGCAAGTTACCATGTAATGGTCAGTGACATCGTCACTTTGTGGAATGATATCTATATCGGTTGTATCGGTTCCATGTTATATAATTAAATCGAGTGTATGATTAAAACGATGAGTTGGTCCGGTAACGTTTTGCTTGACCCCAAAGGAGTTTGTTGCCTTTGGCTCGCTCAGTTGGGGATATTTGGGGATATTTAATTGAATTAATCAATCAACGATACTATTGATCAGCATTACCAAACGTGGACATTCCACTAGAAACAAACATTGCTGTATTGTTTTAATTTATTACTGTGAAGCTGCTTTGATACAACTTATGTTGTGAAAAGCGCTATATAAATAAACTTGACTTGACTTGACTTGTTTTATGTCAGCTGAATGTCCGAAACGCTTTTCAGAGAAGATAAGGCAGTTTATTTAGCACAATTCACACCCAGCGGTAATTAAGGGAAAAAAAAAAAATCTCCGAATGCTCCACGGAAACTCTTCCGACCTTTTACCACCGTGACGATTTATTTTGATGAATATGTGCGTGCGGGAGAGAGAGCAAGACAGCGCTTAGTTTGGAGGCGGTGAAGTCTTGTTTACACTTCCGCCTGGCTCTGAAGAGAGAGTGCGCACGACCTGGTCTCTCTCTCTCTCTCTCCGCTCGTTCTTTCAGTTAAACACGCGCCCTGTCACAAATGCAGCAGTTCATCTACATTACTCACCGATCAAATAAGACTTTGGCGGGACAACAATTCACTGTGGTGGGTGCTAAAACAAGTTCAATGCAGGAAAATTCATGCGTGAATTTAACTGAGTAGTACATGACCATGCACACGCACAAATGCGACATAAAATTTTAACTCGCACATTCTCCAAAAATTGATTGCAGTCTGGAACCCTGCATACGTGTTCATTGAATCTAGTGCTGCACGATTAATCGTATCGCAATCGCAATCACGATGTCAAGCCTACGCGATTATATGACGCAAAATGCTGCGATTTTATATTAAATAAATAAATGAATGTAATTAACGCAGCATCTCTTATTTTTTGGCATCCTTTGGCTAGTGTTACATGATCCCCACTCTTATTCATGCAAATGCTTTTAAACCATTCATGCGCGATAAGACAAGAACATCAGTGAATGTCCTCCTGACACACACACACGGCCCACAGATAGACGCGCGCCAGTATCAAGTTCTCTTTCGCGGTAGAACGAACAACACACATGTATGCCACAATGAACGCGCTGCCTGTGAATGTCCTGACTGTGACACACAGAAAGACTCGCGCTAATATCGTGCGTGCGCACCAAACAGCATGCCAGAATACAGTTCTCTTTCGAGCTTGAACGAACAATAACACACACAATTATGCCAAAATGTCTTTTTGTGAGTATCTTCATAACATAAGAGCAGTCTTATGAACGTGAAGAGATGTGACTCGAGAGAGAATGAGGCGCGTGTGAGATCCGCGTCTCTGACAGCAGCGGCTGGTCTTAAAGGGACAGTACACAGTAGCCACTAATTATATCTGTCGCTAAAGTTAATCAAAGAACAAAGGGAACAGAGAAAAACACTCACTGCTCTTGACTAAAGAACTTTTTTCTTTAGGCAGAATATCACTAATCTGTGTGTGCATTTATTTTCCTTGTCCAAGCAAGTTGACTCATGAAACCATTTGTTTATTATATCGCATATCGCAATATTGACCTCAATTATCGCAATATGATTTTTTCCCCAAATCGTGCAGCCCTAATTGAATCGATTGTAAAATCGATTTTGCATGTCTAAAGACGTTTCTATTTTCAATGCCGAATATAGGCAAATCCACAGACAACTAACAGGCATTAGGACGAACGTAACGAGGGCGCTGGAGACGCGCACAACTCAGCAATATTCCTGATGATTTATTGGCGTGAAGTTTCGTGCACAATGACAAACAGGAGTGCAACATTCTCCAAAAACAATAAGCAGAGTGGACTGCCATAACATCAGTGAAGAACATTATGCAGGCTTCAACATGGCTGTGTTTACCATTAGAAATGTCAAACAAATTCACCTATGTAGGCGATTGTATTGTATTGTTGGTCCGATCGATTGTGCAATCGATTTTCAAACGTAAAGTGACAGCCCTAGTACAGTACATCAGGATTTATGGGAAGTGTTCCCGGTTCCGGCTGATCTAATCTATGCAGCCTAACATTGAATTATAGAAGTCTATAATGTATTATGTGAATGCTAGGTCAAAGAGATGTGTCTTTAGTCTAGCTTTGAACTGACAGAGTGTGTCTGCTTCCCGGACAATGGTAGGAAGACTGTTCCAGAGTTTTGGTGCTAAATAGGAGAAGGATCTACCGCCAGCAGTCGATTTTGATATTCTAGGTATTATCAACTGGCCGGAGTTTTGAGATCGCAATAGACGTGAAGGACTATAATGCGTTAAGAGCTTGCTCAAGCACTGCGGAGCTAAACCATTTAGTGCTTTGTAAGTAATCAGCAATATTAAAAAATGTATGCAGTGTTTAATAGGGAGCCAGTGCAGTGTTGACAGAACTGGGCTAATATGGTCATGGGCTAATTTTGTAGTCGATCTAAAAGTATTTGATGATCTATAGTGTCGAACACAGCACAAATGAAAAAAAAAAATCTTCATCTTTGATAATAATGAGAAATGTTTCTTGATCATCATATTAGAATGATTTCTGAAGTACATCATTTTAAATTAAAGCTACAATATGTAATTTTTTTCACCACTAGGGATCGCTAACCTTATACAATAACAAAGGTGTAGGTTGATGATGCAGTGACGAGCTGAACGATGGGACTTGCTGTCAAGCTGATGGATCTAATAATGTTAATGGATGAGTGAAAACATTCATGTTTTTATCATGACTGTGGTATAAATCAGGTCACGATTGCTAATAATAGACAGATATCACACGCGAGTCCCGCAGATATAAAGGAATAAGGACATTTCCTTCTACCGAACTTCCCGCAAGTGCTGAATTACTGCTCACACACAGGTCAGTTCATCAGACGAATTAAACTTGAGGAAACGCAGCGCTGTTTCACTGGGTCTAACGTTACACTATCACACTAAACTGCATTTGATTGTGGTGAAAGTTAAATGTTATTCTATGTGTTAGTTTATTTGCAATATGAAACTAGCAGTAAGCTAGATCAACATTAGAATAACATACAGATCGTTTGAACGAAACAAGAACAGCGCGCCGCTAAACGTTACGCACTACGCGGTTGTCCACGTCTGTCGCCATGGTTACGTCATGTCTATGGCAGTACGAGCGGAGACCAAGGATAGCGCGGATATTGCGTCATTGACAGGCGACATTTTTTTCCGGGACGGGCCAATATTTCAAATTGGAATTTCTCTGAAATAAAAAATATTTGGAGACTTTTGGGATATTGTAAGAACACAACTGCAGGAAATATATCACACTGTGCAAAACAATCTTACATATTGTACCTTTAAATGATAATGTATATATATATATATATTATATATATATATATATATATATATATATATATATATATATATATATATATATATATACATAAAGCACTATTGTTATTCTTACACAACAACATTATGGAAGAAGCTGGATGATCATTTTGCTCATCCAACACATTATGCAAATGATATGTTTATTGCATTAATTTATGATACTGTATGCTCAGCCGTAAATTGTGATTTTCTATAAAGTTCAGGATTTTATACACATTTACAGGTTTTAGCATTGAGGATTTGTGGGGGTGCTGCTGCTGTACTTGCTTTGCTTTATATATCCAGATGCATTTCTAATATGCTGACCACCTCATGTATGTTAACAGGGCTGACAGAAAAACTCTTAAGTGCAACATCACATTATTTAACTACGACCTCAGGATTTAATTTACACATTTCTGACTGGTAGCGAACATTAGTGAAGTTAGCTGCAGTTAACTATTCTCTTCCAATAAACACTAACTAAAGCTGGCTACATAAATACAACTACTGCCTAGATTCATGAGAGGACGGCTGAAGTGTTTAAAAGTGAAAGATACAGTAATTTCATCAACTTACCAGCGAGCGAGCTTCGGGAACACTGGAAAAGAATGGGGTTCAGTGCTGGAGCTGTCGGTGTTTGCTGGAACTTCTTCTTCTTCTTCTTCTTCGGGCTTATTGGCGGTTCGCAATCTTAAAAAGAACATTACCGCCATCTACTGTGGGCAATAGATCAGAGACAGTATATCACAACTCCCAGAACAATCAGGGCTCGAGCTTTCACTGTCGCTGCGTGTTCAGCTCCTCCATCTACAGCCAAAGCCCATCACATTCCAGAGAGAGAAAATGATACTACTAATAATACCACTAATAGCCTATCTATATTCTATAGATTAAATTTGTTCTATTATTAATCTACCCCCTTCTACTGAGTGTAAAATCATATTTAATGTTAATTGTTGATTACCTTTCATCTGAAATTCTTTAATTATCTTACTTCTTTTCTCTGAATATTTATACTAGTAATATTTATTAATATCCTCTACATTCCTTCCTCTGAGCCACAGAGCTGCATCATCCGCGAACAGCGATTTATTTATACTATTGTTGCAAATACATCATTAATCATAATTAACAACAAAGGACTTATAACACTACCCTGAGGAGTTCCATTCTCAATTATTCCTTTCCTTGATATATATTTCCCAATCTTTACTTTAATATTTCTTTAAATTAAAAACTCTTTAATCCAATTATATTATTTTCCATCCATTCCAATTTAATCTAATTTCATCAACAAACCCTCCTTCCATAACATATCATAATCACAGAAAACTGCTATTAGAGTTTCTTTATTCATCAAAGCTTTGCTTATATCTGATTCCAAATTAATAATTGAGTCCATTGTACCCTTTCCATGTCTAAAACCATTTTGATATGGGGAAAAAACATTATTCTCGATCTGTAATCATTTTTTCCATGACTTTACCTAGATGTGATGTTAATGCTATCGGTCTGTGGTTTACAGGAATACTTGGATCTTTACCTGTTTTTTTAATGGGAATTATTACAGCTTCTTTCCATCTCTTAGGTAAATATAAACTCTTACTGTTATAAACTCTAGAATGATTTTAAGAGATTCATCACTTAAAGGATTAGTTCACCCCAAAATGTAAATTCTGTCAGTAATTACTCTCCCTCATGTTGATCCAAACCCGTAAGACCTTCGTTCATCTTCGGAACACAAATTAACACAATGTTTCTCAACTCGAGGAGAGGTCATTTTCAGCAGGAACGCGCGCTGTGTGAACAAAAGCCGTAATAATGCCGTGTCGTAGTGATGCCGCTGAAGCCGGGATCGTTTGCCAGCTGTGAAACGGTACGTAATGCGCAAGTTTATGATCGAATCAGAGAAAAAAATGCGCAATCGTGGTTTCTCAAGAGAGAAATCGCAGCTCATAAGCAAACTTAAGCTGAGACATTACAAGTCACATCGATATCACGTGTCTTTACGGGATTTTTACGGGTTGTGTGTGAACGCACTCTCTGATTCCGGAAAATCACTGGCAGTGTGAATGAACCAAAATCAATGAACCCGGGTCACTTTATCCGTGTATTTTCCGGAATCTCTGTGTGAAAGGGGCTTAACTGTATCTGTCATCCCTCTATCTGTCTCTGACTGTATCATTATGTTATAACACATTATATAAATATGTTTTATAATATATCTAATAAATTGTCCTCTTTCAATATTTCTAGCCACTCTTTACATCCTGTGATGGAACAGCATTCTGGAGCTGAATTGTTCTCCATTTTTGATCAGAAGTTTGTTGGACTCACTTGGGGCCTTGTTGTTTGGACATGTTCCAGTCCGATCATAACTCCAGTAAACTATGGAGTGCCGCAGGGATCTGTGTTGGGCCCTCTGTTATTCTCAATATATATGATGCCACTTGGAAATATTATAAGGAAACATGGAATTAGTTTCCATTGTTATGCTGATGACACTCAAATATATATTTCATCACGGCCGGATGAAAACGCTAAATTATCCAAATTGACAGAGTGTGTTAAAGATATAAAAGATTGGATGACGAGCAATTTTCTTTTATTAAATCCAGACAAGACAGAGGTAATACTTATCGGTTCAAAAAACCGCCCACAGAACCTCTCACAATACAACTTTGACATCGTAGGATGTCCTGTTACTTTATCCTCTACAGTAAAAGACCTGGGTGTTATACTCGATTGTAACCTGTCTTTTGAAAATCATATTTCGTATGTTACAAAAACAGCCTTTTTCCACCTTAGAAACATTGCTAAGCTACGTAATATGCTATCAGTTTCTGATGCAGAAAAGTTAGTTCATGCGTTCATGACCTCGAGACTAGATTACTGTAATGCTTTATTAGCCGGTTGTCCTGCATCCTCAATAAACAAGCTACAGTTAGTCCAAAATGCAGCTGCTAGAGTTCTTACTAGATCAAGAAAATATGATCATATAACACCGATTTTATCATCACTACATTGGCTACCTATAAAGTTCCGTATTAATTATAAGGTATTGCTACTGACTTATAAAGCCCTAAACGCTAAACGGCTTAGCTCCAGTCTATTTAACGGATCTTCTATCACCCTATAATCCATCGCGCTCTTTAAGATCAATAAATTCAAGGTTTTTGGTCATACCTAGGATATCCAGATCCACCAAAGGAGGGAGAGCATTTTCACATTTGGCTCCAAAACTCTGGAATAGCCTTCCTGATACTGTTCGTTGCTTGGACTCACTCTCCCAGTTTAAAACTAGATTAAAGACGCATCTTTTCAGCCAGGCATTTATATAATATTGTTAATCTCACAGTTTCAAACTACAATCCGGCCTCTAGTTCATAAATGCCAGAGGAGAACTGGCCCCCGACTGAGCCTGGGTTCTCCCAAGGTTTTTTTTTTTTTTTCTCCATTAGGTCACCTGATGGAGTTTTAGGACACCATTAGGTCACTTGATGGAGTTTTTCGGTTCCTTGCCACTGTTGCCTTTGGCTTGCTCAGTTGGGGATATTTTGGGGATATTTAATTTTATTCTATCAATCTATAAATTCCACTAGAAACAAACTTTGTTGTATTATTTTATTTTAATACTGTGAAGCTGCTTTGATACAATCTGTATTGTGAAAAGCGCTATACAAATATACTTGATTTGATTTGATTTGATTTGATGAACACATGAGGTCCAGGTGACAACATGGAAATACATTTCAATATTTATTTTACTGCTTGATCATTTGTCAGAGTCGTGTCAAAGAGACCTGGAGTATCAACAACAGTTACTGATCGACCATCAACTTTACCAACTCTCTTTTCACAAACTGTCGTGACTGAATCTAGTCTTAATTCACTGACAAACTCATCTCTTCCCAGAATACTGTTTCCTGTTGCACTCTTCCCATTTCCTGTCTTCTCGGATCGGAGCAATCCTCAGACACTCCTGATCATCTTGTTCATCTTCAGCACCTGAAAATCACAGCGGCAGAAAGAAAACTTAGTGAAATGAAGCTCAAACTTTAATATTGTTATGTTGGATTGTAGAAGTTGCAGCTGAATGCTAATTGATTATGAACTGAAAAACAAACAAACATCTTAACTCACTTGCAATCATAATACTGGCTAAACCGACTGTCTGCTAGCCGCCTCACATCACCAAGGTCAGATGAAACCCATCACATAGAGCCTCTTTCACCTAGATATCATCATATAGAGACTGTGTCTGTTCCCCGAATTAGGAAATACAAAAAACTCCTAAACCCATCTAAGGGTAAAAATTTAATTGTTAAACAAATAAAAGACAGATATAATACAAATGAGCTTGGGTTGCTGAATAATCGATCCCTTACTTCAAAAGCACTTATTGTTAATGATATGATTACAGACTAGGCCATAACTTAGATGTGCTGTGTTTGTCAGAAACCTGGCTAAAACCAAACGATTACATTACTTTAAATGAGTCCACCCCGCAAGATTACGGTTATAAACATGAGCCTCGTCTGAAAGGCAAAGGGGGAGGTTTTGCTGTAATTTGTAGTAAAATCTTCAGAATTACTAAGAAGTCTAGTTTGAAATATAATTCTTATGAAATGTTGGTGCTTAATACAGGGCACCATACAGACTTTATCAAAGAATTTGCTGACATTCTATCAGTTAGTATTGACTGCAGATAAAGTCCTAATTGCTGGTGATTTTAATATACACATCGATAATGAAAAAGATGCATTGGGATTGGTATTTAAAGACATTCTTAACTCTTTTGGAGTTAGACAACACGTGTCAGGACCTACTCATTGTCGTAATCATACTCTAGATCTAATATTATCCGTTGAATTATCCTGTTGAAATTCTGCAGCAGAGCGATGACATCTCAGATCATTATCTAGTCTTGTGTAAACTTCATTTAGCCAAGGTTGCAAAGCCGACTCCGTGTTACAAATATGTTAGACCTATCACTTCTGCCACTAAAGATTGCTTTATCAATAATCTTCCTGATCAGTTTCATCATCTCAGCATCCCAGATAGCTTAGAAGAACTAGATATATAGCAACAGAAACTTTTAACTCTCTCTTTTCCAGCACTTTAGACACAGTTGCTCTGTTTCGCTTAAAGATTAAAGAAAATAGTCGTAAACGCCGTGGTACAGCGAGCACACTCGGCCCTTAAGAGAGCAGCCAGAGAGATGGAGCGCAACTGGAAGAAAACAAAACTAGAGGTATTTCGCATTTCATGGAAGGAGAGCTCGATTGCATGCAGATAAGCCTTAAAAGCTGCTAGAGCTGCTTATTTTACAACCCTATTAGAAGAAAATAAACAAAACCCTAAGTATTTATTTGAAACAGTGCCTAAACTAATGAAAAATAGAGCTTCAAGCACCGAAGTTTCCAAGCAGCACAGCAGTAATGACTTTATAAACTTTTACACTTTTAAGATTGATAATATCAGGGACAAAATTATAACTATGCAATCGTCTACTACAGTATCGCATCAACCAGTGCATTGTAGTCTCCCTGACGAAAAATTGTATTCATTCATTGCTAATTTACAATTATACATTTCTAAACTACGTCTAATTACTATTTTAAATGAGCCAGCATCACGCCATTACACGTCAGAGCCCACCAAGGGGGCGCGGCCTTAACCTATATTAGTCCCCGAAAAACGACATGATTTTAGCAGGTTTAACGACTGAAGCGACAACTTGCCAGGTTACTATAGTGCGACCGGCTACGCAATACTCGTTCCCTACTCTCAGGGAACTGAGGTTACGATAGTTACCAAGTAGTTCCCTTTCGAACGGTCACTTCGTATTGCGTAGCTTAACGCAGTGGGGACGTCTTGCAAAACGCCGCACTGTAAGTAACAGGTTGCCTACTGCAGCTCAGGACCCCTCAACACAGGATTTACACACAGTTTTACAGTATAAATTACTACACCTGCTGTTAATATTTACATAGGTCAGGTAGAAAAATTGCCCATAGGTTGTTTTAAAACTTAATTTGATGAGAATTTGATTAGACCAAAATAAACAAGCTTTATGCATTTTTTTTGTGATTTGTGTCATTCTGCATCTGACATAATACTGTTATGGTTAATGTGATGTCCTAATTATAAAATATAAAAATCACCAGAAAGAAATTACCACTGTAGCGCCTGGACCAACCAGACACACACAAATTATTCATTTATTTAATCAATAATCATGCCTGTGAAACTTCCCCCAAAAACTAACATTCCAAATGAAGCTAACACACTGGCAGAACACTGTGTCTTGTTACAGGACACACAGAGACTGATAAGAGGATTTTACGATCTAAAAGAATGTCCAGAAAGCTGCGACTTAATTCTATGTATTCTATATATAACCATTTGAGAAATGTGTAAACATGCATCTAATTTTCCGATCTCTAATGTTTTTCCTTTTATGTGGTTGTCTTTTGTATTCTTGTAAACTCTATTGGGTTCATATTTCAGACTTTGGATAATATGGTTAACCAAATCAAATGTGTGGCATTTCTGGTATCTATAAACTCCAATATTCATCCCCGTTTTGTTAACCCCCTGAGGTCGGCTATCAGTGCAAAAAAATAATCAAAATACTAATATTAATTTTTATGTTATATGCTTGTGTTAAACATCAATCGATCCTGTTAAGTGTGTATTATTTTTGTGTATACTCACAATAAAAGCAAAGTGTTGTGCTTTTTGCCAAATAAAGAAAAATAAACATGCTGTGAGTTCTGCCTTCTCTCTGTCAGTGAAGTCAATTCTGAAACGCATCCGAAAATGAACCATAACTCAGCGAATTCTCAGTCAAACAGGCATACAGACACACAGGCATGAAGCTTGAATTCTCTTCTTTTAAATGTAGTAATTTTTATAAAAAACAAATATTCTCTGTTTATGTAATCTGTATGAAAAGAGCGAGATGTCAGTCATTCTCATCTCAGCTAATTATTTTTAATGTGACCCCGCCCACATAGAGCACGCGCTATTCAAATGCAAATGACTGAGGCAATCCATGCAAACTGTGAACGCCCCCATATCAGCTCGAGAAAACACATCAAGTTTATTCAGATAATTGTACTTGTTTACACTGTCTCGCAGCGCTGTGAGGAATAATACTATAGTGATAATAATAATAATAATGGAAAATGTACCTCAGAAGTGCTGGTATTTCGAGGAGCAAAGGATGGAATACTGTAGTAATTTTTTTTATTCTCAAGTGAATCGCGTTTCTGTGTGTGAATGAATGAACGGCAGAGATGCGCACTGTTTACCACAACTCGCAAAAAGACAGTTTACATTTGAATCGCGTTTCTGTGTGTGAATGAGTGATCCGCTTTTAGCAAACTATATTGCTATACTGAGATGAGTAAAAATCGACTGAAATATGTTGAAATAAAATGTATTTGTATAAGCAACGTATTAAACTGCAAAATAACATTTATATTCTGTATAATAAAAACGAAAGACCTTTGTTACAGACATATGAAAGACAACATTTCGTTGACTAGTTTTGGATAGATTATATATTTTTACTGTAAAATATCTGCCACCTCAAATAAGCTTTTGTTTGCCAATTTTCGCTAATATGTTAAATATAGTATGTTTTGTCAATGTAGGCTATATTCAAAGTAATGAATCCTTAACTTTGAAATATGTATAATAAAATGTATACTTTAGTTTTTACAAAGAAAGATTACACTTGAATTGTTGTTGTAATTGTAACCTTTTTAATTAAAAAATATATATTTACAAGGTAGATGTAAACAAATTTTAAAAGGTAAATATAAGCCTTTTCTTTAAATAATTTTTATTGTGTTTTATTATTGACAAATTTGGGAAGAGGATACATATTCCAAAACTGAAAATACAGTATGAGAATTAACTGCACAATTACTAGGAAAAAATAAAATAAAATAAAATTGAGATGCTTCCAACTGTGAACCAATGCTCTTGTATTCTTTCTTGTGGCTATAGGTGACACACCTAAATGAATGGCTCATTAAGTATGCGGGCCTCATTATCTCCTCAGGTGTGAACCACTAAATATGCATGATGGTGTTGGATCGTTGACGCCCTTTGCACATATTGCCTTTCCAAACAAAAAGTGTTTTACAAGATTTAAATCAATGTATTGTTTTATGTGAATGATTAGGCAGGATGATTTTCACATCATTTTGAAGAAAAAACTCTAGGCAACAACATCCATTAGGGCTGGGCGATTTAAATCGTGATATTGTTATGCGCATCTCGTCAGTAAAGCCGGTTCCTTGATTAGTAGTAAATCGCCATCACCTGCTTTCAGATGGAGCGGCATTTACTACAAAGAGCCGTAGTTAACTGACAAGCTGAGCCATATCACATTAAAAATCGCAGGCGATACGTCCGAATTTTCGAATTTCAAATGCTATAACTTCGTGCTTTCCTGTATTCTGTTTCAGCTCTCTTTCCCTTGGTAAACTGTATGCATGTATGTGTGTGTATGTTATAGTAGTTTAAGTGTTTAGACTAGTTAATAAAATATTGTTCATGTCACACGTAAAGTTGTCCATGTCTCAAGCTCATAACTGGAGTCACTAATCATTTAGATTTTTGCTACTGCTCTTAGTAGTACTGTAAATTAAGAAAGACATTTCTCCCATGCCCCGGAAATGTACATTTCTTAGAGTTAACCCTCTGGGGACCAAAAACGCGCCGGCGCGTTTTGCTCGTTTTTTTTTTTAGCAATGAAAAATAAACACAAAATGCTCTGTTAATTTTGATCTTTAGTTTTCGTGTTATACATCAATCGATCCTGTTCAGTTTCTATTTTTTTTCTGTATACTCAAAATAAAAATAAAGTGTTTTGCTTTTTGACAAATAAAGAAACTTTAACATGATGCGATTTCTGCCTTCTCTCTATCTGTAAACTCCCATTTGAAACGCGTTCGAAAATGATCTATAACTCCGCGAAAATTCAGTCAAACAGGCAAACAGACCCACGGGCATAAAGCTTGAGATCGCATCTGTTAAATGAAGTCATTTATATAAAAAACAAATATTATCAGCTTCTGTAATCTGTATAAAAAGAGAGCGACTCCAGTCGACCTCATTACGAGCTAATTCACAGTAATGTGACACGCCCACGGAGAGCGCGTGCTATTCAAACGCAAATTCTGAGAACTATTGAAGATCTGTGAAACGCCCACATCAGCTGTAAACAAAGCGCGTCGCGAATCGCGATCGAGTGAGGCATAATATAGCCTACCTTATGGAGAAAAGATTCCTCAGAACAGTGCTGATATGAGGAACAATATATCCTGATATGAGGAGCAGATCCCGCTGAGGAGTGAGGTAGGCTGTTTTCTTTTCTCACGTGTGGAATAACGTTATGGAATAACGTTAGTGTAGGCCTATGCAAACCGCAAAAAGATGAATCGCATTATTATAATATGACTCGCCTTTCTGTGAGATGAATGAAGGGTACATATTTGTAAAGACTGTTTAGCCTAAATATAAATCGCGCGTCTGTGTGTGAAAGAATAAACTGCTTTGCTATAGCCTACTGAGATGAGTAAAAATCAACTGGAATATGTTGAAATAAAATGTATTTGTACAAGCAACGTATTAAACTGCAAATTAGCATTTATATGCCCTAATATTTCATAAAAACAACGCTACAGTCAGTCACTTGTTGACTAGATTTGGGTACAGTTTTTAGGCTACTGTAAAATATACTGCCACATAAAATAAGCTTTTGTTTAGCAATTTCTGCTCATATCTAACGTTTTATATATATATATATATATATATATATATATATATATATATATATATATATATATATATATATTTGTCAAAAATAAAGTCATAGACTAAGATGTTAGATGTTCCAATGCGGCTATATTCAAACTAATGAATACATATGATAAAATGTAGGCCTATAATCTTTTTTCTTTTTCTTTTTTACAAAGAAAGAGTACACTTGAAATATTGTTGAAATTGTAATTATTGTTGTAATTGTAACATTTTTAATAAAATAGCAAAACATATTTACAAGAGAGATGTAAGCAAAATCTTAAATGGTCAATATAAGTCTTCTTCTAAATACATCCTTTGTCCTTGTATTGTGGCTCAGTCAGTGTCACACCTGAAAGGATGGCTCATTAGGCAGAGTCATTATGCAGAGTGGGTGTGAACTACTCCTCCCCCTCGCATATTGGCTTTCCAAGCAAAACCTGTTTTACACCATTTAAATCAATGTATTTTTTTTTGTGAACGATAAAGCAAGACTATTTTCATATAATTTTGAAGCTAGAACTCAAAGGGACCACATCCATTGGTCAAAAGTCTTGTGGACACATATTTAATATGTGTTTTGTGGTCTTAATTCAGCAACTTTCATTTTTATTTTTTCTAATAACCACGCATAAACATTATTCTCTTAAAAATACAAACATCTACATACAAGTTGCTTGCATATTATGGTAGCCCTGTTTGTGCTATATAGAGTGAATTTACACCTTTGTCATTAACATGTTTATAAATAACTGAAAAAAGCACAAATGTCAAGGCATGTCAGAACTTCTCAAGGGCCCCAAAAACACCTTGGTCCCCAGAGGGTTAATAAACAATTAATCCTGATTGTTCATGGGACAAACAGGCTAATTGATTGTAAGTTAATTATATTAACTGATCCAAATGTTCATAATCAATTATAACCAGTTATTATTGATTAGGCCTATTCATATTTCATAGAGCTAATTTGCTACACGACCACAAAATCAGTCATTTTGATCGCAAAAATCACAAAAAATCGTGAAATCCTGGAGGGACTGAATTAGTTCATGCGTTCATGACCTCAAGGCTAGATTACTGTAATGCTCTACTGGGTGGTTGCCCTGCACGCTTAATAAACAAACTACAGCTGGTCCAAAACACAACAGCTCGAGTTCTTACCAGAACCAGGAAGTCTGACCATATTAGCCCGGTTCTGTCAACACTTCACTGGCTCCCTATTGAATATTGTATACATTTTTAAATATTGCTGATTACTTAAAGCGCTAAATGGTTTAGCTCCGCAGTACTTGAGCGAGCTCTTAACGCATTATAGTCCTTCACGTCTATTGCAATCTCAAACTTCCGGCCAGTTAATAATACCTAGAATATCAAAATCGACTGCTGGCAGTAGATCCTTTTCCTACTGTCTTCCTACCATTGTCCGGGAAGCAGACACACTCTGTCAGTTCAAAGCTAGATTAAAGACATCTATTTGGACTAGAGTACACATAATACATTATAGACTTCTATAATTCAATGTTAGGCTGGATAGATTAGGTTAGCTGGAACCGGGAACACTTCCCATAAATCCTGATGTCATTATTACTAACCCTAACCCTAACAGTAGTCAGAGAGCGAATTTGTGTTTTTTTGCATTGATCTGAACTGACAAAATAGACATTACTGTTGGTTGAACACAAGTTAATAGATATCAATCAACAACCGGCACACCACACACCGGCTAAAGGTGGAGAGGAGAGATTTGGCTATAGGGTGATGTGTGGCTAACTTACACAGAAGAGACTTTGTTGCTCAGCACATGAAAATAAACTACTTACCGTGATCTCAGACTGTGCTTAAGTGGTTTCTCCACTGCATGGATCTTCATGTGTAGATTCAGGCGACTTTTAATAGAGAAACTCGACCCACACCGATCACACGCGTACAGCTTCTCTCCAGTGTGGATCCTCTCATGTCTTTTCAGATTTGCTGAATGACTGAATCTCTTGTCACAGTGTGAACACTTGTAAGGTTTTTCTTCAGTGTGGATCCTCTCATGTGTTTTCAGATATGCTGATCGACTGAATCTCTGGTCACAGTGTGAACACTTGTAAGGTTTCTCTCCAGTGTGGATCCTCTCATGTGTTTTCAGATTTGATGGCTGACTGAATCTCTTGTCACAGTGTGAACACTTGTAAGGTTGTTCTCCAGTGTGGATCTTCTCATGTGTTTTCAGATGTGATGATCGACTGAATCTCTGGTCACAGTGTGAACACTTGTAAGGTTTCTCTCCAGTGTGGATCCTCTCATGTGTTTTCAGAGTTGATGACTGACTAAATCTCTTGTCACAGTGTGAACACTTGTAAGGTTGTTCTCCAGTGTGAATCATCTCATGTGTTTTCAGATGTGCTGAATGACTGAATCTCTTGTCACAGTGTGAACACTTGTAAGGTTGTTCTCCAGTGTGGATCATCTCATGTGTTTTCAGATTTCCTAACAGACTGAATCTCTTGTCGCAGTGTGAACACTTGTAAGGTTGTTCTCCAGTGTGGACCATCTCATGTGTTTTCAGATTTGATGGCTGACTGAATCTCTTGTCACAGTGTGAACACTTGTAAGGTTTTTCTCCAGTGTGGACCATCTCATGTGTTTTCAGATCTGCTGACCGACTGAATCTCTTGTCACAGTGTGAACACTTGTAAGGTTTTTCTCCAGTGTGGATCATCTCATGTGTTTTCAGATGTACTGGCTGACTGAATCTCTTGTCACAGTGTGAACACTTGTAAGGTTGTTCTCCAGTGTGGATCATCTCATGTGTTTTCAGAGAGAATGACTGACTGAATCTCTTGTCACAGTGTGAACACTTGTAAGGTTTTTCTCCAGTGTGGATTCTCTGGTGCAGTTTTAAACTGTTTTCTGTAGTAAAAGTCTTCTCACACTCAAAGCACACGTACTCTCTCACACCAGTGTGAATTTTTTGATGTTTATGTAAATACAGCAGAAGTGAAAAACTCTTTCCACACACAGAACATAAATGTGGCTTCTCCTTAGCATGAACTGTCAGGTGTGTCTTCAGGACTGATGTACTAGGAAATGTTTTGCCGCAGTGATCACATGAGAACGGCTTCTCTCCGGTGTGGATCCTCATGTGAATCTCAAGATTTTGTTTGCTTGTGAAACTCTTTCCACACTGAGTGCAGATGAAAGATTTCTTGGCTCTTCTTTCCTTTAAAAATGTCAGTTCTTCACTCAGTTCTTCATTCTCCTCCTTCACTTCACTCAGTTCTTCACTCTCCTCCTTCACTTCACTCAGTTCTTCACTCTCCTCCTTCACTTCACTCAGTTCTTCACTCTCCTCCTTCACTTCACTCAGTTCTTCACTCCCCTCCTTCAATTTACTCAGTTCTTCACTCTCCTCCTTCACTTCCATCAGTTCTTCACTCTCCTCCTTAAGTTCCATCAGTTCTTCACTCTCCTCCTTCACTTCACTCAGTTCTTCACTCCCCTCCTTCACTTCACTCAGTTCTTCACTCTCCTCCTTCACTTCACTCAGTTCTTCACTCTCCTCCTTCACTTTACTCAGTTCTTCACTCTCCTCCTTCACTTCCATCAGTTCTTCACTCTCCTCCTTAAGTTCCATCAGTTCTTCACTCTCCTCCTTCACTTCACTCAGTTCTTCACTCTCCTCCTTCACTTCACTCAGTTCTTCACTCTCCTCCTTCACTTCCATCAGGTCTGACATGAAAGAAAAAAATATTAAATTAAATTCAGTACATCAAAATAATTAACCGAGAGAAATATAAAGGGAAAGGACATGAAAGTGAGTCCTGATGTAATGGTAGAAAGTAGACAAGAGCTATAAAATATTATGATAATTTGATGCCTTTTTATAAATTGATATGTCCTTGAAACTTTCCATGATTGTAAAGAGGTGGAAAAGTTGGCGTCAAAAGGCAAGTGAATGGCGACAAATTGATAATTTGCATCTGCCTATTTTTATCTGGAGATATACAGTCCCCTCCAAAAGTATTGGAACAGTGGCAATTCCTTTCATCTGTAGACTGAAAATATTTGGGTTTGACATCAAAAGATGAATATGAGGGAAGAGATCAACATTTCAGCTTTTATTTCCAGGTATTTACATCTGGATCTGATACACAACTTAGAAGACCTTTTGTTTGAACCCACCCATTGCTCATGTGACCAAAAGTATTGGAACATGTGACTGTCAGGTGTGTTTTGTTGCCCTGGTGTGTCCTATTACATTGATTATTCAAACAATAAATAGCACTGAATGTCTGCGCTCAGTTTCAGATTTTGGTTTTGCCTGTGCAGACTGCATTTATAGTCAGACGTGTAACCAACATGAAAACCAGAGAGCTGTCCATGGGTGAAAAACAAGCAATTGTGAATCTGAGAGAAAATGGAAAATCAATCAGAGCCATTGCACAAAAATTGGCCATAGCCAGTACAACCATTTGGAATGTCCTGAGGAAGAAAGAAACCTCTGGTATACTAAGTAACAGACCTCGAAAGGGTAGACCAAGGAAAACATCAGCAGTTGACAACAGAAACATTGCGAGAGCTGTAAAGAAAGACCCTAAAACAACTGTTAGTGACATCAGCAACAACCTCCAGAGGGCAGGAGTGAAGGTATCACAATCTACTGTTCGCAGAAGACTTCATGAACAAAAGTACAGAGGCTACACCAGAAGATGCAAACATTTCATTAGCAAGAAGAATATGAAGGCCAGGCTGGAATTTGCCAAAAAGAACAGAGACAAGCCTCAAACATTCTGGGGCAAAGTTGTATGGACTGATGAGACAAAGATGAACCTTTACCAAAGTGATGGAATGGCTAAAGTTTGGAGAAAAAAAAAAAGATCTGCTCATGACCCCAAACACACAAGCTCATCTGTGAGACACTGTGGAGGTAATATCATGGCTTGGGCTTGCATGGCTTCTTCTGGGATGGGCTCATTAATCTTCACTGATGATGTAACACATGATGGCAGCTGCACAATGAAGGACCAGCACCAGGACACGATGACAACGCAGTCCTGAAGTGTCAAGTAGTCTCTCCCCTGTGAAGGCCTCCTTCCCTTTACCTCTATACAGATAAAACGTTGTTGGGATAATTCTGGTTTGCGTGGCTACGCAGACGTGACAATTTCTGAATTATAAATTTAAGGCCTTACAAGTAGTTTGTTTAGGGTTGATTTGTGAAGGACAACACACCTGAGCATATATTTGTGCGCATACCTATCGACCCGAACACGCTGGATACTCCTATAGGTTACGTCCGTGGATCACGGCTGAACGCGTCTTCTCCACACTCACTTACAAACAAACATTTTTTTTTGGCTATCGTGCGTCTACTCTACACCCGTACCACTAAAAAGACGGATTATATCCAAGAGTTTAATCACAAATTAGTATTAATACTGATAGCATCACTGGTAGCGTCGTTGCTAACTTACTGTCCATCTGTTAAAATGGCGAATATATCAGATGTAAGTAGTCTACCTTTTGGTGCAGGTGAGGACACATTTGAGCTGCACGCATTGCAGTCCGAGCTGGAAGCTGTTGAGAAACAGATCCACAACCTTTTAGTGAGACAAGCCGAGCTAACAGACCGGCGGTTAGCTCTTGAAACATCACGCGCCGATGCACACAAATCAGAGATTAACGTTACTAACCCGCTGATTCCGACCTCGTCTACTCCGTGCGTTACTCAGCATCGGTCCCAAGCGCCGAGGTCGCGATCAGCCATGGTCTCGTTCACTCCGGCTCCAACACGCCACCACGAAGCCTGGATGGTTCCGCAGCGGAAGACACGAGTCAGGTCTAGACCAAGACTCTCTCCGACCCTCCCGGTTTTCGAGATATCCACACAAAACCGCTTCTCCCCTCTTCGCGAAACAGAACGCGATGCTATGATCATCGGCGATTCCATCGTTCGACACGTACACGCTACATTAGGTAAAAGTAAGGTGCACAGTCACTGCTTTCCTGGTGCTCATGTTTCTGTAATCGCCGCTCGCGTTCCCGAGATTCTGAACAGTGACGAGCGCGTCGGAACTGTGGTCCTGCAAGCGGGAGGGGCCGACATCAGGCTGCGACAGACAGAGGTTCTGAAGAAAGACTTCAGGAATCTGATCGATACGGTACGCATCACATCGCCCGAAACAACGATTATTGTGTCAGGACCGCTTCCCACGTACCGACTAGGACATGACAAGTTTATTAGACTATTTGCGCTAAATGAATGGTTAATGTCATGGTGCAATGAGCAGAAACTGCTCTTTGTAAATAATTGGAATCTGTTTTGGGAGCGTCCTAGGCTTTTCCGTGCCGATGGCTTACACCCAAACAGATTCGGAGTAGATCTTCTGTCGGATAACATCTCCAAAATGTTAAATACCGTTAGATGACTAGTTACCAAAAGTCCAAATCATAGTCTCTGCTGCACCAAATTAACTGATATAAATAGTGTAGAACATTGCATAGAAATTGTGTCTATTCCTCGTTTAGTGAGATCAAATAATAAATCTACTGCAGGATCTAGGAAAAATCTAATTGCTATTAAAACAGAAAATGTTGCTATTAGTAAACAAAAACAATTTCTAAAGCTAGGTCTTCTAAACATTAGATCACTCACACCTAAGGCAGTTATTGTAAATGAAATAGTCACAGATAATAGCTTTGATGTACTTTGCCTTACTGAAACTTGGCTTAAACCTAATGATTATTTCGGTCTAAATGAGTCTACTCCATCTGGATACTCCTATAAGCACGAACCCCGTCTGATTGGTCGTGGCGGCGGTGTTGCAACAATCTATAGAGATATTCTCAATGTTACTCAGAAAATGGGTTATAAGTTTATTTCGTTTGAAGTACTTGTACTAAATGTTACGCTCTTAGATGTTAGAAAAAAATCCATATTATCTCTAGCCTTGGCTACCGTATATAGACCGCCTGGGCCTTACGCTGATTTCCTAAAAGAGTTTGCAGATTTTCTCTCAGATCTATTGGTCAATGTCGATAAAGCATTAATTGTTGGAGATTTTAACATACACGTAGATAATTCAAATGATGCGTTAGGGGCTGCGTTTATAGATTTATTAAATTCCTTTGGGGTCAAGCAAAACGTCACCGGACCAACTCATCGTCTTAATCATACACTCGATTTAATTATATCACATGGAACCGATCCAACCGATATATCATTCCACAAAGTGATGATGTCACTGACCATTATATGGTAACTTGCATATTACGTACTGTTGTAATATGTCATACTGCGCCACGTTATCGACCAGGCAGAACAATCCTTCCATCCACCATAGATAATTTCTCAAATTGCTTATCTGATCTGTCTCAGCTGCTGCCTGAACCCAAACAAACAGATGAACTAGAAGAACTAACTAGCACTATGAGCACCATTCTCTCTAGAACACTGGATATTGTTGCACCCATTAGATTAAAAAAGGTCAGAGAGAAAATTAAAGCACCATGGTACAATAATACTACGCATGTTCTAAAGAGAGAAACCCATAATTTAGAGCGTAAATGGAAACAAACTAATTTAGAGGTCTTTAGAATCGCGTGGAAAGACAGTATGTCACGTTATAAAAAGGCCCTAAAAGCGGCCAGGGCTGAGCATCTCCGCAAACTAATAGAAAACAACCAAAATAATCCAAAGTTTTTATTTAACACCGTGGCTAGACTAACAAATAAACAGACATCACCCGAACAAAATATCTCGTTACAGTTTAGTAGTAATGATTTCATGAACTTCTTCACTGAGAAAATAGAAAACATCAGAACCACAATTGTAAACGTTCAATCCTCAATCGCACCTTATAATTCAGCCTCAATTATCACCCGGCAAAAACAATTACAGTGCTTTACAGCTATAGAACAAAAAGAGTTAAATAAACTTATCACTTCATCTAAAACAACAACATGTTTATTAGATCCTATACCAACTAAACTACTGAAGGAAGTGTTACCTGTAGTGGAAGAGCCTCTCCTCAATATTATTAACTCGTCTTTATCTTTAGGTCATGTTCCAAGAACATTTAAACTGGCAGTTATAAAACCTCTCATTAAGAAACCACAATTAGACCCGCATAATCTAGCAAATTATAGACCCATTTCAAATCTACCTTTCATGTCTAAAATACTAGAAAAAGTTGTGTCCACTCAACTGGGCTCTTTCTTGCAAGAAAATGATATCTATGAAAAGTTTCAGTCAGGATTCAGGCCGCATCATAGCACTGAAACTGCGCTCGTTAAAATCACAAATGATTTACTCTTAGCTTCTGACCAAGGCTGTATCTCAATACTAGTTTTACTTGATCTAAGTGCTGCGTTCGATACTATAGATCACACAATACTCTTAGATCGACTACAAAATTATACTGGTGTTCAAGGACAAGCATTAAGCTGGTTTAGATCATACTTATCTGACCGCTACCATTTTGTCTATTTAAATGGAGAAAAATCGATCATAATTCCAGTAAACTATGGAGTGCCGCAGGGATCTGTGTTGGGCCCTCTGTTATTCTCAATGTATATATTACCACTTGGAAATATTATAAGGAAACATGGAATTAGTTTCCATTGTTATGCTGACGACACTCAAATCTATATTTCATCACGGCCGGATGAAAACGCTAAATTATCCAAATTGACAGAGTGTGTTAAAGATATAAAAGATTGGATGACGCGTAATTTTCTTTTATTAAATCCAGACAAGACAGAGGTAATACTTATCGGTTCAAAAAAACGCCCACAGAACCTCTCACAATACAACTTTGACATCGTAGGATGTCCTGTTACTTTATCCTCTACAGTAAAAGACCTGGGTGTTATACTCGATTGTAACCTGTCTTTTGAAAATCATATTTCATATGTTACAAAAACAGCCTTTTTCCACCTTAGAAACATTCCTAAGCTACGTAATATGCTATCAGTTTCTGATGCAGAAAAGTTAGTTCATGCATTCATGACCTCGAGACTAGATTACTGTAATGCTTTATTAGCTGGTTGTCCTGCATCCTCAATAAACAAGCTACAGTTAGTCCAAAATGCAGCTGCTAGAGTTCTTACTAGATCAAGAAAATATGATCATATAACACCGATTTAGTTCCTATAAAGTTATGTATTAATTATAAGGTATTGCTACTGACTTATAAAGCCCTAAACGGCTTAGCTCCAGTCTATTTAACGGATCTTCTATCACCCTATAATCCATCGCGCTCTTTAAGATCAATAAATTCGAGGCTTTTGGTCATACCTAGGATATCCAGATCAACCAAAGGAGGGAGAGCATTTTCACATTTGGCTCCAAAAATCTGGAATAGCCTTCCTGATACTGTTCGTTGCTCGGACTCACTCTCCCAGTTTAAAACTAGATTAAAGACGCATCTATTCAGCCAGGCATTCATATAATATTGTTAATCTCACAGTTCAAACTACAATCCGGCCTCTAGTTCATAAATGCCAGAGGAGAACTGGCCCCCGACTGAGCCTGGGTTCTCCCAAGGTTTTTTTTTTCTCCATTAGGTCACCTGATGGAGTTTTAGGACACCATTAGGTCACTTGATGGAGTTTTTTCGGTTCCTTGCCACTGTTGCCTTTGGCTTGCTCAGTTGGGGATATTTTGGGGATATTTAATTTAATTTTATCAATCAAATTTCACTAGAAACAAACCTTGTTGTATTTTAATTTACTGCTGTGAAGCTGCTTTGATACAATCTGTATTGTGAAAAGCGCTATAAAAATATACTTGACGACTTGACTTGACATACAAAACACTATAGTTATTTAAATTGTTATTCTTACACAACAACATTATGGAAGAAGCTGGAAGATCATTTTGCTCATCCAACACAATATGCAAATTATAAGTTTATTGCATTATGATACTGTATGCTCAGCCATACATTCAGCTTTTCTATAATGTTCAGGATTTTATACACATTTACAGGTTTTAGCATTGAGGTCTTATATTATTTGTGGGGGTGCTGCTGCTGCTGTACTTATTTACTTTATATATCCAGATGTATTTCTAATATTCTGACCACCTCAAGTATGTGAACAGGGCTGACAGAAAAACTCTGAAGTGCAACATCACATTATTTAACTATGACCTCAGGGTTTAATTTACACATTTCTGACTGGTAGCGAACATTAGTGAAGTGTTGGTCACTAAGCTAGCTGCAGTTAACTATTCTCTTCCAATAAACACTAACTAAAGCTGGCTACATAAAACACAACTACTGCCTAGATTCACGAGAGGACGACTAAAGTGTTTAAAAGTGAAAAACACAGTAATTTCATCAACTTACCAGCGAGCGTGCTTCAGAAACACAGAGTGAATGGGGTTCAGTGCTGGACCTATCGGTGTTTGCTCCGCGACACGCGTCACTTCCGCATTCCTCAATTCTTCTTCTTTGGGCTTATTGGCGGTTCGCATTCTTAAAAGAGCATTACCGCCATCTACTGTGGGCAATAGATCAGAGAGAGTAGGGCTGCGTAAAAAAATTTAATATATTAAAATAAAAGTAAAAATTTCAAAAAATTCCAAATGTTATAAATGCATAAATGCATGAATGTTATATTTATATATATTTTATAATTTTATGTTATTTTCATAAGTGTTTGAAACACATATGATAAATAAATGTTGCTTGCCCACTAGAGGGAGACACAACATAAGGATGGAAACTATGAATGGCATTAATCACATTGATCTAGTTCATTTTTATAACTTATGGTGTACTGACAGAATTGTTTTATACAATTAGTGTACATAGAATCTGTGAAATGCTTATGGATTATTAAATGTTATAACATATACACATATGTTATATTTATAAGTATTTATATCATATATGGTGCACTTATAAATGTTGTAAACACTGATTTATTTTTTCACACAGGTAAAGGATTCACACAGGTAAAGTAATCAACAGGTTTATTTGCAGAAGTATGTGATCGCCGCGATGGAAGCAGGAGAGTAACTGATGAATACAGGGTGTCACGATTTCGATTTTGTATCGAAATCGATCGAAATTAAACCACAACCTCGATCATCGAATTAAAAAATTGAATCGTCGATACTGCCACGCCCCCATGTCACGTCCGGTGCGGTCGGCTTGCAGAACAGAAGTCAACTAGAGCGCAGTGCAGCACCTAGAAAGTTTAGAGGGACGTACATGCTCGCAACGGGGCTTAGGCTACTTTACAAGAAGTTCATATATCAATATTCTTCTAACGAATAGAAATAACCTTATATAATGTATATTGTATCTATCTGTATGTGTACAGTTACGTTCAGAAAGGACGCGCAAGCGGTTGCCATGGTAATGAACAGCCTGCTAGTTAAAGCGAATGTATAATATTATCCTGTATCTGAGCCAAAATGTACAGCGCGCGTTATATTTTCCTAAATCCAAACAATTGGCCACTGAAACAGCTGATAAAATCTTCATTTGATTCAAAACGTGATTACAACTTGAGGACGCTCAAACTCAATCGTATTTTACTGATACAAAAGACGCGCGCGTGCACACGCACTGAGAGGGAGCGCGGTTCACCGGGCTATGGTAAAATAATGACACAGTTTCAAGGTGTGTATAATTTAAACTACTTAGTCAATGCTAACAGTAGCTGCTGTAAGGTTTTTATTACTGCTGCTCTCCTTCTAGTCACTTCTGAACTTTTATTGATTAAGCTCCAGGTGACGTTGCCAGATATCACAAAAAGAGCAAAACAAGCCCCTTAAAAACGCAGTATAAGCATGGCAAAATGAATAGAATAGTTCAATATAAAATATCAGATATTATAAACTGAATGATTAAGTGAAACAATAACATGAGATTGAAAAGTTATTCAGCAATACTTTCTTTAAAGTTTAATCACACATACGAGTTGTATTTAATATCAATCAGTTGGGGACAGTTCATCTAAAAGTTGATAGTTGTGTTCTGTTTAATATATTTAGCTATCAAAATAGTTTACCAAATAAATCATTTACCAAATAAAAGAAAAAGAAAATCAAACAAGGTGAAGTACTTTTCATTTCTAAAGTAGGCTATTTGGGTTTATTTATTATACATAGCCTAAAGCCCTTTCTGTCAATTTCTCCAGAATAGCATAACTATATTGTGAAATATATTGTTACTGTGAAATAAAATGAGTCATATCGTGAAAAAATTATTTTGGTCATACCGCCCAGACCTAGTCTAGCCTAAGCAACCTGTGCTTAAAAAACTAAAAATAAATAAATAAATGTAAAAATCGAGAATCGAATCGAATCGTGACCTTAGAATCGAAAATGTAATCGAATCGAGGATTTGGAGAATCGTGACACCCCTAGAATACAGTGTTCAGGATAGATGTCTGTTCTGAAATGGAGATCGAGGCAATGACTGAAGACGGATGAAGGAAGCAGAGATGACTGAAACAAGTTGTTCAGGTAGGTATCGTGCAGGGGTGCGTTTCCCGAAAGCATCGTTAGCCAACTATGGTCGCAAGTTCATCGCAATGTCCATTGAACTCTATTGGTAACGACGGAACTTGCGACCATAGTTGGCCAACGATGCTTTCGGGAAACGCACCCCAGGTAAGGAGTCAGGTAAGTGCATGCAGGTGAGGGCCAGAGAGGATGATGGGTAATGTAGTGAGGAGGTGGTGACTAGCTGGTGACTGTGACAAAGTGCACCATAAGTGAGTAAAAACCCTCACCATTTATCCGGGCTTGGGACCGGCACTGATATCGCACTACTTTCACATTTCACCATATCAGCGGCTGGGATAAAAAAAAATATTTTTGGGGGATTTTTATTTTTATTTTTATTTTTATTTTTATTTTTATGAACAAGAGCCAATCATATTATCAATATATAAAAGTTTGGTAGTAAATTAAATATAAATAAATAAAATGTAAAATTAAAATGTAACTTTAAAAATAAATATTTTTGTAAAAATGAAACATAAATATACATACTACTACTAAAATCATTTAAAGAAAATACAAAACTACAAAATATGGGCTAACTTTACATCTAAAAGAGTGAAGTGAACTTTTGAACAAAAGAAATGGACTGGGGCGTACTCGTCCAGCCACTCGAGACCTAACCCCTCCCCACGGCATGATTTACGGCTCACCCCACAGTCAAATACTCCTGATCAACAATCTAAGATTGTGTACAGATCCAAAGGACTTGAACAAAGCAATCCAGCGAGTGCATTATAGACTTCCAGCAAAATCAGATATAACTAGTTCAATGAGTGGAGCATGTTACTTTTCTAAATCGGATCCTCATCCGGGTTTTATCAGATAGTGCTAGATGAGGAAAGTGCGAAGCTATGCACCTTTAACACGCCATCTGGAAGGCATTGTTTCCTAAGGTTAGCGTTTGGCATCAGCTCAGCCCCAGAAGTATTCCCCAGAACCGTGCAGCAGCTTTCCGATGGAGTCGAAGGAGTAGGAGTTGATGATGTAGTAGTATGGGGCCGCACTAAAGAAGAGCTCGATGCAAGACTTCGCAGGGTCCTAAATCAAGCACAAAGAACAGGGTTAAAACTGAATAAAAAGAAGTGTCAGTTTGGTGTAAGAGAAATCACATACCTGGGAGAGAGACTGTCTGAAGAAGGGGTACAGCCGGACAGAGAAAAAATCCAGGCAATTGAGGAAATGCCTGAACCAAGAGACGAGAAAGACCTGCAGAGAGCCTTAGGGTTAGTAAACTACCTGGGGAGATTTGTTCCAAATCTGTCAGCAAACACAAGGTCATTAAGAAGCCTGTTGGAATCAAACACTGAGTGGCAGTGGGAAAGGGAGCATGTTGAAGAGTGGTTGTGGTTGAAGAGCAGTTTAACTAAAGAACCGGTTCTAAAATTCTACGACCAGGATAAGCCACTAAAAGTCTCTACAGATGCATCGAAATCGGGTTTAGGAGCCGTTTTACTCCAGCAACATGACAGCGAGTGGTATCCAGTCGCATATGCATCCCACACTATGACATCTGCGGGAAGAAAGTATGTGCTAATAGAAAAAGAGACTCTAGGTGCAGTGTTTGGCTGTGAGAGATTCCATGAGTATGTTTACGGAAGACCAGTCATCCTAGAGACAGATCATAAGCCTCTCATAGCAATGTCAAAGAAACCCCTGGGAGAAGTGCCACCGCGCATACAAAGACTAATGCTTCGTCTACAGAAGTATGATCTGGCATCTGAATTTAAAAAGAAGAAAGTGGTTGTGCAAACAAAAGCCATATTTGCACGTCACGGTATTCCTATAACTGTAATAATGGACCACAATTCAAAAGTCAGAGCTTTAAGGACTTTGCAAGAAATGATGGCTTTCCAATGGCTTAGCGGAGAAAGGAGTGCAGATCATGAAAAGCCTGCTAGAAAAAGCCGCTGAGACAGGTGAAGATCTACACCTGGCTGTTCTTAACTACAGAGCATTGGAGAATGGCCTTTCACCAGCGGAAATGCTCATGAATTGGAAACCGCAGACAAAGCTTTCCATTGCTGCTGTCAATCAGACATCGTGGGAGGGACGTCGATTTTGTGACATCACAATATCGAACAGCTTGATTTGAGACAGGAGGAAACATATAAGAAGATTAAAAAAAAAACACTGGATGGATTTTGATCATTTTATGATGGTTTTGTGTACAGGCACTTCACCCACACTTCACCCACTCTACATATTAGAGCACACTAGTAAATAAACAGCATGTAGTTGAAAGCATATGTCCTGTGAAGCAAATGGTACAGACGTGTGATTGAGGCTCAAACGACTCCGTCTCTCCCGACAGAACCATCCTGTGCCTGGAGTGTCCCAGCAGTCCTCGATCCGCATATTGATTAAACCCCTGCACTAGATAGGCATTAGCATACTGTGATGATGAAGGTCATTGTGCCACGTTTAATTCACATGTAAACCTTTAAAAGGCTTTTTGAAGCACTAGGGCAGTAAAGAGTCCTGCCCATATTTGCTCAGCCCTACACTTCCATCCTACTTAAAGGGTTACTTCAGGATTTAGCATTAAGCTTTGTATTAGTAGAAAACCTGTAGTATTTTCAAATTACCATGCTTTCCCCCCTCATATCCCCCTGAGAGGAGAGATTTATGTATTTTTTGTCTGGAAAAAATCCTCCGATGACGCAAAAATCGTCATTTTGCGTCATCGGAGGATTTTCTGGCCAGAGGCTAAAGACTACAGCCAGTAGATGGCGTTGTTCCGCATGTTTTCAACCCGCCCATAGAGGGTGGGATCTCACTCACAGAATGCACACAGTATTAGCCGTCTTTCTTTGGAAGCTAAGCTAGCATGCTCTTGTTCTGTGGAGAAAGCTGAATAATAGGAGAAAGCTAAGTAGGGGTTACCATCTTCATTTTCCCGGACTTGTCCGGCGGGCGAGACTGTTAAAAATGTCCGGGATTCGGCTTTTGCGTTCTGCGGTCGCCATTCATTGTTTACATGCACACCTCTCGTTTCAATCTAACTGAATTAATTCCGATCGGTGAATCTGACTGTAGTGTTTACATGAACGCTAAACAAGTGATCGGTTGATGTGCGTTTTAACATTGCTAAGAAAATTCCCGCTCCTCCGTGAGAGATGCGAGAACCGGCGCGTCTCAGTATGAAGCCACCGGCCTCGCGCCGTTCTCCCGCGGCCGTCAGCCTCGTCCTGCTCGCCACAGTAAACATGATGAATGGCGACTGTAGAACGCAAAAGCCGAATCCCGGACATTTTGGGTCTCTAAATCCCTGGCAAACTCATCACTTACTTAAGCTAGCCTTGTTGTTTTCAACTGTGCTCTCTAACCGGTAGGCGTGGCCTCCTAAGGCAGCGAAGCAAGTGCATTCTGGGAGTTGTTGTCTTTCATCCACATAAGCCAAAAATACATTTTCTGGCTTTTCTCAGTCTAGAAAGCTCCAAATTCAAAAATTTCTCCACATTTCTTCTACTTAAATGACCTATTTTAAATACACATTCATCTTCCCAGAGGTGAAGTATCCCTTTAATGCAACTGTAATAGTAGGGATGCTCAGTTTAAGTGATTCTTTAGCCATTTTATCAGATCTTTCATTTCCTGGTATATCAGCATGTGCTGGTACCCAAACACATTTAATTATTGTTCCAGCTTGCCTTAATCTATACATAATATTCAATATTTCTATATAGATATCACATCTAACTGTTTGATATGTTTGTAGGCTTATAAGTGATGCCATTGAATCTGAACAAATCTCAACTTTATTTGGCATCACTTCTTCCACCCAACTAAGTGCCATCTGAACTGCCACCAATTTTGCGGTATACACTGAAGTTGATCAGTGTGATATACACTGATCTCTGGATTTCTTGATCCATCTGTGTATATTGGAAGAAATGCATAATAAACTGTTCTGATATATTCAATTGTATAGCTCTTAATGTCAATTTGTCCTTTTTTAACACTCTCATGAGTTTGTAAATCAACTTCAGGTTGGCTAATAAACCAGGGGGGTATTGGGGAAATGGTTACCGGTAATGAAAATGATGTATTATTTAGCGACATTCCTGTAGCCCATTCCTTTGCTTTCCATGCAAAACCTGTTTCTGTTGAGTTTATTGTCTCCCAACTCCCCTCTATTATTGCTTTTGTAAAATGTTCCTCATCAGTCATCAGAAGAATATGATATGGAAAGTTTCTGTTGTTCTCTAAAAGTACTAAAAATATTTTTACAATGTTTACATGGTACAATAACTGGTAGGTTACTGTTTTTATTATTGCTTGGCACACATTTTCAATAAATTTCTTGTGATTTGAATCTGATTTTGATTCAATATTGATTAATTTAGATAAATATTAGGTACAGATACATGTTCATTTTTCTCAAGAAAAAAGCATATCTCACCTAATGCTGTAAATATAATGCCCTGTCAGCTTTTATTATTATTAAAGGTTAAAAATAACAACTCAAATGAAATATAATAGGGGTTTTATTATAATGTTAAAATATTTTAACGATATATGTAAAAAAATATGTAAAAAATTTTTTTATAAAAATAAATATGTAAAAAATATAATAAATATGTAATATAGTGCACATATTTAGCAAAATAGCTAAAATAGCTATTTTTCTAGCCAACTAGTGTGCTATGGTCATTAATGTTCCTGAGGTAAATGTAACGTCACGTGTAGGTTATAGTGTTCTCCAGCTGTTATTGAGCTCTTCCGCAGGTGAAAAACACTGACTGATGGATATTATGTATGAGGGATTTACATTTCGGTAAGTTGTACTGTATCTTTCAACACACCTATTGTTCATTCCTGTTTATTTGCTATTAACTAGTAGTGAAGAGTAAGAGATGATCGGTTCAGGCGATACAGAGATCTGTCACGTCACATCTACAAGCGCCTAACCCGTATTTATTGTTGAATTTGGTGATAAAATGGACAGAATCTGAGAGCTGAGAGTGTGTATCATATCAATAGTAGCCTTGTCTGTCGGTGTCAGTCCTCTTTGCTTCATGATTTTCCTCTGCGTGAGAAACTGGATGTGTGTCGTGAGAGCGAGTGAAAAGTGTCGATTTCCTGATTCTCAGCATTGGCAGCCCTGCATGAAGTCAAATTAATTTCCATAACACACCACTGAGGATTTGTTCTGCATGATATCAGCATTGACCAGCAGGTGTCGCTGTGTGCATTCCAAACCTGGAGAAATCAACCACTTTTACACACATCAGGCTGGAAAGCTTTAAAGCTTCATGAAGCTTCATCTCACCATCACTACCTTCAGGTTCACTCAGCTCAACAGTTATACGCTATATTAGCAATAATGATTATTTTGGGAGACATGGATGAGCTTTGATTGGTGGTTCCCATCATGCACTGCAACATTAGGCTTTATGTTTATTTCAGCAGTGATGGTTGGCTGGTCAGATGAGAGGAAGTTAATAACCACAGGAGGAGCTGATGATGTTTAAAGGAGGAGCTGTAACTATATATAATGCAGAGCAAGACTGACAGAAACAGAAAATGGCTGATAAGTGTGATCTGTGTCTGCTGGGACTGATCATTCTCTCTTCACTTCTCACAGGTAAAGAAATCTGTATTTTCTCTAAAGACATTTAGTGGAATTAGTCTGGAAAGAGTTCATTTGAACATGCTCAGTTTATTCTTGCACACATTCACGTTGTGATCTCAGAGTTGTGTATCGATACACACAGATCATACTGTATTATTCCTGATACTGGAGATAGTGTCACTCAAACATCTGATGATGAAGAATTATCTTCATATTAAGAGTGTGTCAGTGATTTGAACAGCTCTCTGATAAAGACTAATAGTTTATTCTGGAGAGTGTGTTGTTTGCTTTAAGTCAGGAAAAATACTATGATTTAAAACTTCTGCTTTTTATGCTGGTGTGTTTTATGTTTCATTTATTAATATATATCATAATGATCACTGAGATATACTGTGTTTCAGGAACCAGTGGAGGGGATGTGTTCATCAGTTCTGGTAAAAATGTCTCTCTGTCCTGTAATAAAACTCTTTCTGACTGCAACTCAACTACATGGAGCTACTTTGACAGACAATCAAGGAGAGTTGATCTGATTACTGGAGGGATAAAGAATAAAGACACAGAGAGACATGAGAGACTGAGTCTGGAGTCTGACTGCTCTCTGAACATCAAGAACGTCACAGTAGAAGATTATGGAAGATACATCTGCAGTCAATATGTGAATGGAGAACAACAAGGACCTGATGCTGGTGTTTTTCTGAATGTTCTTCATGGTAAGTTTATGATTATGTGGTCAATTTAAAAAGGGCAGATTCTCCCTTTAAACTCAGATGATGATTGAAGAGTCTGTGATTTGTGTCTTGTGTTCAGTTTCAGTGTCTCCATCATCATCATCATCTTCTTCATCATCTTCATCATCATCTTCTTCATCATCAACATTATCATCATCTTCATCATCATCTTCACCCTCACAGACTGAGATCAGTCCAGGCCGCTCTGTGACTCTCTCCTGTCAGTTGTATTCAGATGCTGGATTCTCCTGTTATGATTGGGTCAGTTATGAGGGAGTTGAGCTGTTGTGGGTGAATCAGACTGGTGTTGATCTGAAGACAGACTCCAGATATCAGATATTATCATCATCATCAGATCGCTGTATCCTCACTCTGACTACAACACTCCTGAATGAAGATGACAACAGAGAGTGGAGATGTCAGCTTACTCGCAGAGATCAACTCTTGACCTCAGTCAGATACACTGTCAAGTATTCAGGTGAGAAAACACTCTTTTCTGACAGATTTGTGAAAACTTCCACAGATTGGCTCTACTCTTTCTGATGGCTTCATACGTTTTGGAGTTGTAAAATATTAGTGGTCAAAGTCATAAACTGCACAACAATCCTTATAATTCCCAATATTGGCCTCCTACATGGGTCATACATGATATATTGCATAAATCAGACGAGTGTATTAAAGCCTAGTATGACCCATGTAGGAGGTCGGCTTTAGGAATTATAAGGCTTATGTCCTTCATTTAAGCTGAAGGTTTATTTGCAGAAGCTCAACTGTGTTTCACTCTCATATAAACCAGGAATAAATTATACAGTAACACAGTAATACAGTACAGTCTCTTCTCAACTACTGCCACTGTAAACTGTGATGATGAACACAAACTGCAGGTCATGATCGATATGAACATATGATGTTAATGTCCTACAGATGATGCGTCTGAACATTCATCTTCTGCAGATCCAGTCGCTTCACCAACACTGACTCCAGTCAGAAGCTCAAACTCTGAGAAGACATCAAGCCGAACTACAGCAGCAGATCCTACCATGGAATATCTATGTATTGGCGGCATTTAGTACAACGTTTCATGCAGTAACACATTTATACAGTTATACAGTAATCCATTCTCCTCCTGACAGCTTGAGAGTGAAGTAAGAAGATAATAGATGACAGACTCGTGCACATATTCATCATTTCTGTGATGTGAAGCTCAAGTATTATGTGATGATGATGCTAAATAGTATTAGTGACACCATAAAGTTTAGCATTTTTTTGTGTGCAAATCAATTGATCAAGTTTAGATTAAAATGTTGTTGTTTTTTACATATAAAAGGCCAGATTTATTTTCATTTATATGGATTTTATGGATATATTTTCCTACAGTGTTGAAAGTCATTCTCTTGCGCTTCATATGTAAACTGCTTTAAATATAATATTAATACAGTAATGGACAGACTCAGACTGTATAATCTCTCTCTGTTCTGTGTGATGGAGCTGATTTGAGGATTCTTGGATCTTGTCTGTTCATTCCTGGTTTTAGCATCTTTTTTCATTTTGAATAATTGCTATAATTTTCTTAATTAAACCTCTGCAGTTGTGTTTAATAAGTCTCCTTTCCTGAGATGTTTGTTAGGAATATGTGACCCTGCCTGTGAAAACCCAGCTAAAGTCATTTTTTTGTGATTCAATGTTTTCTACATAAAATCATCCTACACGATGTAAAGAACATTCTGTGAAAATATAACCTTGATATCTTTAATATTGACTGAGTAAGGCCATGTCAAAGATTTGCTCAAATTCGGGCTCAGAAAATCATATTTTTGAGAAATTCCAATTTAAAAATAGGTTATTGGTTAAAACTGCAACACATTTGATCAATAGTTATCCTGCATATGTGCCATATAACACATTAAAGCTGAGATTCTCCCCTTTTCAGGGACGGACTGACAATCTGTGCGTTCTGGAAAAGTCAGATGACTGAAGACATTGGCTGCGTTCCAGTTTATGGAAGATCCGGAACTCATCAGTGCTGCAATTCTTCTTCCCAAATTCAAAACGTCATGGACGGACGAGGCCCACATCATAAAAGCAGGTAAGATATTTTGTATATGAGTAGTGATTATCTGATGAAATTGATATTATGCCAATATCTGTTAAAGAGCGAAAACATGCAGCTTTGTTTTTTAATGTCAGGAGTCATGGGTACATTTTGCTTATCCATCCCACTTGTTACTTTTCCACTACTGCATATGGGTTTGTGTGGAGTTAAGCTATTGGTTCAATGTTTATTTACTTGCCTACTCTAGCACAGTCAGACTGTGAAACAATGTTAGAAAAGACAAGGGTATAGGGTTATAGGTTGTAAATGCAGCAGTGCTTATGAAGCAAGTGAACAGCTTTATTTAATTTCTAAAAATATCCATGACAACCCCAATACTTGGTCCATACCACACTGGTAAACATGCCATAGTTTGTCTATCATTTTTATCCACAATTATCATTCATTTCTGTATTATGTGTATATGATAGGTATGGATTACATCCTGCGTCATCTTGATGCCATGAAGGACGCCCAGGAAAATGAATCGCAGCATTTTGTCTCTGACGAGGATGACTTCTTTTCTTCCATTAAGACTGCTCCATCCACAAGAGCATCTGAATTGGATGGATACTTGGCTTGTGCCTCAGAAGAGATGCAACTGCTTCACTCATTTCCTTTGGTGAAAGGCTAAGCCTTAAACTGAACACACCCTTGCCTGCCCCTGCAGCATGCGAGAGCCTTTTTAGTTGTGCTGGGCAGCTGTTTTACACCTAAACGAGCAAGGCTGGACAGTACAAATTTTGAGAATCAGCTCATTGTAAAACTGAACAACAAATTCAAAATGTAAGCTCGTTGTTGACCCCTACATTAAAATTGCTGCAAGTCTGCGTTCATGTTGAGAGACTTTGTCAGTAATTGCATGTTATATTCACTTCATTAATCTAATCTGTGCTTCCGGCTCATCTTTTTACGTAAAATTGTTAATGTACAATGCTTTGCAACCTTTTTCAATTAACCTGCAAGAAAACCTTTACAGAATGGTTGTCATAAATGTTACCAGATTATTATTGGTTGCTTTCTCAAATATTACATGGCTGTATTTTTAGTGCTAGCAGTCAAAAAAAAAACTGTTGGAGAAATATTGAAATACTGTTTCTTTTCTTTCTTTCTGTGAATCTGGGATAAAAGAGTAAGCTACATTTTCAATTTGCAGGGTATAAGGTGGACTAACATTCATAGCATAATACTCACTACTCACTACTCTTGAGTACTTTTAAAAGGGCTACTTTTTACCCCTACTTTGAGTAGTATTTAGGACAGGTACTTTTACGACCAGACGGCAGAGGATGTTCGCGAATCAAACAATGATTTGTCTCAAAACAGTGATTAAAAAAAGCTGTGATTGGATGATGACAGGTGTCGGTGATCATTCTCAAGTGTCATGGTCAGCACTGCTGCTGTTGCTGTTGTATCAGTCAGTGGTTTATCAGCTTGTCAAAAAACGGGACACGGGAGGTCACGCACGGGACAAATAAATTAGGCCCAAAATACGGGACGTCCCACCTAATTCGGGACAGTTGGCAACCTTAGTGACAGTATCATCCTAAACCAGCAACCCTTCGCTCAACAGCACCATCTACAGGCCGATGAGTGTACAGTCACTAAATGTGCACATAAATGAATTTATTTTATACCCCCCCATGGATGAAATTCTACGAAACTTAGCATACCCCCAGAGGATGTCAAGTTAATCATACACATGAAATATGGTGCAGTTCTGAACATCTCAACTGAAGATAGGGGCGTTTAAAGCAGAATAATATTGCATTTTAATTTTTTATGGGAGGGGCGCAAATCACAAATGACTGATTATGGGCTAGGTTGATGTGGGCCCTTAAGAGCAACATACCATCAAAATTTCTTCATCCTCGGTGCCACGGTTCAGGTAGTTATTTAGGAAAAACTGCATTTTTTGGGTTTGTGGGGGTCCAGCGCGGGGGGGGAGGGGCCCCCGGGGACCAAATGAAATTTTTCCGTAAAAGTCTAGTGGGGCTACATGCCCACCGAATTTCATGTTCCCCTGTGTTTCGGTGTCCCTGGTATCGTTGACGAAAAATTCAGATGATGAAAAAAAAAAAAAAAAAAACCTTTGACAATCGATTATGGGCTAGGTTGATGTGGGCCCTTAAGAACAACATACCATAAAAATGTCTTCATCCTCGGTGTCACGGTTCAGGTAGTTATTTAGGAAAAACTGCATTTTTTGGGTTTGGGGGGGCCCAGCGCGGGGGGGGGAGTGGCCCCCGGGGACCAAACAAAATTTTTCCGTAAAAGTCTAGTGGGGCTATATGCCCACCAAATTTTATGTTCCCCGGTGTTTCGGTGTCCCTGGTATCGTTGACGAAAAATTCACGGGGGGCCCAGCGCAGGGGGGAGTGGCCCCCAGGGACCAAACTAAATTTTTTTTAAAAGTCTAGTAGACCAACATACCATCAAAATTTCTTCATCCTCAGTGCCACGGTTCAGGTAGTTATTTATGAAAAACTGAATTTTTTCGGTTTGGGGGGGCCCAGCACGGGGGTGGAGTGGCCCCCGGGGACCAAACGGAATTTTTCCGTAAAAGTCTAGTGGGGCTACATGCCCACCAAATTTCATGTTCCCCGGTGTTTCGGTGTCCCTGGTATCGTTGACGAAAAAATTCAGTAGATGATGAAAAAAAAAAAAAAAAAAACTTTGACAATCCCTATATGACCGGCGGTCATAATAACCACGATTATAATTTTGAGCAAAATAATCGTGATTATCAGTTTCATTATTATCATGCAGTCCTAACCCATCCCACCCATTCTCCCTCCCCGCTAAAACAGGTTCCCTTTTGTCAGCAGGGAACTCCGACGCCTCGTGACGAATTGGGATCACGCAAGGGAGACCAATTGCCTATGAGTGAATTAAACAAGCCAATGAAAATTGGCATGCAGGACTTGCATTCCGCAGCCCGCCTACCAGCGCGGGTATAAAGGCGGAAGCAACGCATTGCATAGTGCTTTTAGCTTCGGAGCCGACCGATTGTGTCCTCTCTGAGTGAATGAGCTTTAAGATTATATTTATCTGACGCTCTACGAGTCTGCTGTTTCGGGAAGGGTCCTCTCTGTGTTGGTGAGACGGCGTTTCAGCGACCGCGTGATTTCCTGTCTGCCGGCTGCGTCTACACACTGTTAATTCAAAAGCTGTTTTTACAGCTGGTAAACGGTTGAGTGCGCACAGCGGGCTTGCAGTTTCCCCGCTGTGTCGCCGCGTTGGTTCCCTGTGTGCTTCAGCACAATAAAGAGCGTAATTTCTTCCTGAAATAGCAACACGAGTGAAGATCGCGTCCTTTTCAGGATGACGTTTCACTCGTGTGTTTCTGGATGTTATTGTTTCCTGTCCTCATTTGGCGGTCACGTTCATTGTTTCACATGCCTAATCAGTGTGTGAGACTATGTTCGTGGGTGGTTCATGTTCTCTCAGGAGAGCATGACCACGTCGGCACGTTGTTCGTCTCCCCTTTTTTAAAAAAGGCTCGAGCCGCTCAGCTTGCCGTGTGCCGTCGAGCGCCGGCTGACAGCGCGGGTTGTCACGGCAACCCAGCGCGCATCATTCGGCGCTCTAGATGCGCGATCGAGACTCGTGTACCTCTACGAGGTTGAGTCCCTTTGCTTATTCCCCATCTAGGTACTTTTCAAAAAAGAGGACTACTTTGGCTAATAGCATTGGTGATCTGGGGGTTACAGTGCGGAACGTCTCGCCAGGTGAAAGACCCTCACGAGCTTCCCACTCCTCTAGCGCATCGCAAACATGCTGAGACTGTGTTCGTGGGTGGTTTATGCTTTCTTATGAGAGCATGACCACGTCGGCACGTTGTTCGCCTTGCCTGAAGGCTTGAGCTCCCAGCGTGCCGTGTGTCATCGAGACGATGGCCACGTTCACTGTCTTGCATGCCTGGTTGACGGCCACGATCACTGTTTCACATGCCTAATCAGAGTGTTGAGACTGCGTTCGTGGGTGGTTCATGTTCTCTCATGAGTGCATGACCACGTCGGCATGTTGTTCGTCTCCCCTTTCTCGTAAAGGCTTGAGCCGCTTAGCGTGCCGTGTGCCGTTGAGGCTTTCGGATGGGATTCTGGTCTTTCTCATGAGGGACCAAGCATTTCATTCGGGGCCCCAGGGGAGGTCAGATGTCGATCGCTACATCGGAGAGAGGGCTGTTATACTCTGAAAATGAGCATCATCATATAGTTCCTACTATAATGGTGTGTTCTCATGCTGAAGATTCAGACTTGACAGCCACACTTTCCTGGGCTGTTCTAAAGTGCCTGGATGGGTGTGAAAAATTTTAGCAGTATGGAAGCATTTTGGTGCCAATATGGCAAGCCAAACATGCTTAAATCTGCAGAAGTTTAAAAAAGTTTTGGCCTTAAAACCAGCCCGCTCGGAGTTCGTTTCCCCCCTCTGCAAAAGGAAGGGAAACGACCCTGAGAGGAGCGACCCAGAGTATGTGACGTCTGCTCTTCAGGAGTGTGTGTCATCACACACTCTGGAGAATCCTTTGTTGAATTTTCTTGCTTCTGTTCCGCCGCCAACCAGCCGGTCGGTGGTACCCAAAACCTCATTAAAAGAGCAGTTTCTTCCTCCTCTGGGTCATTCACGGTTGGGACTGCCGAACATGCAGTCTCTTCCGCTCGAGAGTGGGACGTCAGTGTGCACCACCCTCGGGTCTCGCCACTCTCAGTCCCCTCTTCTCAGCTCTCAGATAGCAGTGGCGCCACCTCGGTCACGTCACTCCTGTCTGCCGCTGGGCGGGAAGGCACGGAGACCAGCAGCCGCCCTTGGGCCTCGCTCCTCGTCTCCTCCCCTTCCCTTGCCAGGTGACAGCCCGCAGCAGAACACTCTCAGGTCTTCTCTGCCGTCTGTCCCCCGGTGGAAGCAGGTAGGTGTTGTCCAAGCACACACCCAGACCCCGCTCTCGGCCGCTACAATGCCACCGGAGCCGTGTCCCTGCCTTCAACCTCGCTGCCCCTCCGCGGGTACGCCGACGGTGTGGGTGGGCTCGTTGTGGCGGTCTCTCGGAGCCTGGTTAGCGCTCCTGAGGCCGTCGCGCTGGCTTATCCGCATCATCCGGCTCGGCTATGCGGAAGGAGATTGACGCCCTGCTGGCGAAGGACGCGATCGAGCCGGTCCCTCCAGCCGAGATGAGGTCAGGGTTTTACAGCCCTTACTTCATTGTACCCAAGAAAGGCGGTGGGTTACGGCCAATCCTGGACCTGCGAGTATTGAATCGGGCCCTGTACAAGCTCCCGTTCAAGATGCTCACGCAGAAACGCATTTTCGAATGCATCCGTCCCCGGGATTGGTTTGCAGTGATCGACCTGAAGGACGCGTACTTTCATGTCTCGATTCTTCCCCGACACAGACCATTTCTTCGGTTTGCTTTCGAGGGTCGAGCATATCAGTACAAGGTCCTACCCTTCGGGCTGGCCCTGTCACCCCATGTCTTCACGAAAGTCGCGGAGGCGGCCATTGTTCCCATGAGAGAACAAGGCGTTCGCATTCTCAACTATCTCGACGACTGGCTCATTCTGGCACACTCGCGAGATGTGTTGTGCGATCACAGTGACATGGTGCTCCGGCACCTCAGTCAGTTGGGGCTTCGGGTCAACTGGGATAAGAGCAAACTCTGCCCCGTGCAGAAGATCTCTTATCTCGGTATGGAACTGGACTCGGTCGCCCAGACTGCGCGCCTCACGGAGGAATGCGTCCAGTCAGTGCACAACTGCCTCAAGTCTTTTCGAGGCAAGTCAGCGGTCCCACTGAAACAGTTTCAGAGGCTCCTGGGGCATATGGCAGCCACAGCCACAGTAACGCCACTCGGTCTGTTGCATATGAGACCGCTCCAGCACTGGCTTCACGATCGAGTCCCGAGGTGGGCGTGGCAGAGCGGCATGTTCCGGGTCAAAGTCACCCCGCACTGTCGCAAAACTTTCACCCCTTGGTCAGATCCTGTGTTCCTACGGGCCGGAGTGCCCCTAGTCCAGGTTTCCAGACATGCTGTGGTATTCACAGATGCTTCTGCCAAGGGCTGGGGGGCCACATACAAAGGGCATGCAGTCTCGGGTCTGTGGACCGGGCCCCAGCTGCATTGGCACATCAACTGCCTAGAGTTGCAAGCAGTATGCTTAGCCTTGTGTCGCCTCAAAGGCTTTCTCAAACACAAGCACGTACTGGTCCGTACGGACAGCACTGCGACCGTTGCGTACATCAACCGACAAGGTGGTCTACGCTCCCGTCGTATGTCGCGACTCGCCTCCCACCTCCTCTTATGGAGTCAGAAGCATCTGAGGTCGCTTCGTGCCGTTCATGTCCTCGGGGAGCTCAATCATGTGGCCGACGAGCTTTCACATCAGCCTCCCCTTCCGGGAGAATGGCGACTCCATCCCCAGGCGGTCCAGCTGATTTGGCGAATCTTCGGAGCCGCACAGGTAGACCTGTTTGCCTCTCCGGACACGACCCATTGCCAGTGGTATTACTCCCTGACCGATGGAACTCCCGGCACGGATGCCCTGGCACACAGCTGGCCCCGGGACCTATGCAAATATGCGTTTCCCCCAGTGAGCCTTCTTGCACAGACCCTGTGCAAGGTCAGGGAGGACGAGGAGCAGGTCTTTTTGGTGGCCCCGTATTGGCCAACCTGGACTTGGTTCCCAGAACTCATGCTCCTCGCGACAGCCCCTCCTTGGCCGATTCCTCTGAGGAAGGACCTACTTTCTCAGAGAAGGGGCACCTAAGTGCACCCACGTCCAGACCTTTGGAAACTCCATGTCTGGTCCCTGGACAGGACGCGGAGGTTCTAGATGGCCTGCCACAGGCAGTGGTAGATACCATCTCTTCAACTAGAGCCCCCTCTACGAGGCGCCTCTATGCTCTGAAGTGGAACCTGTTCGTCGGCTGGTGTTCTTCCCACGGGGAGAACCCACGAACTTGCCCGATCAGAGTCGTGCTCTTCCTTCTACAAGAGGGGTTGGAGCGAAGGCTGTCTCCCTCCACTCTCAAAGTGTATGTTGCCGCAATAGCCGCACATCACGATGTAGCTGAAGGTAAGTCCGTGGGGAAGCACAACCTGGTCATCAGATTCCTTAAGGGTGCTAGGAGGCTAAATCCACCTCGCAATTTGCACCCTGTACCCTCTTGGGACTTAACTTTAGTGCTTAGAGTGCTTCAAAGTCCTCCTTTTCAGCCTTTGCCGACAGTAGAGCTTAATTATCTGTCCATTAGGACAGCGCTCCTGTTAGCATTGGCTTCCTTCAAGAGGGTAGGGGATCTGCAGGCATTTCGGTCGACGAATCGTGCCTAGAGTTCGGGCCTGGCCTTTCTCATGCTATATTGAGACCCCAGCTCGGATATGTGCCCAAGGTTCCTACCACTCCCTTCGCGGACCAGGTGGTGCAAGTGCTGCCCCAGGAGGAGGCAGACCCAGCCTTAGCTTTTCTCTGTCCCGTCCAGGCCCTCCGGGTTTATATAGACAGAATGCAAAGCTTCAGGACCTCAGATCAGCTCTTTGTTTGTTACGGAGGCCAGCAGAAGGGGAAGGCTGTCTCCAAGCAGAGGTTAGCCCACTGGCTAGTGGATGCTATCACCAGGGCTTATGAGTCCCAGGGTGGGCCCTAGGAGTGTTGCCGCTTCCTGGGCTCTGGCACAAGGCGCCTCGCTAACAGACATTTGTAGAGCTGCGGGCTGGGTGACACCGAACACGTTCGCTAGGTTTTATAGCCTACGTGTGGAACCTGTTTCCTTCCGAGTACTTTCTACAGCCAGTAATTAGAGGGAATAGGTGTGTCGGCTTGCGACGCCATTCCGTGAGCGGATACGTGCGTCTTTTTTGCTCCGTTGGTTACCCAACAAACGGCTAACCTCGAGAGTTCCTCCATCACCCCCTCCGGTGCCAGGCGTTGCGGACCGCCTGGCACCAGGTCTGCTACCTTCAGTAAGGAGTTGCTTGTAGACTGAGTGCTTTTTCCAGTGGTCCCTGCGGCGACCACGATTGCCACGTGCAGTTCAGCCGTGTCTTCCCCTTGACAGACTCATTCTGTCGTCCCTGTTGAGTATGCTCCTCACTCCTCCGGACTGGGACTACCTTCAAGGACTGCCATATGTTTCACTACCCTACGTGGTTAGTACATGTGTGTATTTGAGGGCCTTCCTCTAGGCTGCCTCAGCTTCCGCAGCTTCCCCCCCTTATTATTTCCTTGGGGTTGGGCACGCTTCCCAGTGTTATCCAATATCCACTGATTGGGTCTTGCAGAACAGCAGTGTGATTCCCTAGCTAGCTCCCGCAAAATTTTCTGGAAACTGCTGCAGGGTAGCTTAGCAGGGTGCTGGAAGGGGCCAGCACCATGGCGTTTTGGTAGGGATCCCAATTCGTCAGGGGAACTCCCCCGACGAGGCGTCGGAGTTCCCTGCTGACGAAAGGGAATGTCTCGGTTACGTATGGTAACCCTCGTTCCCTGAGTCCAGGGAACAGAGACGCCTCGTCCCGTCGCCATGTTGCTGTACCTTCGCGGAGGACCGGACACCGTTCGGCTCCTCAGCGAAAAGCACTATGCAATGCGTTGCTTCCGCCTTTATACCCGCGCTGGTAGGAGGGCTGCGGAATGCAAGTCCTGCATGCCAATTTTCATTGGCTCGTTTAATTCACTCGTAGGCAATTGGTCTCCCTAGCGTGATCCCAATTCGTCAGGGGAACTCCCCCGACGAGGCGTCTGGACTCAGGGAACGAGGGTTACCATACGTAACCGAGACGTTTCTCCCTCTTTCCAAATTAATATTTAAACCACCATAAGATTTCTAAATAATGCTAAACATTTTTGTTATTGTGATCATCATAAAGGCCTTAAGCTGAAATGTAGTACCGCATTTCTAGTCATTATGCATAATTGTAACAGTATCATATGAATTTACATAAAAACCTTTAATTTATGCTTTATTTTATATGCTTAATTTCTTCACATGTGTGCTTTCTGTCTTTTATGTACTAGGGGCTTTGCTGGAATCTCTTAGTGTACACGCAGCTGCAGCGACAGTCACAGACTCAACATCAGAATGATTCTGTAGGATTAGGATTTATGGTTTGCACTCTGATATAAAACACTGGTTGTTGTACAACACAACATTGTGTCTACTTTATTGAAATCAGCCTTTACACTGTCCATTCATTTCTGTTAACACAACTTCTCGTCCAGGCCCTAGTCATTTCTAGGCTTGACTACTGTAATGCTCTTCTGGCCGGACTTCCAGCATGTGCAACTAAACCCCTACAGATGATCCAAAATGCTGCAGCCCGTCTTGTCTTCAACGAGCCAAAGAGGGCCCACGTCACTCCTCTGTTCAGCTCACTGCATTGGCTACCTCTCACTGCTCGCATCAAGTTCAAGGCATTGACGCTTGCTTACAGATCTATCACAGGCTCAGCTCCCTCCTACTTTCACTCACTCCTACGAGTCTACATCCCTACCAGAAGCCTTTGATCGGCCAACGAGCGACGTCTCCTGGTTCCATCCCAGAAAGCCACAAAATCACTTTCCAGAACATTCTCCTTCACAGTTCCATGCTGGTGGAACGCTCTCCCCTCCCTCATCCGGAATGCAGAATCCCTGACAACCTTCAAAAAACATCTGAAAACCCATCTCTTCCATGAGCACTTAACCTCATAAAAAAATAAATAAATTTAAAAAAAAAACTCCCCTTTCCCTCTAAACCTCACTTATCGGGCTTATGCTACTCTGAATAATGCCTGAACTTTGTATCTTGAGCACTTCTTGCACTGCTTTTTGTTTTTTGCCTCTTCATGATGACTCGCTTAATCTAGTCCTACTTTGTAAGTCGCTTTGGATAAAAGCGTCTGCTAAATGACTAAATGTAAATGTGTAAATGTAAATGTTAAGGTATATTTAATATTTAAGGGTCATCTGCTGATCCTCCTGAGGCAAAACCTCAGTCTTCAGAATCCCATCCATCTGATTCCCAAGCAAAAGAGACTACCCCAACTGAGGCATCTTCTGCAGATGTCCCAGCTAAAGTCCAGCAAGCTCCACCACTTGACCCAGCTGACTGGCCTTTTGTCTTCTCAGGTGCAATGAGATCTGATTTAGTAAACAGAGGTCCAATGCAACCAAAATCTTTCCCAGAAGAGAAGATGGTAGATCATGTCACCAACACTACTTTTACAGGACTTTGGTAAATGGTGAGCAAATTAGAAGAAACTGGCTAAGCTATTCACCTAAAAGCAATGCACTCTTCCGCTTTTGCTGTAAATTGTTTTCAGTAAAAGACTTTAGGATTAAGTTCTACTCGGATTTTGGGCGCATGCATACACAGCGACCGGTTTTGTTTGTTTGTTTGTTTGTGGTGTAACTCGACAAAGTTATCCGGAGTGCCCTTTTATGTCTGATCGCAGTTTTTAACGCATATCTCACGCGTGATAAAGCTCTGCAGCGATCAATTTCCTGACCGGTTAAAATGGAATGGACTGTTGGATGTGTATTTCTGATGGTGTTGTGGGAAACTTCCCATCTGGCGGAAGCCTCTCAGTCTCGGATTTTATACAGCCGGGACCATCTGTTGAAGTTCGATCAACCAGCGAACTCTAGACCACCTCTAGATCTAACTTTCCCCAATATCGCCGACATCAAATGGCAGTATGGAAAGAACGGGAGCTCTATCAACGCACCTCGTCGGGGGACAAGGAAGCGGGGTAGGAGAGGTGGATTACGCGAGCGAGCAAGGCGGCCTCTGTCACGCGTTCCTTTGCCCTCTATCATCCTTGCAAACATGCAGTCCCTCCGAAACAAGTCTGATGAAGTGCAAGCCCATGTCTGAGACCAACATGATTTCAAAGAAGCCTGTATTCTGGCCTTGACAGAGACATGGCTGGGAGAAGCGGACTTGGATGCTGACATTGCATTGGATGGTTTTGGCGCTCCCCTTCGCATGGATCGGGTGGCAGCGACCACTGGTAAGTCGCGAGTGGGCGGGGTGTGCCTTTACATAAATGAACGCTGGTTCAAAACAACGCTAGTGAGAGAAAAGCTGTGTACAAAAGACATTGAATTGCTCTCAGTCTCCATGCGCCCCTTCTATTTACCCAGAGAATTCCCGCAGATTTTCGGAACCGTTGTTTACATTCACCCAAAGGCCAACGAAAGCACTGCCTTAGAATTAATCTGCAGCACTGTTCGGAAACTACAGGCGGTGTCCCCCACTGCCCCAAACCTAATTTTAGGTGATTTTAATCACTGTTCATTGGATAAAATCTTAAAATATTTTTATAAATACGTGTCCTGCCCAACCAGAAACGGGAAGACTCTTGATCAGTGTTATGGCTCCATCAAAGGTGCCTACAAATCTGTCCCTCTCCCTCCTCTGGGTTCTGCCGATCACAACTGCGTGCATCTTATACCAGTGTATCGCACTTGCCTTCAGAGGGGGAAAGTGGATACCAGGTGTAGTAAGTTGAAAAATGTAGGTATTTAAAATTTTGTTTTGTTCATAAACATTCACCTATTGATGTACAAATTCATCATTACATTCTTTGTTGTGGGTAAATAAAATCTTTATGTTATTATTGTCTCCTGTAGAGGGCGTTTAGCGCTGTTGAATTAAGGTACTGCATCGGGGGCTTTAGAGTTAATTAAACTTTGCCAGAGCTTGCAGCAAGTACTCCTGTCTCACAGCGTGTCTGTTATCATTCTACAGGAGTGGTTAATTCACATCACCCATTCAGGCTTCCCAGTCCTGAAGCGGGTAACAATTTGGGGGCTCGTCCGGGATCAGCGCCACCTGGTGGTCGGGTGCTGATCAGTAAAGAACCACTGTGGTTAAACGTCATTCGTCCCAGACCAGCGTGTTGAACGGCAGACACCAGCAGTCCAGTCATGGCTACTCTTCGAAAACTACGGTGGGAGATCGAGAAGCAGCTCCACCTGCTGGTCAGCTCTTCAAACTGCAACGCACTCTACAAGGTAGCCCGGTGTTGCGCGGAGGAGGAAGGAGAGGGGGTCCCAGACGCGGATGCAACAGAAGTGGAACTCTACGACTACATCGTTGATTTCATGCGAGGAGAACAACTGCAGAGTCTAGAGGACCAAGGAATGGTCCGCTTGCTGACCCTTCATGACCTCGTTCGTGAGATGACCGCCACAGAACCAGATTTTGCTATGGATGTCGCAGAAAACGAAGAGAGTGTGGGACTGGTATCGCAATCTGCATCGACATCAGCGGCTGCAAGGGTGCAGGTAGCACAAACTACAGGTCTGACATCACATTCAAGAGCTGAACAAACTGTTCCACTGCCTAGAGTGTCTGAACAAATGACTGGTCTGATCAAATTCTCTGATGTTGCATCATATTTGCCACGTAGAGAGTTCAAAATTTACGGTGGTCAAATTTCTGATTCAAATTCAGACTTGAGTTTCAACAGCATTTGTAAGCAAATTGATGAAGGTATAGCAGAAAATTTCTCAGAGTCAGAAGTTATTAGAACAGTGTTAAAGGTTATCAAACCTGGTACCTTCAAAGAGATGCTTATTACAAAAGACAGCCTTACCGTAGCTGAGTTGAAACGGTTCCTTAGAGCTCACCTTAGGGACAAAAGCAGTACTGAATTATTCCAAGAACTGAGCAATGCAAAACAACAGGACAGGGAATCCCCTCAACAGTTCATGTATAGGTTAATGGGGCTTAAGCAGAGGGTGTTGTTTGCTTCAGAACAAACAGAATCTGAGTTTCAGTATGACCGTAAACTGGTCCAAGGTGTTTTTCTACACTCACTGTATCAGGGTCTGAATGAAAAATACACGTTTGTCCGGAGGGACATTAAAGCAGCAATAGGTACACAGGAAACCTCAGATGATCAGATCCTAGAACTGATTACACAGTCTGTTAGTGAGGAAACTGAAAGACAAAAACGAATAGGTCACACCTACAAATCTAAAGCTACAATTGCAAGTGTGACACAGCAGGAGGATGTGAAGGGGCAATGTTCTTCCCTGAATCATGCCGAAGTTAAAGCCAATCGTGATGCCATTCATGAACTTTCTGTACAAGTATCTGCACTGACCAAGAATCTAGAGAAAGTTGTCATGTCAATGGGCCCTGGTGTTCAACAGCAAACCCAAACAGTCGCTGCAAGTGCACAACAACCAGTAAAGTCAGAAGCAAAGGGTAAATGCCAACAGTGTATATCCCAAAATGTTGAAGTGTGTACTCACTGTTTCTTCTGTGGTCAAGCAGGGCACCGAGCTGTGGGCTGTCTCATGAAAAGTCGGGCGTTAAAAGAGAGGAGGTCACTGGGGAGGGACCACCAGTGACCGAAGAAGATCTCGTGTCCCAACCTTCCTTCCATGCACCCAGAGGTGAGCAACCTGTAACACAGAACACATCCAACAGAGCAAAGGAAATTGGAGGGAAACGTGTCGCACAGCTGATTGGCAGTCGCTGCATGATAACTTGCCATCTAAATGGTGTCCAGACTCAAATGCGTTTGGACAGTGGAGCTCAGATCAGTATGGCTGGACAGATGTGGCTAAAGAAGAACTTACCAAACATCGAAATCCAACCACTAGAATCTCTATTAGCAGATAGCCAGCTACACGTCACTGCAGCAAATGGGACAGCTGTACCCTTTGATGGGTGGGTTGAGGTTTTATTAGAGATCACAAGTGGCAAACAAAACAAAATCGCCATCCAAGTGCCCCTTTTGGTGAGTCGAAAATGCATGGACTGTCCACTGCTTGGGTTCAATGTAATAGAAGAGATCATAAGTAGGGATGTCCCGATCCGATCAGGTGATCGGAAATCGGGCCCGATCGCGTGTTTTCAGACTCGATCGGAATCGGACGTTACCTCCCGATCAGGACTCGGATATATATGTATTTATATTCTCATTATTTTTTAACACCTCTATTATGCGGTGACACAGAGTTACGGCGGTTTCACACTGCACGCGTTGTGTAAGCAGCGCAGGAGCAGTGCATATGGTGAGCAGGAGCAGGACACGCGCGTTTTGCTTTCATACTGGCAGCGTTTGTCACGCGCGGCTGAACCGCGGGTTGTGTACAGACAGAGTCTATAATGGATAAGTTGGCATTGCTTTTTTTCGTTTTCAAATACATTTAAGAGAAAAGACTTGTCAAGAAGCTTATTTTATTAATAATTTCATTTATATAACTTTTGGTTCATCTTTGTTTTTATTCTTATGGCAACAAGTTTGTTTTTGGACATTTGTTTTCTTTTTCAAATTGCTGTTGGTCATTTGATTGACTGTTTAAAACACAACAGATATCATCAATGCACTTTTTGGATAAAACTGCGGTGTATTTTGGCCATGATGTATTTTGGCAAAAATAGACTCGGCGCCGAAACGATCGTGGCACTCCTGCTCTGCTACGCACTGCCGCGCCACCTCTGCGTGCGGTGTGAATGCTCTAAAGCCTGGTTTAATCTGTTAACATGGGCGGCGAAAAAAATACGCGCTGCACGCTCTGTTTTAACAGTGCAGTGTGAAACCAGCGTAAGAGTTAGGAGTGCAGTTCCTAAAAGCACATTACTGGCTTTGCAAACACTGTAGCACTTTTATTTTTTATTTGTTTACATGCCTGCCGGATATTTTAAGTTGAGGTGCTATTTGTTTATATATTAGACTTTTTTTTAAATATTTACTGTTGCACTAAAGTCCAAAAGTTAAGAATTTATTTATTACTTGATTGTTCAAGCTACCTCACAGAAGTGCTCTGTTTGTTAACAGAGTTGTTGAATGTTAAAATAAGGTGAATTAAATAAAAAATAAGGATTTTTTTGCATTATAGAAGTATCGGATCGGGACTCGGTATCGGCAGATATTAAAATCAAATGACTCGGACTCGGACTCGAGGGCAAAAAAACCTGATCGGGACATCCCTAATCATAAGGGAGAATAATGACTGTGCAAATAACATGAGCCTAATTGATCTTCTGTCTGAAGCCTTGCAGATGCAAAAAAAGTGCCGCTGAAACCTTGGTGTCCACAGTGAACTCTAACCTTCTCCAAGAATGTACTGCCAGCTGTATAGTAAAGACTGGGAAGTCAGGAGCCACCATCCCCTGTGGTCAGGTCCTAGAGGTAAAATGCAGAGTAAGAACATGGTACGAGGGTGGGACCATGATGTTCGAACCAGCATCAGAATGTTTCATCCCTGAAGGGTTGGAGTTATTTCCTGCTGTTGTAAATGTGCCTCCTGGTGCCTCAAAGACGGTGAAAATCCCAGTTCAAAATTCCACAAACCATAACATTTACCTACCTCAGAGACTTGTCTTAGGTAATATCAAACCCATCAGCGAAATTAGGCCAGTTTGCTCTTCCTCCAGCATTTTACATCCAGATCAACAGATCAATGGTGCGCTTTTGTGTTCATCCCAGCTCACGTCAGCGAACAATGTCTGTAAAAGGGAACATCATGAGAGGAGAGTTGGAGAAAAATGGCACCCACCTGTTGATCTTGAACACCTCAATAAACAGGAACAAGATGTTGTGAGGAAAATGTTGTTTGAGGAGTCAGATGTGTTTGCTCAGGATGAGGGAGACATCGGGTGTATTCCTGATCTGCAGCTGAAAATCCGTTTGTCAGATAATGCACCAGTGCAGAGGTGTTATAATTCCATCCAAAAACCCCTTTATAAGTAGGTCAAAGACTATGTGCAAAATCTGTTGAACAGAGGTTGGATAAAGAAGTCATCCTCATCGTATTTGTCACCAGTGGTATGTGTTAGAAAAAAAGACAGTAGCTTGCGCTTGTGTGTCGATTTTCGAGCTCTTAACCGCAAGACCATTCCTGATCGACATCCCCTCCCCAGGATTCAAGATCTGTTAGACAGCCTTGGGGGAAATTCATGGTTTTCCATTCTGGATCAGGGAAGCGCATACCATCAAGGATTTGTGAGTGAGGACTCTAGACATGTCACTGCCTTTAACACTCCATGGGGACTATACGAGTGGGTGCGTATTCCCTTTGGGTTAACGAACGCCCCAGCTGCATTTCAGCGATGCATGGAAGGACTATTGGAGGGTATTAGAGATGAGTGCTGCGCACCCTATTTAGATGATGTACTGTGTTACTCAAAGTCCTTCAGCGACCATGTTGACCATCGTCGAAATGTATTTAGTAAGATGAGAGAGCATGGAATTAAACTTCGACCAAAAAAGTGTGAGCTATTTAAAAGTCAAGTGCGATACATTGGTCGCTTGGTGTCAGGAGATGGAATCCAGATAGACCCAGCAGACTTGGAGGCTGTCAGGGCCCTGAAGAATAAGGAACCCCGCACAGTGGGAGAAGTGCGGACGCTGCTGGGATTTCTGAGCTATTACAGGTCTTACATCCAAGACTTCTCGAGATTGGCCAAGCCACTCTTTGAGCTTCTCCTCACGCCACCTGGAACAAGTGAGAGTACGCAAAACCCCCAAGTTCCCAATCGTCGAGGTGCACTAAGAAAGAATGAAAAAGGGCAGCTTAACTCGAGAACCCCAATCGTTTGGACTGCAGAACATCAGGCTGTTGTTTCCAAATTTGTCGATATGTTGACAAGCCCGCCAGTGCTAGCTTACCCAAATTTTGACCTGCCCTTTGTATTACACACTGATGCTTCGAATGAAGGGTTAGGAGCTGTGCTTTATCAGCAACAGGGCAATAAACTCCGTGTCATTGGGTATGGGTCCCGCACATTAACCCCGGCTGAAAAGAACTACCACCTACACTCTGGTAAACTGGAATTTTTGGCACTCAAATGGGCCATCTGTGATAAGTTTAGAGACTATCTCTACTATGCCCCAACATTCACAGTTTACACAGATAACAATCCGCTGACCTATATCCTCAGCACAGCAAGGTTGAATGCAGTAGGGCAGCGCTGGGTGGGTGAGTTAGCAGACTTTCACTTTGACATCCGATACCGACCTGGTAAAGCCAATGTCGATGCTGATACACTGTCCAGACAGCCCCTGAAACTGATCGAAGTCATGAGTGAACACACAGAAACCTTATCACCTGAAACTGTGTCTGCTGTTTGGCAGGGTAGTAAAGCTGTGGCCGACAGTGATGTTCCATGGGTTGCCGCCTTAGAGCTCAATAGTCCAGGGGAAGATGTAATATGCACTGAAGGCAGTATCTCCACAGTCACCCCTGAAAACATCAAAGCTGCACAACGAGATGATCCAGCAATATGTGAGATAATCACGTTGAAAGAACAGGGCTGGACACCAAACGAAAAAGACAAGAGTAACATGAAAAAAGAAACAAGGCGACTTCTCTTTGAATGGACCAAATTGGAGCTAGAGGACGGGATCTTGTACCGTAAGACAGGACAGACTAGACAATTAGTTCTCCCTCCACGGTTCAAAACCACAGTACTTAAAAAGTTGCACAATGAAATGGGACATGTAGGAGTGGAGAAAGTGCTCCATCTTGCTCGTGAACGCTTTTATTGGCCCTCAATGAGGAAGGAGATTGAGGAGTATGTAACAACTAAGTGTGCTTGCATAAAACAAAAGCATCCACATGTCCACCAACGAGCACCCATGGGATCCATTACATCTAGTTCCCCATTTGAGCTGGTGAGCGTGGACTACTTACATCTTGAGCCAAGCAAGGGTGGTTGTGAGTATATTCTTCTGCTGGTAGACCACTTCACCCGCTTTGCACAGGCGTACCCTACGAGAAACAAGTCCGGTAAGACTGCTGCAGAAAAGATTTTCCAGGACTTCATTCCTCGCTTTGGGTATCCCGAAAAACTCCACCACGACCAGGGTAGAGAGTTTGAGAACCACCTGTTTCAGAGGTTACAACAGTTGTCAGGAATAGCCCACTCCAGAACCACACCATATCATCCTCAGTGTAACCCTGTGGAGAGGTTAAATCGGACAATTCTGCAAATGCTCAGGACTCTGGAGGAGGAAAAAAAGAAGGAATGGAAGGATTATTTACCTCACATTGTTCATGCTTATAATTGTACCAGGCATGAAGCAACCGGCTACTCTCCATTCTTCCTTTTGTACGGCAGATCACCCCGATTGCCTGTCGACTTGCTGTTTAACCTGGAAAACAAGACAGAGGGTTCAAATCAACAAACTTTTGCACGGAAATGGGAAGACAGAATGAGGCAAGCATATCAGATCGCGAAAGAGAACAGTCAAAAATCTTCAGCAAAGGGGAAGAAATACTATGACCGAGCAGTAAGAGGTGTCATTCTGCAACCAGGAGATAGGGTGTTGGTAAGAAACCTTTCGGAAAGAGGTGGCCCGGGAAAGTTACGTGCATACTGGGAAAAGGACGTACATCATGTCCTAGAGCGTATCGGTGATGGCCCGGTGTACAAGATACAATCCGAGACAGGTTCCAAGACCCTTCGAGTGCTTCATCGCAACCTCTTGCTCGCTGTCATTGATTTACCTTTGGAAGATCCCATGGCTGAAGCTAAGGGGAAAAGGAAAGGAAAACACAGAAAACAAGTGAGAAATCAGCTGGAGAATGAGTCAGACTCAGATGCCTCAGATGAGGAGGAACATACTTACCGGTATAACCTTCGTACGAACATACCTTGCTATAGATTTGTGACAGTTCCACCAACAGAGAGTGAACTTGAAACTCAAACAACCCAAAACCATTCTTATCTCCGTCCAACTGCAACAGAATTTTATCCTGACGGAAGAGGTGATTCACCAAGGAACCAGGGTCAGGAGTTGGAACAAATTCTTGAGTCTCCATCTGTTCCTGGGAAAAATCAAAGGTCTGTGATGCCAGATGAGGAGAGGCGAAGGTATGAAGGAGAAACAGTCAGAGTTGCAGAAAATGAAATAGAAAGGGGAACTACAGTGATGGAGGAAGGAAATGTGAGAAGGACACAAAGAGTGGGAAAACCAAGAGAAGTGTTCACATATGACACTCTGGGTGTTCCATCTTACCAACCCTGGAGAGCAGAGTTACACTCACTACAACTCACACAACCCTATATATCTCAAAATGGGACACATTACTTTCAGTATATGGCCACCAACCCTTGTTGTCATTGTTGTCATAAGGTGTACTGAGGTAGTGATTCAAAGAAGAGAATTCTCAGACACATTTTCAGAGGTTATTCAGATGTCAGGAGTCAACAAAAAAAAATAGGGGAGAGTGTAGTAAGTTGAAAAATGTAGGTATTTAAAATAGTAACAGAGGAAAAAAGGATACCCCTTTTAAAATTTTGTTTTGTTCATAAACATTCACCTATTGATGTGCAAATTCATCATTACATTCTTTGTTGTGGGTAAATAAAATCTTTATGTTATTATTGTCTCCTGTAGAGGGCGTTTAGCGCTGTTGAATTAAGGTACTGCATCGGGGGCTTTAGAGTTAATTAAACTTTGCCAGAGCTTGCAGCAAGTACTCCTGTCTCACAGCGTGTCTGTTATCATTCTACAGGAGTGGTTAATTCACATCACCCATTCAGGCTTCCCAGTCCTGAAGCGGGTAACACAGGCAAGTGAAGGTCTGGTATGAGGAGGCTACGCTGGCCCTGCAAGGCTGCCTGGACTGTACCTTGTGGGAGGAGTTTGTTAAATCTTCACGGGACATAGATGAACTGACTGATGTGGTCAGCTCATAGGTTGCATATTGTGAGTATACTATAAACCCTAACAAAGTTGTTAAAATATACCCAAATAACAAGCCATGGGTGAGTAAACAACTTAAAGACTTAAAAAACTTAAAAAGAAAAAGCTAGTATTTAGACAAAATAACCTCCAGGAATTACACAGTATTCAAAAGGAGATTAAACGTGAAATCAAAAGGGCTAAATGGGACTATAAACTCAAAGTTGAATACAAACTGAGCAATAATCTCCTAGGCTCAGCATGGGACAGTATTAAATCAACGGTGGGTCTAAATGATAAAACAAAGAAAAAGGTGGAAATGGAGGGCTTCACCTCAGACATATCACTGGCCCATGAACTAAACATATTTTATTCAAGATTTGATAAACATGATTTTAGCAACGAAATCTTTGGCCAAAAACAATCTTTACTGTCCCTGTCCCAATCAGCTGTCTGTTTCTCTGTACAAAGTGTTGTGAACATCTTTAAACACTGCAAAGCCAAAACAAGTCCGGGTCCAGACAACATTGGTAGTCGTGTTCTTTCTTGTTGTGTGGAACAGCTAGGCCCCATTTTTAATTATATTTTTAATCAATCATTGTCCCAACAGAAGGTCCCTGACTTATGGAAACAGTCAACTATAGTCCCTGTTGCAAAGAATAGCCACCCAAAGACTTTAAATGATTACAGACCCATAGCCCTTACGTCACTTGTGATGAAGTCCTTTGAAAAGCTGATCAAAAGAGAACTGACATTTAGGACGGACTGTCTTCTCGGCCTGCTACAGTTTGCATATAGACTCAATAGAGGGGTCCAGGATGCAACTGTAACAGTACTCAACCTCATCCTTCAACATCTTGAGGGAAGCAAAAACCATGCCAGACTACTGTTTGTGGACAGCCTTTAACACCAGTCAGCCCCATCTGCTGGCTGAGAAGCTCTTGCATCAGTTTCAACTTGAGGCCAACCTTGTGGGTAGGATATTAGACTTCCTCACGAATAGATCCCAGCGAGTGAGAGTAAATAGCCATCTCTCTGACCTGGCCCACACATCAACTGGCTCACCGCAGGGGTGTGTGTTTTCCCCCTCCTCTATATTCTGTACACCAATGACTGTCGCTCTGTGACTAAAAACCGACACTTTGTGAAATTCGCTGATGATACGGTTTATTGTCAGCTTACTGAACAACGAGGAAACTTCACACGGTCCGGTTATTGACCACTTTGTAACATGGTGTCAGGAAGCCTTTCTTGAACTGAATGTTTTAAAGACTAAGGACATGTCTATTGATTTTAGGCATAATGTCATAAACACTCTAAAAACTAGTATAAATGGTCAGGAAATAGAGGTTGTTAGAGATTATAAGTACTTAGGATCTATTATTGATGATAAGTTGTGTTTCGAGCCAAATACTAGTTTGCTTTGCAAGAAAAGCCAGCAGCGCTTGTATTGCCTTAGGAAGCTGGCCAAGTTTAATGTGGACAAGACTCTGATGACTCTTTTCTATAGGTCCTTTGTTGAGTCAGTTGTCACCTTTTCTTTAATCAGTTGGTATGGGTCCATTACTGTAAAACAAAAAAAACTCCCTTTCCAGGTTAATTAAGGTGAGCAGCTGCATTACAGGTGCTAAGCAGAAAGGGTTGGAGGAACTTTATCAGCAGCAGATGCAAAGAAGGGCTAAATCTATCCTGTCAGATAGTTCTCATTAGCCTGGCTCCGCCCTCCTATGTACTTCCGCTCAATTTCATTTTCCTTCAGTACTACGTCTGGGACTGCTGTATATTCTTAGGTTTCCAGAAATCAATTTTTTGTAGGACCAATCAGCGAACAGAGGGAGTGGCTGTGAACGATGACGTTGATGTAGTGCGTCAGTTTGAGTTGGAGTAATGGCAGCGGAGAAAGATGTGAGAAAAGCTATTCGGTCCGTTGTTGCAAAACTGCCGAATATACAGAAGTTAAAGCCGGAGCAAGAACAATGTTTGCTAAGTTTTGTTGGTGGCCATGATGTTGTGGCTCTCCTCCCCACGGGGTTCGGGAAAAGTTTGATTTTCCAGCTCACTCAGCACTAGAAGTGCCAGAAGAATTCCATAACTACTAGAACTGCCGCAAGCGGTCATTCTGATCGCTATTCAAAACTCTGTATCTTTAATGATAAATCCCCAATTGAGAGATGAATGCATTTATTGTATTAGGATGTCTTTTAAAAACAAAACAACACCAAACTGTACATTTAAACAAGTTTGATTATAATTTATAAATAAATAATATTCGTAGATGCCCTGAACAAAATGACGGAGATGTTTTCATGTTTCCACTGTTCGATCGCGCCCGCGCCCGCCGACACACACACCATATTCCAGCATTGCAGCCTGTTCATTATAGGCTAGTGAATAATAATAAAAGTCAACATATAAAAATTCCACTGCTCTGTTTCTCAGTACTAGTAGGCTACAATTCGTACCATTTTATGCGTGTGAAGAAGATTTTTTTCCGTCGATATTGGAACGTGAGTGAAGTTCAAAGCCTATGATAAAGAATAGTTTAGCATCCAAATACATCGCAAATGTTGAAACATTTTGATTCTAATTAGAGAGTTGCGTGAGCCCAACGCCGCTTACTTTCACTTTCGCTTATAAATCATTTCATTTTGGCTTTAGTTATTTTTTCATTCTTGTTCTGTTCTGAATGTCATTACATTTAAATGATTTGTTGTTGAATATGTTTAGTGTATTTTTTTACCACATTTTATTGTTGCGTATATTGGTATAATCCACGAAATTCAGTGCGGTCAATATGACCGTTTATGGCCGAAATAGGTAAATATGTTCATTTGTTTTTTGTTTTTTTTTGCCTTATGTGTAATTTCCATAGGTAATTTATATGAAAAACATTTTAAATGAAAATACAGACACTTTTAGGAAAAGTCAGGTACCAGCAGGATTGTATTTATTTTTTCATTTTCAAGTTATTGCAGATATAACATTCAAAACGGTCAAAATGACTGCCATGGCAGTTCTAGTGGTGAATGAGTTAGCTAAGGCGAACGATATGGATGCAAAGCCGATAGTTGTTGTCGTCTCCCCTCTTGTTGCACTAATGAAGGACCGAAGGAGGCAGAAAAGCTTTTTCCGTATCGCGCAGTAGCCTGGTGATCACTGTACAGCATTTGCTGCTTCTTAACTTTACAAAGTACCATAGATAACCTATCGAGATACTATTTATTGATTATTTTTTATTTTATTTAATTATGCCTGCAAGGTAGGCAATTCTGTATTGTGTGTGTGACTGTGTGTGATTTGTATTCTTTTTGGTATACTATCTGCTGCACAACAAATTGCCCCATTGGGGGACAATAAAGTAACTTGACTTAATCAGAGGTGGATTAAATGCCCCATCCCCTTTAAACACCCACGAGAACTCACCTGACCACACATGAAACATCTGGCAGCATGGAAGGAGTTAGAGATGCATCTGGAAAAGGGGGAAACAGTAAACGTGCAGGAAATGTCACTTCTAGAGTTTGAGAAGAGGCGCTGGAGGGAGATTATTACCCGCTTAGTGGCCGTAATCCAGTCCCTTTCACGCATTGAGAGGGTCAAGTGACACACTGTCTCAGCCATACAATGGTCACTTTTTAAAAGAGCTGGAACTCTTAGCTAAGTTTGATCCTGTAATGCAGCAACATATTGCAAGGGCACAACGTGCTGCTGGCAAGTAACCGAAGACCTTTCAGAATGAGCTAATTGCAGCAAGTGTTTTGACACTTTGACTGGCATTTGACTACGATTGTGGATTTTCCAATGAAGCTGCGCTTGGATCTTACTAAAGTCTCAGAGCGATCCGTGACGCGTTCCCCTCCCAGTCTAGGGGTCGGAGGAGAGGTAACAAATGAAAAGAAAGTATGATAACGTAGAGATGTAGAAATATGTGCAGAACACACTTCAGCCTCAGTCTCAGAGTGAAAACATAACACAACTTTAAGGAAAAGTAAAAGTATTTATTTCCTTCAAATATCAAAAAGGCTTAACAAAAGATGGGAATAAATCTTCAGGAGAGAGTAAGGCCTAAAATTATAACCGAAAAGAAGCAACAACACAAACTTCCCTGAGCTTCCTCTCTAACCAGAAACTGGAGAATATTTATATGTACAAAATAAAAAACACACTCTTCCTACATTTCCCAGATAATCATAATCAAGTGAACAGAGCTAATAAGAAGTTATACAATACATTTTAATTACCAACAGAAAATGAAGTAAATTCCTGCTTTCACAATATCTTTTAGTTATCCACAGGTAAGAAGTCAACACTAAAATTATCTAATATGTTCCAGGTCCCTCACAAGGATAAACTGGCAAGCCAACTAACCGTTGTTGGCACACAGCAAATGAGCGTAGGTCATCACACACACTCAATACACACTTTATTTTTTCAAGCAACATTTTGACAAAAACAGAATTAAAGACAATTATGACAAAAATCAAACACAGACACAATATAATTTTATCAGAGAAAATACAAATAGAGAATATCAGAATCCTAAGCAAACAGAATATTAATATGCACTGTGAGTCAATCAACCAAAGGCTAGATTTAAGGCTTTACAGCAGCTTTACAGGGACTAATTAGCAGGTAGGTCAGTAGAACAGTATTGTGAAGCAGTAGTAGTTATTTGGGACTCTGATCACAGGAGATAACAGCAATTTCTTCTCTAGTTCATCTTGAAGGATTTCACACTGTTCTTGCAGTAACTCATATCCATCATGTTCTTCCTCCAGCTTATCCCTGAAAGCCCAAATCTGCTCCTTATACATTTCCTCTGCTTTAGTTCTGGCATCATATTTCTCCCGAATCCTGTATAATTACATTTTATACCATGTTGTTTTCTCTCTTTGAAGATCTGCCATCATCTTCTTCATTTGTTCTCTCTCACTCTTTTGTTGCTGAACTGAGCAGCTCTTGGACTAAAGATCTTCTTTATCAGATCTACTGTGTCCATCTCCTCTCCTGTAAATCTTCCCAAACTCAACACAATGATGAACACATGAGGTCCAGGAGACAACATGGAAATACATTTCAATATTTATTTTACTGCTTGATCATTCGTCAGAGTTGTGTCAAAGAGACCTGGAGTATCAACAACAGTTACTGGTCGACCATCAACTTTACCAACTCTCTTTTCACAAACTATCGTGACTGAATCTAGTCTTAATTCACTGACAAACTCATCTCTTCCCAGAATACTGTTTCCCGTTGCACTCTTCCCAGTTCCTGTCTTCCCGATCAGAGCAATCCTCAGACACTCCTGATCATCTTGTTCATCTTCAGCGTCTGAAAATCACAGCGGTAGAAAGAAAACTTAGTTGAAATGAAGCTCAAACTTTAATATTGTTATGTTGGATTGTAGAAGTTGCAGCTGAATGCTAATTTATTATGAACTGAAAAAAAAAAAACATCTTAAGTCACTTGCAATAATAATACTGGCTAAACCGACTGTCTGATAGCTGTCTCACGTCACCAAGGTCAGATAAATCCCATCACACAGAGCCTCTTTCACCTAGATATCATCATATAGAGAATGTGTCTGTTCCCCGAATTAGGACATACAAAATACTCCTAAACCCATCTAAGGTTAAAATGCAATTGTTGTTCAACAAATAAAAAACAGATATAATGCGAATGAACAAATGTTAAAGCTTGGGTTGCTGAATATTCGATCCCTTACTTCAAAAGCACTCATTGTTAATGATATGATTGCAGACTATAAACTAGACGTGCTGTGTTTGACAGAAACCTGGCTAAAACCAAACAATTACATTACTTTAAATGAGTCCACCCCGCAAGATTACCGTTATAAACATGAGCCTTGTCTGAAAGGTAAAGGGGAGGTGTTGCTGTAATTTGCAGTAAAATCTTCATAATAACTGAGAAGTCTTGTTTTAAATATAATTCTTTTGAAGTGTTGTTGCTTAATGTAACACTATCTAGTGTAAATGATAAATCACGTTTGAGATTTGTGCTGGCTACTGTATACAGGCCACCAGGGCACCATACAGACTTTATCAAAGAATTTGCTGATTTTCTATCAGAGTTAGTATTGGCTGCAGATAAAGTACTAATTGTTGGTGATTTTAATATACATGTAGATAACGAAAAAGACGCATTGGTTTTGGCATTAAAAGACATTCTGAACTTTATTGGAGTTAGACAACACGTGTCAGGACCTACTCATTCTCGTAATCATACTCTAGATCTAATATTATCACATGGAATAGATGTTGATGCCGTTGAGATTCTGCAGCAGAGCGATGACATCTCAGATCATTACCTAGTCTTGTGTAAACTTCATTTAGCCAAGGCTGCAAAGTCGACTCCATGTTACAAATATGTTAGACCTATCACTTCTGCCACTAAAGATTGCTTTATCAATAATCTTCCTGATCAGTTTCATTATCTCAGCATCCCAGATAGCTTAGAAGAACTAGATATTACAACAGAAACTTTTAACTCTCTCTTTTCCAGCACTTTAGACACAGTTGCTCTGTTGCGCTTAACCCTCTGGAGTCTGAGGTGTTATCTGGGCCCTGGAGGTGTTCTGACATGCTCTGACATTTGTGCTTTTTTCAGTTATTTATAAACATGTTAATGGCAAAGGTGTAAATTCACTCTATATAGCACAAACAGGGCTACCAAAATATGTGATCACCATGCATGTATATTTTTTTATTTTTAAGAGAATAATGCTTATGCGTGGTTATTGAAAAAAAAAAATTAAAGTTGCTGAAATAAGACCACAAAACTCATAATAAATATGCATGAATAAGACTTTTGACTAATGGATGTTCTTCCTTCGAGTTCTGGCTTCAAAATTATGTGAAAATAGTCTTGCTTTATCGTTCAAATAAAACAATACATTGATTTAAATTGATGTAAAACAGGTTTTGCTTGGAAAGCCAATATGCGAGTGGGCGTGAATGAGGAGTGGTTTACACCTTGGAATGTCCAATGTCCCACCCACTCTGCATAATGACTCTGCATAATTAGCCATTCATTCAGGTGTGACTCTGACTGACTGAGCCACAATGCAAGGACAAAATGAGGATCTTATGTGCTGAAGGGCTGCTGTGCCTTGGTGAAACGGTGTTTGTACGTGAAGAGCTCTTTTCCAAAACGCCATAAAACTAAAAGGCTGCCTCAAAGAACCAGCAAAAGTAATGATATATATATAATATAAGAAAATATTGCAATAAGACATTTTAATTGTTTATTAATTTCTGTGTCGGCTGCAAAGATGAAGTTTATGATAGGCTATTCTATTGACTCGCGATCTTTGCAGTAGGCTAGTGAACGCACCGGAGAAATGCACATTTATTAGGCTACATAGTTTTATTTTTATTTTTATGCATTAAATCCAGAAATTGGTAATGAAAAAAATATTAAAACTAAGATACAATTAATACAAAACTAAATTCGTTTTAAAGAAAGGCTTTGTGCTTTCTGTTTTGAGGTCTCTGTGAAAGTTTGAAAGTCTTTTAGTGCGCTTTCAGAGCGCTCGCGTCCATAATGGAGAACTGTCACGTAATATTGTTTTTTCCTCATAAATGCAAACACGAAAAATAAAAGACAAAAGACTTTTTTAAAAAGACAAACCATCAATTTTTGAAAAAAAAAAAAAAAAATATGGATTTAGCGTTTTGGGGAAAAAATTGAGGGATTTATAGCGTTTTGAAAAGAACATTTTTTACTTTGAATTTATCATCAACAATATTGTTGTTTGATTTAATAATCACTGTTGCAAGAGGTGCCTAGTTCCGTTTTTTTTTTTGTATTTTTTTGTAAGTGCACAAAGTAGGGGCTAACTCAGATTCTGTTTAGTTAGCTACTTTATTTATTTATTTATTTTTTCTATAGCCTACAATAATAAGTCAAATGCAGCAAGTCAAAAGACCAACTGGACCTTCTTTGCCAGTTTGCACACATTTCTTTGAAGGATGGCAAAAATATCGTCTGAATATCGATATCGAGATATTGGAAAAAAATATCGAGATATTCATTTTTGTCAATATCTCCCACCCCTATTGCTAAAACATCATCATTCATTCACACACGCGATTTAAATTTAAACTGTCTTTTTGCGAGCTGTGGTAAACAGCGCGCATCTCTGCCGTTCATTCATCAAAAACAGAAACCCGATTCACGTGAGAAGAAAAAAAACTTACAGTATTCCTCAGCTCGCTCCTCGATATACCCACACTTCTGAGGTACTTTTTTCATTATTGTTATTCCTCACAGCGCTGCGAGACGGTGTAAACAAGTAATGATCTGAATAAACTTGTGTTTTCTCGAGCTGATATGTGGGCGTTCACAGGTTTGCGTGGATTGCCTCATTCATTTGCGTTTGAATAGCGCGCTCTCCGTAGGCGGAGTCACATTACATTTGAATTAGCTCTAATGAGGTCGACTGGAATCGCTCTCTTTTAATGCAGATTTCACAAGATGAGAATATTTGTTTTTTTATATAAATTACTTCATTTAAAAGAAGAGAATTCAAGCTTCATGCCTGTCTGTCTGTATGCCTGTTTGACTGAGTATTCGCTGAGTTATTGATCATTTTCGGACGCGGTTCAGAATGGTCTACACTGGCAGAGAAAAGGCAGAACTCGCATCATGTTTATTTTTCTTTATTTGTCGAAAAGCACAACACTTTGTTTTTATTGTGAGTGTACACAAAAATAATACACACTTAACAGGATAGATTGATGTACAACACAAGCATATAAGATAAAAATTAATATTTTTATTTTATTATTTTTCTGCACTCATACGGAAAAAAACGAGCCTATCGCGCCGGCGCGATAGCCGACCTCAGGGGGTTAAAGAAGATTAAAGAAAATAGTCCAACACCGTGGTACAACGGTGTACAAGCGCAACTGGAAGAAAACAAAACTAGAGGTATTTCGCATTTTGTGGAAAGAGAGTTCGATTGCATACAGAGAGGCTTTAAAAGCTGCTAGATCTGCTTATTTTTCAAACCTATTAGTGACACTCCTCTTCCGCCGGATCCAGGCCGCATACAGATCAGATGAAGGACCTGCTCCTGGATGCAACGACAACACAGTACTGAAGTGTCAACCAGTCTCTCCGTTTCTGAAGTGACACCGGCCGTATCCAGATCAGATGGTGGATCTGCACCTGGACCTAACCATGACGCATCCCTGAAGTGCCAGCCTCATCAGCCCTGTGAAGGCCTCATCGACACGACCAATCTGACTTCTGAACTGTAACGCTGCCTGGATCATAATCATACACTATTCGCTCGTTGGCCAGAGGAGAACTGGCCCCCGACTCAGCCTGGGTTCTCCCAAAAAAAATTTTTCCATTCTGTTACCTGATGGACTTTTGGTTCCTTGCCACTGTTGCCTTGGCTTTTGGCTTGCTTAGTCAACGATATTATTGATCTGCTTATTTAGGGTGGACAATGATGCAATTTTCTTCTAGAAACAAACTTTGTTGTATTATTTTAATTTTATCAATGTGAAGCTGCTTTGATACAATCTGTATTGTAAAAAGCGCTATATAAATAAAGGTGACTTGACTTGACTAACTTGCACAGAAGAGACTTTGTTGCTCAGCCCATGAAAATAAAACTACTTACCGTGATCTCAGACTGTGTTTAAGTGGTTTCTCCACTGCATGGATCTTCATGTGTAGCTTTAGGTGACGTTTAATAGAGAAACTTTTCCCACACTGATCACACATGTGCGGCTTCTCTCCAGTGTGGATCATCTCATGTTTTTTCAGATTTGTTGGATGACGGAATCTCTTGTCGCAGTGTGAACACTTGTAAGGTTGTTCTCCAGTGTGGATCATCTCATGTGTTTTCAGATATGCTGATCGACTGAATCTCTTGTCACAGTGTGAACACTTGTAAGGTTTCTCTCCAGTGTGGATCATCTCATGTCTTTTCAGAGATGATGACTCAATGAATCTCTTGTCACAGTGTGAACACTTGTAAGGTTTCTCTCCAGTGTGGATCCTCTCATGTGTTTTCAGATTTGCCAACAGACTGAATCTCTTGTCACAGTGTGAACACTTGTAAGGTTTCTCTCCAGTGTGGATCCTCTCATGTGATTTCAGATTTGATGGCTGACTGAATCTCTTGTCACAGTGTGAACACTTGTAAGGTTTCTCTCCAGTGTGGATCATCTCATGTGTTTTCAGATATACTGGCTGACTGAATCTCTTGTCGCAGTGTGAACACTTGTAAGGTTGTTCTCCAGTGTGAATTCTCTGGTGCAGTTTTAAACTGTTTGCTGTAGTAAAAGTCTTCTCACACTCAAAGCACATGTACTCCCTCACAACAGAGTGATTTTTCTGATGTCTTTGTAGATATAGCAGCAGTGAAAAACTCTTTCCACACACAGAACATGAATGTGGCTTCTCCTTCATATGAACTGTCAGGTGTGTCTTCAGCTCTGATGCCCTAATAAATGTTTTGCTGCACTGGTCACATGAGAACGGCTTCACTCCGGTGTGGATCCTCATGTGACGCACAAGATTTTGTTTGCATGTGAAACTCTTCCCACACTGATCACATGTGAACGGCTTCTCTCCAGTGTGGATCCTCATGTGAATCTCAAGACTTCCTTTGCTTGTGAAACTGTTTCCACACTGAGAGCAGGTGAAAGATTTCTTGACTCTTCTTTTCTTTAAAAATGTCTTTTTAGTCTTTGAGCGACTCAAAGGTTTTTCTCCAGGTTGGACATGATGTTCCTCCTCCGCTTCACTCATTTCTTCACTCTCCTCCTCCACTTCACTCAGTTCTTCACTCTCCTCCTCCACTTCACTCAGTTCTTCACTCTCCTCCTCCACTTCACTCAGTTCTTCACTCTCCTCCATCACTTCACTCAGTTCTTCACTCTCCTCCTTCACTTCACTTAGTTCTTCACTCTCCTCCTCCACTTCACTCAGGTCTTCACTCTCCTCCTCCACTTCACTCAGTTCTTCACTCTCCTCCTTCACTTCACTCAGTTCTTCACTCTCCTCCTTCACTTCACTCAGTTCTTCACTCTCCTCCTCCACTTCACTCAGTTCTTCACTCTCCTCCTCCACTTCACTCAGGTCTTCACTCTCCTCCTCCACTTCACTCAGTTCTTCACTCTCCTCCTTCACTTCACTTAGTTCTTCACTCTCCTCCTCCACTTCACTCAGTTCTTCACTCTCCTCCTCCACTTCACTCAGTTCTTCACTCTCCTCCTTCACTTCACTCAGTTCTTCACTCTCCTCCTTCACTTCACTCAGTTCTTCACTCTTCTCCTTCACTTCACTCAGTTCTTCACTCTCCTCCTTCACTTCACTCAGTTCTTCACTCTCCTCCTTCACTTCACTCATTTCTTCACTCTCCTCCTTCACTTCACTTAGTTCTTCACTCTCCTCCTCCACTTCACTCAGTTCTTCACTCTCCTCCTCCACTTCACTTAGTTCTTCACTCTCCTCCTCCACTTCACTCAGTTCTTCACTCTCCACCTTCACTTCACTCAGTTCTTCACTCTCCTCCTCCACTTCACTCAGTTCTTCACTCTCCTCCTTCACTTCACTCAGTTCTTCACTCTCCTCCTTTACTTCACTCAGTTCTTCACTCTCCTCCTTCACTTCACTTAGTTCTTCACTCTCCTCCTCCACTTCACTCAGTTCTTCACTCTCCTCGCTCGCTTCCATTAGGCCTGACATGAAAAAAAATTACATTTAATTTTCAGTACATCAAAATAATTCAAAGAAAAATATAAAGTGAAAGGACATTAAAGTGAGCCCTGATGTAATGGTAGAAAGTAGACAACTGCTAAAATATTAAAATATTAAAATATCCATGAATGAGGTAAATTATCTCATTAACATCAAAATATACAATACTGCCATATTTCGACACCAACTTTGAGAATTATATTTTACCAAAAACGTTTTATTGATGGCCGTTCACACTAGACTTTTCCTTGCACTGACTTCTATTCATGCGCCTGTGAAAGTGGGACACCAGAAACACAAGCTTAAGTGAATTACCCTGTGAGAAATAACAAACGCTTAGCATTCAAGTGGAGTGGATTGTTTTTAAATTTTAGAATTATTATTATTTGTTATATGTTGAACTTATGTTTGTAAAAAGCTGCCACAGAATGTGACGTCATTTTCACGGCCGTTGCGGTGTCAGTAGAAACTTCACACGCTCAAAGTGTAGAGAGGCCGTGGCTATAATTAGCTTTAAATTAACTATTTTTATTAGCATTACCTGTGTCCTACATGTTTCACTCAACCCTGTTACTCCTGACATGATTTTACTGATGATTTTAAATGATTTTAAAACAGAGTATTTCTTAAAACTGTGACACTCAGGAAGTGACAGCATCTGGCCTCTTTCTGGAGCATGATGAGAAGACAAGAAGACAAGAAAATAATCTCAATCCATTGTCTCAGGTTTTACACAAACTGTAGCATTGACTATTTTCATCAACCCTGTTACCAAAGTTACTCTAAAGCCCTATTGGCTCGGGATAAGTATGACCTGGTGACCTCTAGTCATTTGTAATAATTGCAGAGGTTGTCCATGATCTTAATCCCGCGCGAATCGGCCATGTCTGTAATTGTAAATTTTTAAAGTAAAAATTCCCCCACAATTGTGAATTGACAGGGTCGTATATTATTGTTTTCAAGGTTTTTCTTTCCTGTGCGCTTTATCCATCTTTCGCGAAGAATAAAGGCTGCGTTGGGGTGTTTTGGGTGCTGGGTCATATAGTTTTACACCATACAACTATAACATTTGCAGAAATAAAATCTTCAGAAGAGCAACAAAAATAATGATTAGATGGAGATGGGTGACATGTATATCAGCATGCGGTGAGGAACATTCTTCTGTTTATGATATATCATACAGCTAGACCTTTAACGACAAGACATTTCCAAGCAATAGCCTATTGACATCATATCCGAGAGAAGTCAGTAAATTCAAGTAAAATCACAGGCTTTGTTTATCCTGTGTGAATGCACCACATGAAATGCAGATGTGGCGAGGGGTCATTTCTAAATCACACGAGGTCCCCAGATAATACTAATCCAGTGCGAATAGGGCTTAAGGTGGAGTGCAACTGGAAATTTCATGGAAAGAGAGCTCGATTGCATACAGAGAGGCTTTAAAAGCTGCTAGATCTGATCATTTTTCAAACCTATTAGAAGAAAATAAACAAAACCCTAGATATTTATTTGAAACAGTGGCTAAAATAGCAAAAAATAAATCTTTAAGCCCAGAAGTTTCCAAGCAACACAGCAGTAATGACTTTATGAACTTCTTTACTAACAAGATTGATAATATCAGGGAGAAAATTATAACTATGCAACCATCTACTACAGTATCGCATCAGGCAGTGCATTGGAATCTCCCTGAGGAAAAATTTGATTCATTCGTTGCTATAGGAGAGGAAGAATTTACTAAACTCATTAAATCATCTAAATCTACAACATGTATGTTAGACCCTATACCGACTAAGCTACTGAAAGAGAAGCTCCCAGAGGTCACAGATCATCTTCTTAATATCATTAATTCATCTTTGTCTCTAGGATATGTACCAAAAAGTTTTCAGCTGGCTATGATTAAACCGCTTGTTAAAAAAACGCAACTTGATCCTACAGAATTAGTCAATTACAGGCCGATCTCGAATCTACCTTTTCTGTCAAAGATACTAGAAAAGGCAGTATCTTCACAACTATGTTTCTTTATAGAAAGAAATTATATCTGTGAGGATTTTCAGCCCGGATTTAGACCGTACCATAGTACAGAGTAGGGCTGTGCTCAGAATATCGATACAACGATACATGAACTCATTGACGATGTGCGTAACGTTACAGCAGCTTCCGGATCGATACTGTTGTGCTTCTTTAGCCAATTCAGGGCTCAAATTTTGGCGCGGGTATTGCGCATAATTTTAATCATTCCTGCACTTTAGCATGTAGATTGTATGAGTAAATTAATCCAAACAGACTATACAATCAGATCAGTCATTTTAAAACTTTCTGCGAGACGCAATTTCACAAAGTTAACACACAAAAGTTTTCACAAAAAAAACACGCAAAATTATGTCAAACATTTCGGTCTTGTTGAGTATCCTCTAAGCACAGTCGGTTATGTCTTCAGCATAAAACGCATGATGGGACAGAATAATGAAATCAGGATCCGTGCACTAGCTCTTAAAGCGACAGAAGCCATAATGTGTCTGTCATTAATATTAATTAAGATAGATAATTGCTCCACTAAGGTGGTGGCCATCTTGAAAATGGCCACCATCTTGAAATTTCAAGTAGCTGTGGGTGGCTTTTTGTCTAGTGACCATCAGAGACTGCTCATGCCAATTTTTATGCTTGTGTCACCAAATAAACCACTATATAACTTAACTGCTCCACTAAGGTGTCGGCCATCTTGAAAAATGAAAAATCTTGAAATTTCAAGTGGCTCAGACAATTTTCTTGTCAAGTGACCCATGGAGACTGCTAATGCCAATTTTCACGCTTGTATCATAAACTGAACTATTATATCACTTAGCCGCTCCACTAATAGAACCAATTCTTAATGCTCATGTGAACATTCGCGTTCGCGTTTAAAGTTTGTGTAGAGAGAATGGTGTCGTCTTGGCGGCCCCTAATTTAATAAGAAATGATCGTTGCAACGGAAGCGAATCAATCAAAACTAACTTTAGCTGGAAAATAACTTTATTAAAGAACCGCTATAAAGACAAAACAATCTCTGTTACCTTCAATTATACGCTTATCTCTGTAAAGCTGCCTTGAAACAATCTACATTGTTAAAAGCGCTATATAAATAAAGATGACTTGACTTAAGAAGAATCTCTATAACTATGAATAACTTGTATGATATTTGACAAATACTACTTTATCAGTAACTTGATGTTTACTGACTATTCCTAAAAAAAAAAAAAAAAATTGTAAACTATGTTGAAAATTTCTACAATTCTGGTAACTTTGTTGCAAATTGGGAACCAGATATAAAATAAATGTAAAATAAAAAAGTATTTAGCTTGATCTGATGTTGACAAACCTCCCTCTACTGACCATTTGTTGAAGAAAACCCAGAACATTCTGTACCGTTTCAGAGTTGAACTGTTTAAATCTAAGAGTGATGAAGTGCTTGAATGTTTCTAACATGAATGTTCTTCAGCATCAGGAATGAATGAGGAATAAACACCAACCTCTTTGTTCTTCAGGATCTTCAGTGTGTTTCATTCTGCAGGGTTCTGGATCACTCATGTTCTCTCTGTCCTCTTTAATGAACTCAGTGGAGAATTACTGTGGGCGGAGCTTCACTGATGATGTATTCCAGTGTGGGAGGAGCCGATCTGCCAAAATCAAAAATATCAATTACTGAGTGAGTTTGTTTTAATAATAAATGACACTAAGCATGTATGTCTGTCTATCTATTCATCGTACAGTAACTTATCTCAATTCATTAATTATTATAATTATTTTTATTGCTAACCCATAACATTATTCTGCTTCTTCATTAACATACAGGTATCTACACTGCAAAAAAATGCTTTTCTTACTTAGTATTTTTGTGTTGTTTCCAGTCCAAAAATCTAAAAATTCTTAAATCAAGAAGCATTTACTAGAGAAGTAAAACTACATAAGAAATTCTATTTTGTTTTCAGATAAACAGAAAGTAACTTAAGTAATTTTTGCTTAAAATAAGCTAAATTATCTGCCAGTGGGGTAAGAAAAAAAAACTTAATTCAAAAAAACTTAATAAAAACATCATCTTAAAACAAGATTATTTTTCTTACCCCACTGGCAGATAATTTAGCTTGTTTTAAGCAAAAATTACTTAAGTTACTTTCTGTTTATCTGAAAACAAAATAGAATTTCTTATGTAGTTTTACTTCTCTAGTAAATGCTTCTTGATTTAAGAATTTTTAGATTTTTGGACTGGAAACAACACAAAAATACTAAGTAAGAAAAGCATTTTTTTTGCAGTGTAGAAATATAGAAAATAATTTAAATCCTTTAAATTCTCCCAAATATAAATAATGTTAAGAATAAATGCAGAAATAAATGTATATAGTAGTCAACAAATACCCTCAGTCTGCTGACACCAATGAAATGAGCTTTAAGTGACAATTTAAAGGAGATCTGAAGACATCAGCATAATAAATGAGGAGAAAACAGGAACTATTGTCATGAAATAAAGAGTGTTTTCAGCAGATCTGTTAATATTGATGAGCCTCAGACTATCAACACTCATCAAGTGAGCCATTCAGGACCATCAGCAGATCATCTCACTTTATTCTGAGTGTTTGCTGTTAGAAACACATTATTTGAGTCAGGATACATGACAAAAGCCTGTAAAACTACTCTACTGAATGAAAATACTGTAATTTCTCACACTATGACATGGATAAAACATCAACAACACAAACACAATCACTAATGACACTCATCTTCATCAACCACTACAGAGAAATAAATGTAAAATATATTAATCTCCAAATTAATCTAAATATAGCGAGTTTGATTTTACAATAACTACATTAATCACTATATAGTAGATCATTCAAATAATATTTGATATGCGCAGAAACTGGGTGCCATTTGGGTCTGCAACATTTGATGAGATGCATAAGGCACAAAAATGTCCCAAAATGTGTTTACAAAGCTTAAAGTTATTCATTCAGTAAAAAATGCAACTACTGACAGGGTTACATTGTTCCTGCAGTTTCTTGGGTTTTTTCCAGAGGAACTAAATCATGTGTCCTCAGCCTTCTATATAAAGTCAGAATTGTGAGAAAAAAAGTCAGAATTGCATCTTATAAAGTCAGAATTGTGAGATATAAAGTCCAATTCTAAGGGGGAAAAAAGTGTTGTTTTTTTTAACCTCAGAATAGTTTAGATCTCGCAATTCTGACTTTAGATCTCGCAATTCTGACTTTAGATCTCGCAATTCTGACTTTAGATCTCGCAATTCTGACTTTAGATCTCGCAATTCTGACTTTAGATCTCGCAATTCTGACTTTAGATCTCGCAATTCTGACTTTAGATCTCGCAATTCTGACTTTAGATCTCGCAATTCTGACTTTAGATCTCGCAATTCTGACTTTAGATCTCGCAATTCTGACTTTAGATCTCGCAATTCTGACTTTAGATCTCGCAATTCTGACTTTAGATCTCGCAATTCTGACTTTAGATCTCGCAATTCTGACTTTAGATCTCGCAATTCTGACTTTAGATCTCGCAATTCTGACTTTAGATCTCGCAATTCTGACTTTAGATCTCGCAATTCTGACTTTAGATCTCGCAATTCTGACTTTAGATCTCGCAATTCTGACTTTAGATCTCGCAATTCTGACTTTAGATCTCGCAATTCTGACTTTAGATCTCGCAATTCTGACTTTAGATCTCGCAATTCTGACTTTAGATCTCGCAATTCTGACTTTAGATCTCGCAATTCTGACTTTAGATCTCGCAATTCTGACTTTAGATCTCGCAATTCTGACTTTAGATCTCGCAATTCTGACTTTAGATCTCGCAATTCTGACTTTAGATCTCGCAATTCTGACTTTAGATCTCGCAATTCTGACTTTAGATCTCGCAATTCTGACTTTAGATCTCGCAATTCTGACTTTAGATCTCGCAATTCTGACTTTAGATCTCGCAATTCTGACTTTAGATCTTACGAACTTTTGACTTCATATTTCGCAATTCTGAGAAAAAAAGTCAGAATTCTGAAATAAAAAGTCACAATTTATTTATTTATTTTTTCTGTGGTGGAAACAAGCTTCCATATGTTTTTGTCTTTAAAGTTGCAAGTAAAAAAAAAATGTTTGTTCTTAATGAAAATTGCAAAGTGGAAATGGCACCGTTGCGTAGAATGACTCAAAAAAACACTATTGTTCCAAGAGTAAAACGTTATTCATATTTATTAGTATTGATTTAATGTCTCACGTGGCTCGTCATAGGCTCACTGTAAAGCATTTAGCAGAATCTGTTCCAGTATTATGTCACAGGTCGGGATGGGCCAAGCCGGACTGCACCCACCCCTGAACCAGGACCACCCTGAGGAGCGTGTCAGAGACGGAATTCAAAGGAATAACAGTTCTTTTTATTAAAGTTAAAAGTAATTTGAAAAACCTAAACTAAAATCTTCCTTTCTTCTTCCCAGGAATCGAGGCAATGCTGTAGTCTCCGGGGCCCACTCCCACGCCGGTGCAAGGTTCACAGTGGCCTGTGATGGACCGGTGGGTTTCCACAGGTGAGTATGCGGTCGGGGCTGTTCCTCTTCCCACACTGATGCAGGATTCACAGGGACCTACGACGGACAGGTGAATTTCCACAGGTGAGTAGACGGCCGGGGCTGTTCCTCTTCCCACACTGATGCAGGGTTCACAGGGACCTACGACGGACAGGTGAATTTCCACAGGTGAGTAGACGGTCGGAGCCTTTCCTCTTCCCACGCCGATATAGGGTTCACAATGGTATGCGATGGACACGTGAGTTTCCACAAGTGAGTAGATGGTCAGGGCTCTTCCTCTTCTCACACCGGTGCAAGGTTCACAGTGGCCTGTGGGGGACAGATGAGTCTCCACAGGTGGGTCGGTGGTCAATCGGGATGCAGTTGTCTCACCCCGACAGCCTGGACAAGCTTCCTCGGGGACGAACAGAATGGCGACTTCAAGCAGCGTGCACAGTTCTCACATTCACTCTCTTGAGATGTCCACTTTTCACTATGCGGGCAGACTGACAGGTTCACAGTGAGCTTAGGTCAAACCGGTGGGCGGGGCTTTGGCGAAGAATAGCAGAATCAACACTGCAGGTAGAGTGTGCAATTCTCACGTGTGTAGCAGGAAGATGGACACTTCACACTAGACAGGTGGGCTATGGGGCTGCAGCAGACTCAAGTCGCGGGCTGAGCGGAGCTTCTCTAGGACAGACAGAATCAACTTCAAGAATCAACTTCACACCATGGACTTGGGGTTGTAACAGACTCAAAGTCGCAGGCTGAGCGGAACTTCTCTAAAACAGACAGAATCAACTTCAACAGCAGTATACAGTTCTCACGTGTGTTGCAGGGGACAGATAACTTCACACCATGCAGATGGACTTGGTGTTGTAGCAGACTCAAAGTCACAGGCTGAGCAGAACTTCTCTAAGACAGACAAAATCAACTTCAATAGCAGTATAAAGTGTGCAGTCTCACATGTGTTGAAAGGGGGCGAACACTTCTCACCATACAGGTGGGTTAAACGGCAGGTAGCGAACTTAAGTCAACAGGCTGGGCAGAGCTTCTAAGACAGTCAGAATCACTACTTCAAAACAGAGAGGTTAGTTTGACTCACGGATGCGGTTCCTTCTAGTCCTCAACAGATGGGGCCGATCGACATTATTAAGCTCCAGTTACTGACAGTAGACCAGCATGGCACGTGGGGAGTGCACGGCAAGAGAGAATAAATCTTCCACACACACACACGGCAATTTCACTCCAAACATGCAACGTGAGGGGGGAAACGTCAATTTAAGCACTGCAATCCACTTCAATAAGTGCAGATAAGGCCAGCACTCACCCAGAGGTCTCCGTGCCACAAGCAACGAGCTTCAATGTTGGGAAAGGATGTTTCGGGGTTTTCCTCCACAGACATAGACAGGATTCACATCACCGTTCCACCACGGGGGAAGAGGGTAAGAGATCGAACATGAATCAGTATAATTCACTCAGTGACATTTAGATAGCACAATCAAAGCACTCCAATCCACCTTAAATTCAGTGTTGAAACATGCAGGTAAGAGATCCCAATGGTCGATTACTTATCTCTCTCCCTTCCAGGCAACGGTGTGCTTTCACAACTCTTCCACGCTCCTTGAGTCCCCTCCAACAGCACTTTCCCTTGCACACCACAATTCTTCTCTGCAACACTCAAATGGAACGACTTCTCACGGGGGAGAACCACACAACAGTCTCTCTTCACTGGCTTTTTATATCCTTCTCAATGCCCACATGGCTTCGTCATGGCTCTAGATTAATTCCCCACACCTGATGTTGATTTCCTCATCCCGGTTGGCAAGGCAACAGATACACATTTACACGGGGTGGTGTGTCCTTGTTATTGTACCGGAGGGGACACAATTGCGGCGAACTTTAGTTCCGCCCTCTCATTTGTCACACCGTGACAATTATGTGTAATATTATGTTCATATGTAATATGTTCACAGATCTCAAACTTTGACTTGACTTTCGTGCGAAACAGTCACACAAACGAACACAACATCGCTCAGGTCTGAATGAACTCAACATATTCTCCTTATGCTCGCTGCTGCTGCACTAAATGTTTATTTCAGAAGGAAGACGCCAGAAAAGACACAACAAAAGATAAAAATACTACAATGATTAATATTTGTAGCAAATCATCAAAAGGTTACAGGTTATAATACTTTAGCTTATGAGTGGAGAATCACACAGGCTATTTACCTTGTAAGCAGTTCCAGCAATAGATGTAAAGAATAACTTGTCCTCATCCGAGCTATTCAAGTTAAGATTATACAGCAGAGCAATATCAGCAAAAAAGAGTTTCAGTTAATAAACTGAACTGGAGAAGAGCTGATTTCTCCCCAGGGATGCACACGACATCAGAATAAAAAATGCAACAACTGACAGTCAAAAAAGCAGTCATATTTATAGGGAACGGGGTTACATTGTTCCTATGCAGTTTCTTGGGTTTTTCCAGAGGAACTAAATCATGTGACCTCAGTCTTCTATTGCCCCGGGCAAGCGGGCTTCTGGTGTCGATATTGTCCCCCATATATGGGCATTCTTCCGTCCTTTCCGTCATCTGTGTGTGTGCGTGTGTGTATGTATCTGGAAGTGTATTTGTAGGTTCATAATATCTTTCAAAACCTAAATAATTCCCTTCTTATTCTGCTGGCACACACATATTGTCCGTGACGGCACAAGAAAGACTCCCTTGCCTGAATAAAAAGGGTTATATTATTAAGGATTTTGTGCCTGAGGTGGAAAAATGTGTTTTTATCTATGGAAGCTTGTTTCTGCCACAAAAAAAAAAAAAAAAATGCGACTTTTTATCTCACAATTCTGACTTTTTTTTCTCAGAATTGCGAGATATGAAGTCAGAATTGTGAGATATAAAGTCGCAATTCTGAGAAATAAAGTCGCAATTGCGAGATATAAAGTCAGAATTCTGAGAAAAAAAGTCAGAATTGTGTGTTATAAAGTCAGAATTGTGAGATATAAAGTTGCAATTGCGTGTTATAAAGTCAGAATTGTGCAATTGCGACTTTATTTCTCAGAATTGCGACTTTTTATCTTACAAAATTTTGACTTCATATTTCGCAAATCTGAGAAAAAAAGTCAGAATTGTGAAATAAAAAGTCGCAATTTATTTTTTTTATTTTTTTTCTGTGGTGGAAACAAGCTTCCATATGTTTTTGTCTTTAAAGTTGCAAGTTTTAAAAAAAAAGTTTGTTCTTAATGAAAATTGCACAGTGGAAATGGCACCGTTGCGTAGAATGACTCAAAAAAAAAAACACACTATTGTTCCTAGAGTAAAACGTTATTCATATTTATTAGTATTGATTTAATGTCTCACGTGGCTCGTCATAGGCTCACTGTAAAGCATTTAGCAGAATCTGTTCCAGTATTATGTGTGATATTATGTTCATATGTAATATGTTCACAGATCTCAAACTTTGACGACTTTCGTGCGAAACAGTCACACAAACGAACACAACATCGCTCAGGTCTGAATGAACTCAACATATTCTCCTCATGCTCGCTTCTGCTGCACTAAAAGTTTATTTCAGAAGGAAGACACCAGAAAAGACGCACAAGTATCGCTGTGATCGATGAAAACACTACAGAAATGAGCCTGTCGCTTAATCAAACTGTATAAAAAAGTGTGTGTGATGGTTGTTGAGTGAATATGAGAAATACCGTGAACTGCTCTCCTCACCTCAGAATTGAATGCTGTTGCTTTTATATTAAAATAAATATAATGAACAAGACACCCAAAGTAGGGGAGAGCGGGGCACAAAGTAACGCTTTTTTATTTATTTTATTATTTTTATTTTACCTTTATTTAACCAGGTAAGCACGTAGAGAACACGTTCTCAATTGAAACGGCGACCTGGCCAAGATAAAGCGAAGGTGCAAGATAACATAAAGTTACACAAAAATACACAAGCAGATAAAAATTATGAATAAAAATACAAGTTTTCTAGGCAGTAGTAAAAACAGCCTTGGTATGCATACAGCTAGTGCATCATAATGTACAATAAAGAATTGAGATGATAATAAAATAACAAGGCAACTACATAAGTAGTAATAATACTGGCGTAATTGTGCAAGGAGAGATTGTGCAAATAGCGTGCAACACACAAACAGAGTGCAAGAGATTCTCAGCAGGTCACCAACGGACAAAAAGGCACCAGAGCAGAGATAAATTAAGTGCAATATTATAATTAGGGAGATCAACATGTGCAGCGAAGAGGAAAAAGCTCTGATAGTCGTGCTTTAAAAGACGTAAGGGAGATGGTGTTCTCAAGTTTCATAGTCTTTTGTAACTCATTCCAGTCATGTGCAGCTGCAAATTGGAAGGAGCTACGACCAAAGGAAGTATTTGCTTTAAGGGGTACTAGGGAAATGTACTTACTAGAGCGCAGTTTACGGACTGGTAAGGCAATGGTGAGTAAAGAGTTCAAATACAGAGGGGTTTTGTGTAGAATTGACTTATATATCAGATGGTACCAGTGGGTCAAGCGCCGAGTATGTAAGGAGGGCCAACCTACTAATGCATATAGATCGCAATGATGAGTATTAAAAGGTGCATTGGTGACAAAACGGATGGCACTGTTGTAGACCACATCTAACCTTTTCAGAAGAGTGGTAGAGGCAGTCCTATAAATGACATCACCAAAGTCTAATATCGGAAGAACAGTCATTTTTACCAGCATATGTTTGGCAGAATAAGTGAAAGAGGTTTTATTTCTGAATAAATAGCCAATTCTGGATTTAATTTTGGATTGAAGCTCGTTAATGTGAAACTGAAAAGAAAGTGAGTTATCTAACCAGATACCTAGATATTTGTAGGTGCCAACATAATCTAGACTTGATCCATCCAGAGTCAAGATACTAGTCAGGTTGGCAGGTACGGGCAATGTGCGGTTGAACAGCATGCATTTAGTTTTGCTGGAATTTAGGAACAGTTTAAGCCCGCAGAATGCATGCTGAATGGCCTCGAAGCTCTTTTGAAGATTAGTTAGCACAATATCCAATGCAGGGCCAGATGTATATAAAATGGTGTCATCTGCGTAGAGGTGGATCTGCGAGATACCAGCGGCAAGAGGAACATCGTTGATATAAACAGAAAAAAGAATTGGTCCAAGAATCGAACCCTGTGGCACCCCAGTTGAGACAGCAATAGGTTGAGACATCAGTCCTTCAGATTTAACGTGTTGAACCCTGTCCGAGAAGTAGTTGGTGAACCAGTCAAGACAGTTTTTCGAGAAACCAAGTCTACCAAGTCTGCCAATGAGGATATGATGATCGACCGAGTCGAAAGCCTTGGCCAGGTCAATAAATATGGCTGCACAGTAATGTCTTTGATCAATGGCAGTTGTAATATCATTTAAGACCTTGAGTGTAGCAGAGGTGCAGCCATGACCAGCTCGGAAACCTGATTGCATCGCAGAAAGCGTATTGTTTGATTCAAAATACTTCTGTCACGGTTCATGAGTGCGCTGCTTCCTGCTTGTCTCGTGCATTTGTTATTGTTGTCTGTGTGCCATGTGCGTGTGTGTGTGGGTGTCACCGTATTAATTATCAGTTAATCACATCATCCGCAATCAGCTCAGCGCCAGCTGTCACTCATCTCCTGTTCCTTTAAAAGACTCACTGAATCCTTCTCTCATTGTCAGATCGTTGGTCGATGTTTGTGCCGTGTTTCCCGTTTGAGTTGGTGTCTTCCTGGAGTCCTGTGCTGTTTGTTCTTCGTGTCTGGTTCCTGTCTTCACCTTCACGCCGTTTCACCGCCGGATTCATCTCGACCATCTAAGTCCCTGCGTCACCCTGCTACAGCCGTCTGACCCTCACGATCTGCCTGAGTCTACTTCTGTTCTGAGTGTTAATAAACGTACTTTCTTGAGATCGCCTGCATTTGCTTCCTTTTTTCCCAGCACGTCATGACAGAACGATCTGACCAATCGATGGGAGCAGCAGGCGAGACCCAGATGTCTATGGAGGCTTTCATCGGCACTAGCATGCAACGAATGGACGCTCAAGAGGAGGGGCTTAACAACAACGGACGTGCCATACAGGCACTGGTGACGCAGGTGTCCGAGCTAACCCAGCAAATTCAACATCTGCGCATGCCCACTGCGCCACCCACGCCGTTCGTGCCCCCCGTTCCAGCTGATCCGCTCTCCCAGTCTGAACCTCGGATGCCAGTTCCGGAGAGGTATGCTGGAGAACCTGATTATTGTCGTGCTTTCATTACCCGTTGTGAGATGCATTTCGCCCTACAGCCACGCACGTTTGCCACGGAAACTTCTAAGGTGGCATTCGTTCTCACTCTCCTGACTGGGAGGGCGACCCTTTGGGGTACGGCGGTGTGGGCGAATAGAGATCCCTGTTGCGTGTCGTTCCAGGCACTCGCGGAAGCCATGAGGGAAGTCTTCGACCGCGCGGCGGCCGGGAAGGAGGCTGCTAGGAGGCTGGCGGAACTCAGACAGGGTAATCGCTCTGTATCGGACTACGCCATTGAGTTCCGCACCCTGGCCGCCGAGTGCCAATGGAACGACACGGCGCAGTGAGACATGTTCCTGCATGGGCTGGCTGACCGCGTTCATCAGGAGATCTACGCCCTGGACCTCCCGACGACCCTCCACGGGTTAATAGAGCTGGCGCTGCGGGTGGACTCCAGGCTTGGCCGGATGAGTCGACGCGTGCCAACCGAAGCTCCAGTCCACTTCTTCAACCTCCCGAGGTCCAGTGGCACCGATGCGGTCAGCCCCATCAACGACACCGAACCCATGCAGGTGGGGAGAGCTCGGCTTTCCCGGGAGGAGAAGGAGAGGCGGAGATCCCTGGGCCTTTGTTTGTACTGTGGAGGATCTGGACATTTTCTGAACTCATGTCCGTTAAAAGGCCCAGCCCGGCAGTAACTATGAGGCTACTGTCGGGTGGGATCTCCGCTGCTAAGACCTCAGGAACACCATCAGCGACATCTACTCTCCTCCCGGTTAGACTTAGATGGTCGCATCACCAACACCACTGCCACGCACTCTTGGACTCTGGGGCGGAAGGTAATTTTCTGGATCATCACTTCGCCATCAAACATCACATTCCTCTACTACCACTCACCCAACGCATCTCTGTCCACGCACTCAACGGCCAAGACCTCCCTGTCATTACCCTGTCCACTGCTCCTCTCACACTCACCACCTCCGGAAACCACACTGAAACCATCACCTTCTACATCATGGACTCCCCCCTGGCTCCCATAGTACTTGGACACCCCTGGCTCACTCAACACAATCCCAAAATAGACTGGCAACACAGAACTATCAATGAATGGAGCACTGAATGTCATAAGTCTTGTCTTTTGTCTGCCTGTTCGTCTGTTCCCATGTCTGTCTTACAGGAGAAAGCAGCGGACTTGTCAACCGTGCCCGAGGAGTACCACGACCTGAAGGAGGTGTTTAGTAAGTCTCGAGCTGCTTCTCTTCCTCCTCACCGTCCCTACGACTGTGCTATAGATCTACTGCCAGGTAAATCTCCGCCTAAGGGCAAGTTGTATTCACTTTCTGCTCCAGAAAGGGAGGCCATGGAGAAATATATTTCTGATTCTCTGGCAACCAAATTCATTCGCCCTTCCTCTTCTCCTGCAGGGGCGGGGTTCTTTTTCGTGGGGAAGAAGGACGGATCCCTGCGACCTTGCATTGATTACCGGGGACTGAACAACATCACGGTAAAGAATACTTATCCTTTGCCGTTGATGTCTTCAGCCTTCGAGAGGTTGCAGGGAGCGACTCTCTTCACGAAACTGGATTTACGCAATGCTTATCATTTGGTCCGCATCAGGGAGGGTGATGAATGGAAGACCGCCTTTAATACCCCCAGGGGACACTTTGAATATTTGGTTATGCCCTTCGGGCTTTCCAACAGTCCAGCGGTCTTCCAGGCACTCGTCAACGACGTGCTGCGAGATATGGTAGATCAGTTCATATATGTTTACCTGGATGACATATTGATTTTTTCTTCATCTCTCCAGGAACACGTGCAGCACGTCCGACGAGTGCTTCAGCGGTTGCTAGAGAATGGGCTTTTTGTCAAGGCGGAGAAATGCGAATTCCACGCACAGTCGGTTCAATTTTTGGGGTACGTTATCTCGTCCGAGGGGATTCGCATGGACCCTGACAAGGTTAAGGCTGTGGTAGAGTGGCCAATTCCAGATTCCCGCAAGGCCCTGCAGAGGTTTCTGGGATTCGCCAACTTCTACAGACGTTTCGTCCGTAATTTCAGCCAACTAGCCGCACCTCTGACTGCCTTGACCTCCCCCCGAACTACGTTCAGGTGGACAGACGCGGCTGGCTCCGCGTTTGCCAAACTCAAGGACCGCTTTGTTTCGGCCCCTATTCTCATCGCCCCTGATTCCTCACGTCAGTTCGTGGTGGAGGTCGACGCGTCAGAGGTGGGGGTAGGAGCAGTGTTGTCCCAGCGTTCCCCCACGGACGAGAGGATGCATCCTTGCGCGTATTTTTCACACCGTCTGTCTCCTGCCGAACGTAATTATGACATTGGTAACAGAGAGTTGTTGGCCGTCAAGCTAGCGTTGGAGGAGTGGCGCCACTGGTTGGAAGGGTCGGGGGTACCTTTTATTGTTTGGACCGATCATAAGAATCTGGAATACATTCGTACTGCTAAAAGGTTAAACTCCAGGCAGGCTCGGTGGGCACTTTTTTTCGGTCGTTTTGATTTTTCTGTCTCGTACCGCCCGGGTTCCAAGAATATTAAACCCGATTCTTTATCGCGACTTTTTGATCGTTCCGAACGCCTGGTTACTCCCGAGTGCATTTTACCGGAGAGTCTATTTGTCTCCACACTCGTATGGGAGGTCGAATCGAAGGTCAAGAAGACCTTAGAAGGGGTAACGCCCCCGGTCGGGTGTCCACCGAACCGTTTATTTGTGCCGGAGGAACTACGGTCTGAAGTTATTCAGTGGGGTCATTGTTCCAACATAGCCTGTCACCCAGGAATCAATCGCACAAGGTTTTTGGTTAAGCAGCGATTCTGGTGGCCACGGATGGCCCGCGACATTCACGATTTTGTTTTGGCTTGCTCGGTATGTGCCACTGGTAAGACTTCCAATCGCGCGCCAGATGGGTTACTCCAACCGCTGCCAGTCCCTTCGAGACCCTGGTCCCACATCGCTCTAGATTTTATTACCGCCCTCCCGCCCTCCCAGGGCAACACGGTTGTTTTGACCGTGGTGGACCGGTTCTCGAAGGCGGCTCATTTCATTCCCTTGCCCAAATTGCCGTCAGCCAAGGAGACAGCGGTTGCCGTCATTGACCACGTCTTTCGTTTACATGGCCTTCCGATTGACGTGGTCTCTGACAGGGGTCCCCAGTTTGTGTCCAAATTCTGGCAAGAGTTCTGTAAATTACTGGGCGCGACTGTTAGCCTGTCCTCTGGGTTTCACCCTCAGAGCAATGGCCAGACCGAGAGAGCCAACCAGGATTTAGAGAGAATGTTACGGTGTTTGGTTTCCAAGAATCCGACTTCCTGGTGTCAACAACTGTCTATGGTGGAGTACGCCCACAATACGTTACCAGTGTCATCCACGGGCCTTTCTCCGTTTGAAGGTAGTGTAGGATACCAGCCACCTGTTTTTCCCAGTCTGGAATCTGAAGTCGCGGTTCCCTCCGCACACGCCTTTGTCCAGAGGTGCCACCGCACCTGGACTAGAGCCCGTGAGACTCTACTCCAGGTGGGGGCGCGCACTAAGGCTAACGCCGATCGCCACCGGTCTAAGCCTCCCGTTTACATCGTCGGTCAAAAAGTGTGGCTTTCTACTAAGAACATTCCTCTCCGTTCCGTCTCGAATAAGTTAGCACCCAAATTTATTGGCCCGTTCACTGTCACCAAGATTATTAGTCCGGTGGCAGTCCGCCTCAACCTTCCTCCAGCGTACAGGAGGATACACCCCGTGTTCCATGTCTCCAAAATTAAGCCTGTGTTTCGATCAGCAATTAATCCGCCTGTACCGGTTCCCCCACCGCCGCGTCTTGTAGAGGGGAACCGACGTATTCGGTTAACCGTATTCTGGACACCAGGCGGAGGGGACGAGGATTCCAGTACTTGGTGGACTGGGAGGGTTACGGTCCGGAGGCGAGGAGTTGGGTTCCTGCGAGAGACATACTAGATCACTCCCTTATTGATGATTTCCATCGACAGGTAAGGGAGTCTGGGGACGCCAGGAGGCGTCCCTAGGAGGGGGGGTACTGTCACGGTTCATGAGTGCGCTGCTTCCTGCTTGTCTCGTGCATTTGTTATTGTTGTCTGTGTGCCATGTGCGTGTGTGTGTGGGTGTCACCGTATTAATTATCAGTTAATCACATCATCCGCAATCAGCTCAGCGCCAGCTGTCACTCATCTCCTGTTCCTTTAAAAGACTCACTGAATCCTTCTCTCATTGTCAGATCGTTGGTCGATGTTTGTGCCGTGTTTCCCGTTTGAGTTGGTGTCTTCCTGGAGTCCTGTGCTATTTGTTCTTCGTGTCTGGTTCCTGTCTTCACCTTCACGCCGTTTCACCGCCGGATTCATCTCGACCATCTAAGTCCCTGCGTCACCCTGCTACAGCCGTCTGACCCTCACGATCTGCCTGAGTCTACTTCTGTTCTGAGTGTTAATAAACGTACTTTCTTGAGATCGCCTGCATTTGCTTCCTTTTTTCCCAGCACGTCATGACAACTTGATCATCTGTTTGTTGATTTGGCTTTCGAAGACTTTACTGAGACAAGGCAAGATAGATATGGGTCTGTAACAGTTGGGGTCCAGTGTGTTTTTGACTTTCTCAGTTTGTGTAAATCTACTTATGGTTCAGAGTATTTATTTTTTACCACATTCATTTCCCACATGTCTACTACAATTATGTGTTTTTGTTTTATCAATACAGTAGCCTATATACTTTTTTCTTGATATACCCCGAAAGAATGGAAGTGAAATGTGACAACATGCCCCATAGGAGGGGTACATTGTAACATGTGCAGGGGCACATTGTAACATGACCATATGACAGCTTAAAATGTTATCTGATCTAATAAAAATATTTTCTAAATAAAATACAATTAAAAAACTTTTTCATATAAAATAATGGCAATTTTTAATAATTAAATATAAACTCATTTTTGAGTTTTGACTACGAACACATGAAAACACAGCTATACAACATAGTTCAAAACCAATAAATAATTAGTCATTTCTGAACATTGACTCTCAGTCTTTATTCACCTTTTTCTCACGTTTGCTCAATAAAATTAATAAAAGTATAGAATATAATAGCATATTTCTAATAGGGGCACATTGTAACGCAGTGTGACAACATGCCCCCACCTGCACAACTGGGATTTAAACCCGGCTAGTGTCTTCTGCTAGTTAGTGAAGCATTAAATAACTATCTCAACTGTTAAATAACATCCTGGAGATTAAAATAATATCAGATTTGTCTTATTTTAAATAAACACAAAAAATAGAGATGAAAAATTAACTTAAGAAATTTAATTTTGCTATGGTTTAATAAATGTCTATGGATATCTTCCAAAAAATAAATAATTTTGCCGGATTTTTTTTTCCTATATAGTGTTGATATGGCAACTAGTAAATACACAAAGTTTCGTCATCCAAGCATGTGTGGAAGTACTTGTTATTTAATTACATATAGAGGAGAGCGGGGCACAAAGTAACGCTTTTTGACTTTCTCAGTTTGTGTAAATCAACTTATGGTTCAGAGTATTTATTTTTTCCCACATTAATTTATAATTTATTAATTTATGATAATTCACTGCATTCAGTGAATTATCATCATTTGCGTAAAATCCCGCATTTGAGCTGATCCACCGATCCTGATGGAGATATGAAGAAGTGAATGACGCGCTAATGTAAAACAGCTGTATTAGCCTGACGTACACTGAGGTGCTGTCACCAAGCGTTCGTTTTTAACCCTCTAATTTTCTGTTTTGAATTTCTAAAAATCACAGCTTCATCAGAAGGTTATGATACTTGGTGACTTTTATGGCATTAGGTATGTGAATACAAAAAAAAAATTGAGGTCATGATCCGATGCTAAGTGGTCATAAAAAAAAATAGTCACACTCATGGTCTTCGGTCAAAAATGACCGACCCATATGGAATGAATGGGAAATTTACAAAAATACAAAAATTCTCTGAATTTTGAAACTCTAAAACATCAAGAGTGAAAAACATAACATAATAATTATTATATATATATATATATATATATATATATATATATATATATATATATATATATATATATATATATATATATATATATATATATATTATATAATTAATATAATAATTATTAAAATTATTAATAAAATGTTATAAACCTTAGCAAAAAGTATTATTTGAGAATTTATATAAAAAAAAATACATTCAATCCACATCTTAAAAGTAAGTAATTTGGTCCAAAAACATCTAGAATTCACAAGCATCTCGATTTAGAGCTATTACAGTAAACCCATGCAATAACATGATTTATTTAATTTTATGTTTAATATATTGATCTTTTTTTCTTCTGAAAGCCTAGTGTCTATTTTAACCAAAAATACTGCATAGAAAAAAAAAATCATTATTTTCATTGGCAAAAAATGGACAATAAATATTGCATAAATATTAATAAGTTCAATCAAATTGTCTCAAAATACTAAATTAAAAAGAATAAATATTATAGAACAAAAATAAATTTCATTGGTTTTTACTGGGATGGAGGACGTTTCATTTTAAGGTGTCCGGTCACTTCTGACCGGGAAGGCCAAGAACGTGTCTCCTAAACGAAGACCATCAGAGGGTTAAACAATAACTATCTATTCTGTGTCTTAAGTAGGTACACAGGTATAGTAACTACAATAAACATTAGCCGATAGATCTTAACTAAAATTACCATGGTTAACCGATAATAAGATACGATTAGAGTTAGCATTTAATATTTCTTTAATATGGCCAAATCATTCACATAATAGTACATAAAGGAATGCGCATGCTCAGGCTTAAATCGGCTAGGCCAATAAGTTTGCTGAATAATAAACAAATTAAAGGAGAACTCCGGTCAATTTTAACATTGAGCTCATTTTTTTGTAAATTTGGAGTGCTGTCAATACAGAGAACAACGACAAAAATCGGTGTTGCCTACACCGTGTTATCCTCTTTTTAAAATCTGCACCCTGTTGACTTCAATGGGGCAAGTTTTAAACCTGCTTTTAGCCTCTTAACATCCTTGATGTGTCATTGCAAGTGCACAGCCAATGTGAGTGATTCCTTCAGCGTGAACACGTGTGACTCTGACTGCAGTAGATGTGAAAGATAGGAATAAAAATCATGTTTATTCAGCCAGCGCTCATACCTGTATTTACATCCTGTTTTCGGTCGAAGTCCAAAGTAATCGATTGTAGAGTTCACACGCGTGATCATAGTTAACTAAACCTATGCGCGTGAACTCGACAATCGATTACTATGGACTTCGACCGAAAACAGGATGTTAATACAGGTATGAGCGCTGGCTGAATTATTATAATTTTTATTCATATCTTTCACATCTACTGCAGTCAGATTCACCGTGTTCAGACTGCACTCTGGGGTACTACGGTTCATGTGCTCTATCACAAGCTTGTCGTTTCATCGTGGAATTAAATGAAGCGAAATCAGCGGATCTTATGTGTATACACCTCCTGTCAAAAGATGAATCTGCTTTCCACGTCGAAGAGGACATGAATCTGTGAACAAACACTCATTCGGGCAAGTTCACGACAGATTCACTTAGTAAAGTGTTGTATTTGACTAGTCTGGTGGGTTGTTTAAATGGTTGGTACAGGTTGAATTAATGTTGAGTTAATTAAAAGAGTGTTTTTATATTACCACACAGTAGTGTTCAGTTTAACGATCAATCAATCTACAAATTAAACTCACTCAAACTGTCATAAATTACTAAAACATCATTAGAATTTCAGAATTTCTTGTCCCTAATAGTCAACTTAATGCAGGGTTAACTGTAAAATGAACTGCAGCAGTGCTAATATCAAAAGAAAGGTCTGATTGTCACGAAACTGACATATGCGTCTCGTCACGGGCCCCGTGGATGGTGTCCAGAGTTCCGTGTCCCTTTGACCTTTTTTCGCACTAATTGGCCACCAACAGCCTAGTAGAATAAGTTGCACGTGGGACATCAAATAAACAGGGGCCAAAAGGGGTCAAAAGGTTGCAGCGACCCAAAATTTGACACGCTGGTAGTCCACGGGCCCCAGGGTTCTAGATCCTGGATTTCATGGTTTTAGGTTGGTTCTAAGTCTTAAAAAATAGCAAAAAATAAACTTGGCATCTCTCGACCTAGCCTGCTCGCTATGTCTCAGAGAGCCACGTGACGCAACTTTTAATCGAGTTTGGAGCACCTCGGGCCCCCGGGAACCGGGCGGGAGCCACTGACACATGCAACTTATCTCATTCATTTTCACAGGTGTTTGGTGAACATCCCACAGAACGATCCCAATGGCTCAGAATGGCTCCAATTTGAAATATGTGGCCCCTCAGGGTCCTCTTAGACAGTATGCAAAGACTGGGGTCCGTAGTACCCTGTTAAGTGCTTAATTTGCTGAGCTGGGGATGTTCTGGACTGATAATTTTCCTTGTATATTATTTCTGATTTTTTTTAGAATACTACGCAGGCCTCAAACGTGTGGCGCGGGAGTGCATGACGGATGAGTGTTCGAAGCCCCGAGGCTTTTGCACAAAAACAAAGGCTGATTTGACCAACTAAAACAGGAAGCGCCCACGTGCAACTTATTTGACATGACCCGGATATGCTTTCTGTGATCTGACTGGCCAAGGTGAGGGAGAGGAGCAGTTTTGTATGCTTTCTTGATGTTAAGAGTATACATGGTCTAAAATGTTTTCCCCTCTAGTAGCACAATCAACATGCTGATAAAAACTGGGGAGTACAGTCTTTAAAGATGCCTTATTAAAGTCCCCTGCTATAACATGTATTCCCTCTGGGTGATTGCACTGCAGTTTGTTTGCTATGGTTAGCAGGTGAGCCAAACCTGTGCTAACATTAGCATCGGGGGCTATGTAAACAGCAGTAACAGTCACTACGGTGTACTCTCTTGGTAAAAAAAATGGTCTACATATTACCGAAAGAGCTTCCAGATTAGGTGAGCAGTGCTGAGCAATGATCCTGCTTTTTGTACACCATTCATTATCCTCCTCTTATCTTACCGGAGTTCGTGTCTCAATCCTGTCGGTAGCTAGATCGGCCCGCTAGCTGCACGGCAGCATCTGGAATGAGGGGGTTCAGCCAGGTTTCAGTAATTATTGTATATCCATCCTGATTAGGTCAGTGTGGCTATACTTAAGACCTCGACATGGGAACATTACAAAGAACACAAATGAGAAACATAAACACCGACAGAAGAGCTAGGAGCCGCTGCACAGTTGCGCGCCGCCAAATGGAGTTTCCTGTGTGGTTTACAGTAGGTTTTACCTAATAAAACCACTGTAATTATGATTTATGACCTATTAATGCATTGACTACAGACCTGTCAAATAGATCACAGGTGGGATGCTGTTTTCGACTTGAAATTTTCAGCTGTTTCAGGCACACTCTTTAAGATCACTAAATCCGAGGCTTTTGGTCATACCTAGGATATCCAGATCCACCAAAGGAGGGAGATCATTTTCACATTTGGCTCCAAAACTCTGGAATAGTCTTCCTGACAGTGTTCGTTGCTCAGCCTCGCTCTCCCAGTTTAAAACTAGATTAAAGACGTATCTCTTCAGCCAGGCATTCATATAATACTTTTAATCTTACAGTTAAATCCGACCTCTAGTTCATAAACGCCAGAGGAGAACTGGCCCCCGACTGAGCCTGGGTTCTCCCAAGGTTTTTTTTTCTCCATTAGGTCACCTTGTCACTGTTGCCTTTGGCTTGCTCTGTTGGGGATATTTGGGGATATTTAATTTAATTAATCAATCAACAATACTATTGATCAGCATTACCAAACGTGGACGTTTTCCACTAGCCCTTAATCAGTGTTCGAAAAGGACAACACTTAAGGTGTTTGGGGTCATTTTGACCCCAAACTTTTAAAGAGCGATTGCATAAGGAAATATACATTTTTATATGGAAAACTATATATCATTTTTTTTATTTACTTCTCAACTATACATTTATGCTGTGTTTTTGTGGAAATTTTGAAGTTTTTTACCTATTTACTGCACAATTACATAACTAGGCCATAAATTGGCTCATGAAAAATGATTTTTTAAAGAAAAAATCACTTAAATGATGATATTAATTCAATATAAATGGTTTTGGGGCATTGCTCTATGTGTTAGGGATAGAATACTGCCATCTAAAGGTTAGTCGAAAAAACTTATTTCTTATGGGAAAGGAATTAAAGTGCAATGGCCAAATGTATCCAATAGAGGGCCATAGAGAACCATTCATTCACTCATTTTCACTTCTCCTCACAAATTTGATATATATATACATATATATATGTGAATATTTATTTAAACATTTTGAAATACATAAAAAATCTAATTATTATTATTATCAAATTAATTATTATAATTATATAATATTAATTATATAATTATTATCAAATTATTATATACATTTGCAGAACCATTACAAGTCACCACTATGACATGACTGTGTGTGTGTGTGTGTGTGTGTGTGTGTGTGTGTGTGTGTGTGTGTGTGTGTGTGTGTGTGTGTGTGTGTGGGAACAAGCTTGTTCCATGTTGCATATGTGACATTTTTCAGATTTATGCCAGTTTAGTTGATTTTATTTGCCAATTTCTATACAAATGCTCTCTGTTGCAGTGACATACATGTGTGTGTTTGTGTGTGTGTGTGTGTATGAGATAGAAAGTTCGTTCCACTTTGGGTTTATGCTCTAGGACCAGACCTTGATTTAAATGTAATTTTTTTTTTTATTTATGCCAGTTTTGTTTATTTTATTTGCCAATTTCTATAAAAATGCTCTCTGTTGCAGTGACATACATGTGTGTGTTTGTGTGTGTTTGTGTGTGTGTGTGTATGAGATAGAAAGTTTGTTCCACTTTGGGTTTATGCTCTAGGACCAGACCTTGATTTAAATGTAAATTTTTTTTAGATTTATGCCAGTTTTATTTATTTTATTTGCCAATTTCTATAAAAATGCTTTCTGTTGCAGTGACATACATGTGTGTGTTTGTGTGTGTTTGTGTGTGTTTGTGTGCGTTTGTGTGTATGTGTGTATGAGATAGAAAGTTCGTTCCACTTTGGGTTTATGCTCTAGGACCAGACCTTGATTTAAATGTAAAATTTTTTTAGATTTATGCCAGTTTTGTTTATTTTATTTGCCAAATTCTGTAAAAATGCTCTCTGTTGCAAAAACATACATTTGTTTGTTTGTTTATGTGTTTGTGTGTGTCTGTGTGTGTGTGTGTATGAGATAGAAAGTTCGTTCTACTTTTTATTTATGCTCTAGGACCAGACCTTGGTTTATATGTAGAAATTTTCAGATTTATAATGGATTTAATTTGATTTTTTTGACAAACAAAATTAAAAAAAGTCATTTTTTTCATTTTCCCATTCATTTTCAATGTGGGGTCATTTTGACCCCAAACACCTTAAAAGGTAATTTTTTTTTTACACACCTTTAGAACAACCAAATCAAGCCCAGTTTTTTTTTTGCATGTTTAGATAGGTTATTTAGGAAAAGTCCCAGAGTTTCATGCCCCTGAGATGAAGGTAACATTTTTAAAAAATGAAAGAAAAGTCCAGTGGGGTCATAATGACCCCAAACACTGATTAAGGGCTAGAAACAAACATTGATGTATTATTTTAATTTAATACTGTGAAGCTGCTTTGATGCAATCTGTATTGTGAAAAGAGCTATATAATTAAACTTGACTTGACTTGACTCAATAGACCAGTTGTGGCCCAATTGCTATGGCCACAAGACTTGCGCTCAATAGTGGCAAAAATAATGGTGGTGCAATACCATATCTCGGCACCTGGTGGCGCTAGAGAGACTAGAATGAGCCCATTCAGTACACGTACCGAGTTTCAGCTCCCTAGGACCTATGTAACTCGAGATATTGGGGGGCTCAACTCAGGGGGGGCCACTCACCCGTATCTTTCCAACAACTCACCCATATCTTTCCAACAACTCACCTGGCCATATCTCGGCACCTGGTGGTGTTAGAGACACGGGACCAAGTCCAATAGACTAGATTTGGCCCAATTGCAATGCCTACAAGACTTGAGCTCAATAGGGGCAAAAATAAAGGTTGCACACTACCATATATTGGCGCCTGGTGGCGCTAGAGAGACGAGACTGAGCCCATTTGACTGCATGTGGCCAAGTTACTACACGTACAGAGCTTCAGCTCCCTAGGACCTATGGAACTTGAGATATTGGGGGGCTCCACTCAGGGCACCCACTCACATGTATCTTTCCAACAACTCACCCGTATCTTTCCAACAACTCACTTGGCCATATCTTGGCACCTGATGGCTATGATTTAAGCAATAAAACATTTATAATTATGAAATATGACCTTTTAATGCATTGACCACAAACAGCCTACAGAGATCCCATTAAATAAGTTACAGATGGGCAATTCCTGTGATTTTACAGGAAGTGCCTACCTGTAACTTATTCGACAAGGTTCCTATAAGCTGTCCATGGACATGTCATTTTAAGGCTAATTATGCATAATTATGAACTGTAAATTATCCCAACATGTTTGATTGTCTTTTCTGTGCACTGTACTGCATGTTTTAAGTAATAAAACATTTACAACAGGGTTTCTCAAACTCGGTCCTGGAGGGCCACTGTCCTGCACAGTTTAGCTCCAACCCTAATTAAACACACCTGAGAAAGCTAATCACTAGAGGAAAAAAAATCGCTAATCATACTTAATCTCAAGAGTGGATTGTGTTTAAAGTATTTCAGGTTGTGATGTTGCTGGTGTTGTGGCACTGCATCTTCTCTCGAAGGTCAGCATCCTTCAGCTCATCACACAGCTCTTGTATTTCCTCCACAGTCTTACAGGGTTCCTCTGTGAGATCAGACTCAGAAGAGCTCGGCTGGCTCGTGTTCTGCTCTCTGAACGCTGATGTGATGTTTTCCTGGAGTTCGTCCAGTTTCACTGCGATTCTCCTCTCCAGATTCTCAAATAACTTGTATATTTCTGTCCAGAATTTGTTTTGGAACATTATTAATTAACATCATTAACAGACAGTGTGTGAGTGAGTCTAAATGATGGAAAGGCACAAAAGAAAAGAGAAAGGTGGCGCTGAGAAGATCAGATTCAGAAGGAAAAAGATTATGGATGAGCGAAATGCTCCAAAATAACAGACATATTCTGAGCATCAACGAGCAAAGAGACTACAGGGGAAATAAGCTAAAGCTCCTAATGTCTCCGCTAGGCACAGATGGGAATTAGCAACAGCTGCCAGCCAGCCAAATGTAGCACCGGTATCACACCACTTACTGCGCCACTGGACCAGTTCTAGGTTCTAAGGAGTGGGGAGCAAAAATAATTACACCAGAGACCGTTGCTTTAAGTACAAAAGGCCGGCAATTTACTGAATGCAAGACACACATAGAATAATCAGAATACAAAACAAAAAAAATACCCTGCAGGTTCTTAATATTGAGGTAAGTATAATAAATGAAAAGGTATTTCACTCTTTTTTTGTTCTTTAGTTCACCTAAGTTATTGTCAGACTAATCTAAGTTAGACCGGTCTTTTTCTATTTTAGAATTCCTATTTTTCTTCCTGAGTTAACTCTTTTTCCTTTCTTTTACAGGTAAGAAAATACCTTCAATTTACACAATCAATCAAAGTGGACCACAAGCATTTCAAGTAACATTCAAACATATGAACTCAATATGAAAATAAAAGTGTGAAACCTTAAATTCAATTGTTCAGTCCAATGAAAAGTCTCAGTTCGATTCAAAAATAATAGTTCAATCGGTTTCCAGTTCAGTTCAACAACAATTTCTGATACTCCTACCACTCTGGCAGCGAGTCACCATACGCAGAAGATTTCCTCACTGATGCGATGGAGAAGATGAGTTGAAAGTCTGGGTCTGGCTCGCCATCTTGAATCCTGTCTGTGCATGCCATGTGCACACTCACACACTGCAGGCCAATCCTCGCTCCGACCGAGCCTCAAACCAAGCAAAAAAACCTGACCTGTGTAACAGGTCATAAGCACAATAAATCAGTTTTTAAATCCTTAAATTACACAAATAAATGTTTCACAGTCGCTGAGTTGTAACGTTACTGCTACAGTGCTTTTTCACCTCTAAAATGGCGGCGGAGCGGTCTCTTTTAACTCACGGCTCCGTTTCCACACAACTACCGCACACATCTTTAATTTACAAAGCATACATTCACTTTTATAACATTCACAGTTTTCATAAACCCAAAATATTAACTGGTAAACAGTTTATGGCGAAGCATTTCCTTGTAAACAGCTAAGTTTTTAATGTTAGCTCTCCGCCAGAAAAAGAAAAATACAACATGGCAAAATGCAAGAAAACATCTCAAAACTCACCAAAACCGGGGTGGCTTAGTTCTCATAAAATCCCCGTCAGTTCCCAACCAGGTAAGTTATGTTTTTCAACTGCAAAATCAACTTTTTCACTCTTTTCTCTGCTAATTAAACACAGTTCGTTCTCTCTGATCTATCCTCTGCTCTCTCCTTCAGGCTTCCGCGCTGCAGCGTCACTGAAGTACTGCGTCTAACGTCACTAATCCCTTAAAGGGGAAGTGACATGAATTTTCTGTCAGCATACTTTTAAAGCTGCCGTCGGCAAGTCTGGCAGATTGAGTGGACTTAGCCAAGATTTTGAATGTTTACAACTCTCATGCCCCTCCCCCACTACCAACGAGCACCCGCCCATCGTCAGTGCGTGTGTACCTGATTTTCTGTGAACGTGCGCGTCTCTTCAGCATCGATCAACACCATGGACTCGGAGGTAGGCTGCCCTGGCTAATCTATCCATAGATAGCAATAACCGAGGAATTGGAAGCTTGTTAGTAGATTTTCTCATCGCCATCACGCTTCGTACAATCTATAGGCGAACTTCAGGCGCGTGTCGTGTGCATGTGATATTGTAATGTGCGCGTCTGCGCGAAGGAGGGGGGATCTGTGGCGTGTGCACGAACTGTGATTGACAGTCAGATCTCACACCCCCCTGCGCTGATTGGACCCGATGAGACGGGAGCAGGCCCGGAGTGGGTAATCGGGAGAATCGGGAGAATTCCCGGTGGGCCGCTTCACTTTTGGGCCGGCCGAGGTCTTTTTTTTTTTTTTTTTTTTTTTGGTAACGTTTGAGTCTATCTTCTCTTTTAAACACGTTCCGCATTCTGACACCGCAGCCGCAGCGCGCAGCCTCTGCATGGGTTGTACCATATGAGGGAGTTCTCCCCTCCCCTCCCATAGAGTTGGTTGGGTCCATAGCCCGTCTTTTCCAAATCGTTTTCTCTCAGGAAGGCTACCGCGGCACCGCCGGCGCCTACTGATAAGATAGGGTCAGCCCTACGTAACGGTTCGCTTCAGGGAGGATGGATGGTAGGAAGAGACCAGGGGGGGCTGAAAAAGCCAGATTAAAAAAAAGAAAGGCATTGGAGGAGGATGCTGCCAAATGTGTTAAACTTACCGAGTTATTTTCAAGAGGACAAACACAAGTGGCAACAGGTAAAGAGAGATAATGTTAGGCCTATGATTAGCATTAGCAACGTAATTATTCTGCTAATACCGTTGTCAACTTATTCACAAGCAAAATATAACATTTAATTTAAATATTAGCCTTTTTGTATCACCCAATACATGGCGATTCATAGACTTTGCAAATATTATGCAATTTAATATTGATAACAACTCAAGCTTGATCTGTGTAACGTTATGCAGTAACATTACTTTTTATTATTATTTTATTTTAATTACTAATTATTTTTTGTAGCATCTGAGCAGCAGATAAGCCAGTCCCCTGCTGAAAATGAGGAGGCCATGATGACTACAGCTACAGGTAGAGAGGATTCCAGAGTAAACAATATGAATTAAAGTTATAACCCTCAGGTTGTGTTCAAAACCCTATAACACCTTTTTTGTTCTTGGTCAAAAATGTCCGGGCTACAAAAAATAGCTTATAAATCACTTGTTATGCTATATAATCTAATATTGGATTTAATCTTTTTGTCAACTTGTTTTCTTTCAAATAGGCCTGGTTTTATATTTCTATTTGCATCTGATTAATAATAGGCCTCATTTATCTGAGAGTAGGTATCATGTTTTTGAGTAAAAAAGCATTATTTTTGAATAAATTTGGAAATATTAAATAAAATATGAAAAAAAAATGGCAATGACGGCCCACATGAGATCTCATTCCAACAAATCCGGCCTACTGTCTAATCTGAGTCTGATACCCCTGGTATATGTCCTTCTGTCCTATTTGTCATGCAATATAGGTGAGTCAGATGCTGAAAGAGCAGATATAGAGACAGCATCCAGTGAGGCAACAGCCCTGCAAGAGATTCCAGAGGCACAGGCAGATGCAAGTGTAGATGAGGAAGCCAGTCATTTTGATTATTTTGCTCGTCCTCAAGCACAGGATCTAGACACATTTTTCAATTACCATCCTCAGCAGCCCACAAAACACCACCTACTAGCTAAAGTTTTTCACAGCAAGCATGGTACCAACCGTAAGTGGTTGACATACAGTGAAAAAACACAATCACTGTATTGTTCTGTGTGTTTGGCATTTGCACCTGCTGCAAGTGAAAGTCCTTTCATAAAGGGAGGTATGAAAACATGGAAACATGTTCATCAGCGGATAGAAGAGCATGAGAAAAGTAAGATCCACAGAGACAGTGCTGATGCTTACTTTCTGTTGGCTAAAAGGGCAGATATAAAAAGCCTTCTGGCAGACAAACAAATGTCTTTACATCATGAGCAGGTGAAGAAGAAGCGTCAGGTGATGGAACGCATAATAGATGTGATAAAAGTCATAGGCAAATGTGGACTTAGTTACAGAGGGGATAAAGCAGAGGCTGCTTATACACTAGAAAATACTGCAGTCAATCATGGCAACTTTCTAGAGTTGGTAATACTTTTGAGTCGTTATGATCTGTGCCTTCAACATCACATTAGCAGTTGTATCGAGCAGAGCAAGAAGCATCATGACACTGGTGCAAAAGGTAGAGGATCTCTTGTGACTCTGCTATCAAAGGACATTGTTGGGAAAGTTGTGGATGCTCTCAGCCAGGTCATAAAGGGCACAATTTCAGATGAGGTTAGAGAGGCGGGTCTGTTTTCAGTTCAGATCGATACAACCCAAGATGTCACATCAAAGGACCAGTGTGCTATCATTGTCAGATATGTCACAGATGTAGTTCATGAGCGGTTGGTTGCTGTGGTGAACTGTGAAAAATCCACAGGTAAACATCTGACACAGCTACTAAAGAACACATTGGACAAACTTGGCATTGATATGGGCATGTGTGTGGGCAACTCCACTGATGGAGCAGCAAATATGCAGGGACCGTATAAAGGGTTCTCTGCATTCCTGTCTGAACAGTCTCCAACACAAATTCATGTCTGGTGTTATGCCCATGTTTTAAATTTGGTACTGGCAGACACAACAGGCAGTGTCATAGAGAGTGCATCTCTATTCTCACTTCTAAATGATGTGGCAGTTTTCCTCAGGGAGTCTTATAAACGCATGCAGACTTGGGAAGAGACCAGTGAGGACACACATCACAGGAGACTGAGCCCAATAGGGGAAACCAGGTGGTGGGCTAAGGATCAGGCTCTCACTAAGGTCTTTGGGTCTTTTGGTAATCCCCAGGATGCATTGTTTGTTGACCTGCTGCTGACTCTAGCCTCTGTTGAGAAGGATGGAAGTATGAAGTCAACAGTGAGGGTAAAAGCAAAGGGATTAATTGAAAATCTTCTGAAATATGAGATTATCCTTATTGCTCAAACTTTCCTTCGCATTTTCCAACATACATCCCCCCTCTCCAAGTACCTACAGACACATGGAGTGGATATTTTGTCAGCTCAGCGTCTGGTTGAGGGGACAAAGGATAACCTCAAAAAATATGTCAGGGACTTTGAGGGAGTGAAAGTGGCAGCTGATAAGTTTGTGAGTTGGGCCAATGACAAGCTGGAAGAGATGGACAACTATGAACTACTTGTGCAGACTGCACTTCCAGAGAAGCGTGTCCGAAAAAAGAAAAGAATGCCAGGAGAGCTTTTAGATGATGAACCAGTAACCTCATCTGATTCTGCCTTTGAGGTGAATGTCCATAATGTGATTCTGGACACTGTGGCAGGTAGCATAGATAGAAGGTTTTCAGCAAATGCAAAACTTGCCTCAGATTTAGCTTGTCTTGTCCCCAAAAACTTTCCTGAAATAAAGAGAAATGGGCTCCCTAACTCAGCACTCCAGGAAATCAGCAAATGTCTGCTTAGGTTTGATGACAGAGCTACTGTTATCACATTACAAACTGAGCTTTCTAGCCTGGCATACCAGTGGGACAGACTGAAACAGTCCTCTCTTGAAGGTTATACTGTCAGGACATGTAGTGAGGTGACACAGGAAGGTCAGGAGGATAGAGGCGGACTGCCATATATGGAAGAACCAGAGATGGAACTTGAAAGCAGGACCTGTTCCTCCTGCAAAAACTGTGCCATTTGTGTCCATTTAATACTCTCGCAGTATAACCTCCTCACAGATGCTTATCATGTGATTGGGTTAGCATATAAGTTTCTGTTGACTTTGTCCATCACGCAGGTTGCATGTGAGAGAAGCTTCTCAACTTTAAAGTTTGTGAAGAATAGGCTACGAAGCTCATTGAGTCAGGACAACTTGGAGGCTTTTATGTTGATGTGAACAGAGAAGGAAATCCACATGTCTATAAGCAACGACACAGTTATTGATAAAGTGGCTGAAACCAGTGCACTGCTTAGGCGGCTACTGATGCTGTAGATGCTGTTGGTGCTGTAAACAGTTCAATTTGCCTCTTTGTGGAAGAGTGTTTCAAATGCTTTCTTTATTTCTTTCTGCTTTTGTTAATTTATCAACCTATCCTTGTGGAATAGTGGAATATTTTTTTTTGTTAACTTATCATCTTAAGTGAATTATTGTTTAACCTTTAAATTATTTGTTTGTTGAACCATAGTATTAATAAAAACTACATAATAGTAAGAGCTGAACTGTTGCTTCATTTATCCAATTTGGAAAAAGTGCTAATTTAGAATTCCACCATGGAAAAAGTGGGCCGGTCTTGGGCCTGAAACTCCCGGGCTGAAAAGTGGTCCCACTCCGGCCCTGGACGGGAGCGGTGGATTTTTGCAAAACAAATAACACGCTCCAGGTGGAGTTAGAAGCTCGGGTTTTTTTCTAAAACCACCTTTTTTATGTTGTTCTGTCGGATTATAGTGTCAATTTCACTGAATTTGATCAAAAAAAATGTTGCCGACGGCAGCTTTAATCTTAAACATTAAATTGTTGTATTAACATTTTTAACATTTTTAACTCTGATGAATAAACTTACATTAAATGAATCACTCAACTTTCAAACTTATTTATGCAGCTTTTAAACTATTTATTCTTATTTATGTCATATTTTAACATGGGTTACACAAAAGCTTGTGAAATCTGAAAGTAGCTCAGTGTAAATATAAGACAAATGAATGGTTTACTATTGAGTGGCTCTTGAATTTGTCCTTCAGTGGTTGGCAGATGTTCCTAGTTTTAAAATGAGTTACTTCCCTTGGCTGCTGCTATGTTAAGTGTATAAGTTTTTTATATTTTCATTTTTAAAAATATGTATTTACATTTATAACACTGTACTTTATATTATATTTATTACCTTTGTATCAAATTACAGAAAACTAGTTAATGCTGCTGTGAGGGTGTTTCTAATACAGCGGCTGTGGGAGTGATGACAAATTGACATATTTCTCTCTTCTGACTGCCGTTATCAACCTCTGGCTATTTTCTCTCAATCTCTCGCTATTAAATATTAGGTACATTAGATAAATGTTAATTTCTCAAGAAAAAAAAAATTCACCTAATGCTGTAAACACACTGAGAGCCCTGTCAGCTGGTATTAGTCTATTATTAAAGGTTAAAAATATCAATTCAAATATAATTAGAATGTGTTTTTATCGTTATAATGTTCTAATATTTTAACGCTATATCTAAAAAAAGATAATAAATATGTAATATAGTGCACATATTTAGCAAAATACTCCTCTAGCTAATTTGTCTAGCCAACTAGCGTGCTATGGTCATTAATGTTCCTGAGGTAAATGTAACATCACGTGTAGGTTATAGTGTTCTCCAGCTGTTATTGAGATCTTCCGCGGGTGAAAAACACTGACTGATCGATATTATGTATGAGGGATATACATTTCAGTAAGTTGTACTGTATCTTTCAACACACCTATTGTTCATTCGTGTTTATTTGCTATTAACTAGTAGTGAAGAGTAAGAGATGATCGGTTCAGGCGATACAGAGATCTGTCACGTCACATTTACAAGCGCCTAAACCGTATTTATTGTTGAATTTCGTGATAAAATTGACAGAATCTGAGAGCTGAGAGTGTGTTTCATATCAATAGTAGCCTTGTCTGTCTGTGTCAGTCCTCTTTGCTTCATGATTTTCCTCTACGTGAGAAACTGGATGTGTGTCGTGAGAGCGAGTGAAAAGTGTTGATTGCCTGCTTCTTAGCATTGGCAGCCCTGCATGAAGTCAAATTAATCTCCATAACACACCACTGAGGATTTGTTCTGCATGATATTAGCATTGACCAGCAGGTGTCGCTGTGTGCATTCCAAACCTGGAGAAATCAACCACTTTTACACACATCAGGCTGGAAAGCTTTAAAGCTTCATGAAGCTTCATCTCACCATCACTACCTTCAGGTTCACTCAGCTCAACAGTTATACGCTATATTAGCAATAATGATTATTTTGGGGGACATGGATGAGCTTTGATTGGTGGTTCCCATCATGCACTGAAACATTAGGCTTTATGTTTATTTCTCCAGTGATGGTTGGTTGGTCAGATGAGAGGAAGTAAATAACCACAGGAGGAGCTGTAACTATATATAATGAAGAGGAAGACTGACAGAAACAGAAAATGGCTGATAAGTGTGATCTGTGTCTGCTGGGACTGATCATTCTCTCTTCACTTCTCACAGGTAAAGAAATCTGTATTTTCTCTAAAGACATTTAGTGGAATTAGTCTGGAAAGAGTTCATTTGAACATGCTCAGTTTATTCTTGCACACATTCATGTTGTGATCTCAGAGTTGTGTATTGATACACACAGATCATACTGTATTATTCCTGATACTGGACATAGTGTTTTACTGTTACGATTTCCTGATTGGTCTAGGGGAGGAATGAAACAGTAAAAATGGATGGTGGTGAAATGAATGTGCAACAGCATGAAGCCACCCCGTCTCCAGACCCAGAGTTGTTTCACAATAACCACATAGTGATCTTATTCAAGAAAGTAGTTTTATTTACAAATTAGGCAAAAGAAAAAAAAGAGATAGGTATCAAGTTCAGAAGGGGGTATAGCCAAAACAACAGACATAAATCAATCTTACTCCTCATTAATCAAACTACCTAAACTAAAAGAAAAGAAAACAAAAGTACAGCAAAATAAGCTAACTCCCTTGCTAGCATAAACAGGAGAAAAAAGTATGATTCAAAATAAATGGCACCCACCTCCCTACTAACCTCACAAAAATAAAGAAATAAATAATTAAGTAACAAACTTCAAATAAACCAAGAGAAAATAATCCATTAAGTCAAACAATGATTAAACCATTAAAGGTAACACTCACTTCTGCCTTTAAAGTCTCAATCAGGGATTGAAATAGAAAGAGACTAAAAAGAGAAAACTACTTCACTAAGTAGTACACACAATATAAGGTAGAGATACACTGTTCACTACCGGCTTCAACAAAGTCTCAGGTCTGGGGTTGAAGAAGGGACCTCATTGCTGCTGCTGCACAGTCAAGCCACCACCAACACAGCTCTGAAGGCGTTTGCAGTTTAAATACTCCCAGCATCCAATCACAGCAGGCCATTGATTATCTGTACCAGGTGGAACCATTTTTCCTGTGAAGAGAGACCGGGATAGAGAAAGAGAAAACAGCACAGCTGAACACACACAAACAGAACCTTACGGCTCTGGGGCCCGTTCTTCGTACGTCGCTAACTCACTTAGCTGGATTTGATTGTTGGCGATTTGGCATGATCTTGGATTGTTTGGTTCTTCAACGCTCATCCTGGACTGGCTGTCATAGCAACAAGTGCGCAATCTTAAACCTGCTCGGGAGCAGGCTTATTTCATGTTAACAGGATTAGACTGTGCATGGCTTCATAAGCGGAGCTGATACGGGAAGTCCAGCGCAACGCGATAGTGCACTTTCTGATAGGCTATATATATTTTTTTTCTCGTGACTCGTGAGATTGTCGTTTACATTATTAATTTGTTGGAAACGCACATTTATTTTCAAATTGTCGGAGTCGGGCTTTAACTACAGCACAAACTGTTTGCATTGCTCTAAGATTATTTGCGAGTGGCTCTTTCCTTTACACTATTGGAGATGCGGAGGACTTGATGGAAAGTGCTGTCTGTCGTGTCATTCTGAGTTTACCTTTAAAAAACCTTTAAGGTTTTAGTTTTTTTGTTTTTTTTGTGGCATTTCCAAGCCACTTTAGACCCAATGTTGTTTTTTAGGCTATCATAATTTTTTATGAAGATCATGCAATCATGACCATGCCATATGCTGTAATAGTAGGCTATATGTCACTCTGGCTTCACTAACGTGATTGGTACCATTGGTACCTTTTTTCGACACTTCCTGTTTCGAATGCGCATGCGTCGCGTCTGAACGCGTTGTTGTCTTTGGAGCTCCATCGATTGATTTATAATTCTTGATTTCTCTTTAAACTCACTTACAACGAACATTTTCTATTTTTCCTCACCTCATAGTTACAACGCGGACTGTTGAGCAGACGTGTCTCAAGCCTAGTGATCCAACGCTGGATACTCTTATAGGTTACGTCCGTGGATCACGGCTGAACGCGTCTTCTCCGCACTCATTTATAAACAAACATTTTTATTTATTTATTTTTCACCTATCGTGCGTCTACTCCACACCCATACCACTAAAAAGACGGATTATATCCAAGACTTAAGCCATAAATTAGTATTAATATTGATAGCATCACTGGTAGCGTCGTTGCTAACTTAACTTACTGTCCATCTGTTAAAATGGCGAATATATCAGATGTAAGTAGTCTACCTTTTGGTGCAGGTGAGGACACATTTGAGCTACACGCGTTGCAGTCTGAGCTGGAAGCTGTTGAGAAACAGATCCACGACCTTTTAGTGAGAAAAGCCGAGCTGATAGACCGGCGGTTAGCTCTTGAAACATCACGCGCCGATGCACACAAATCAGTGATCAACATTACTAACCCGCTGACTCCGACCTCGTCTACTCTGTGCGTTACTCAGCATCGGTCACAGGCGTCGAGGCCGCGATCAGCTATGGTCTCGTTTACGCCGGCTCCAACATGCCACCACGAAGTCTGGATATTTCCGCAGCGGAAGTCGCGAGTCAGGTCTAGACCAAGAAAACTCTCTCCGACCCTCCCGGTTTTCGAGATATCCACACAAAACCGCTTCTCCCCTCTTAGCGAAACAGAACGCGATGCTGTGATCATCGGTGATTCCATCGTTCGACACGTACAAGCTACGTTAAATAAAAGTAAGGTGCATAGTCACTGCTTTCCTGGTGCTCGTGTTTCTGAAATCGCTGCTCACGTTCCCGAGATTCTGAACGAGCGCGTCGGAACTGTGGTCCTGCACGCTGGAGGGGCCGACATCAGGCTGCGACAGACAGAGGTTCTGAAGAAAGACTTCAGGAATCTGATCGATACGGTACGCAGCACATCGCCTGATATAACGATCATTGTGTCAGGACCGCTTCCCACGTACCGACTAGGTCATGAAAAGTTTAGTAGATTATTCGCGCTAAATGAATGGTTAATATCATGGTGCAATGAGCAGAAACTGCTCTTTGTAAATAATTGGAATCTGTTTTGGGAGCGTCCTAGGCTTTACCGTGCTGATGGCTTACACCCAAGCAGATTTGGATTGGATCTTCTGTCAGATAACATCTCCAAAATGTTAAATACCTTTTGACTAATAACCAAAAGTTCAAATCATAGTCTCTGCTGCACCAAATTAACTGATATAAATAGTGTAGAATATTGCATAGAAACTGTGTCTATTCCTCATTTAGTGAGATCAAATAATAAATCTACTGCAGGATCTAGAAAAAATCTAATTGTTATTAAACCAGAAAATGTTGCTATTAGTAACCAAAAACAATTTCTAAAGCTAGGTCTTCTAAACATTAGATCACTCACACCTAAGGCAGTTATTGTAAATGAAATAGTCACGGATAATAGCTTCGATGTACTTTGCCTTACTGAAACTTGGCTTAAACCTAATGATTATTTCGGTCTAAATGAGTCTACTCCATTAGGATACTCCTATAAGCACGAACCCCGTCTGATTGGTCGTGGCGGCGGTGTTGCAGCGGTCTATAGAGATATTCTCAATGTTACTCAGAAAACGGGTTATAAGTTTATTTCGTTTGAAATACTAGTACTAAATGTTACGCTCTTAGATGTTAGAAAAAAATCCATATTATCTCTAGCCTTGGCTACCGTATATAGACCGCCTGGGCCTTACGCTGATTTCCTAAAAGAGTTTGCAGATTTTCTCTCAGATCTATTGGTCAATGTAGATAAAGCATTAATTGTTGGAGATTTTAACATACACGTAGAGAATCCAAATGATGCGTTAGGGGCTGCGTTTATAGATTTATTAAATTCCTTTGGGGTCAAACAAAACGTCACCGGACCAACTCATCGTCTTAATCATACACTCGATTTAATTATATCATATGGAACCGATCCAACCGATATAGATATCATTCCACAAAGTGATGATGTCACTGACCATTACTTGGTAACTTGCATATTACGTACTGCTGTAATATGTCATGCGGCGCCGCGTTTTCGACCAGGCAGAACAATCCTTCCATCCACCATAGATAATTTCTCGAGTTGCTTGTCTGATCTGTCTCAGCTGCTGCCTGAACCCAAACAAACAGATGAACTAGAAGAACTAACTAGCACTATGAGCACCATTCTCTCTAGAACATTGGATGTTGTTGCACCCGTTAGATTAAAAAAGGTTACAGAGAAAATTAAAGCACCATGGTACAATAATACTACGCATGTTCTAAAGAGAGAAACCCGTAATTTAGAGCGTAAATGGAAACAAACTAATTTAGAGGTCTATAGAATCGCGTGGAAAGACAGTATGTCACATTATAAAAAGGCCCTAAAAGCGGCCAGGGCTGAGTATCTCCGCAAACTAATAGAAAACAACCAAAACAATCCTAGGTTTTTATTTAACACCGTGGCTAGACTAACAAATAAACAGACGTCACCCGAACAAAATATCCCGTTACAGTTTAGTAGTAATGATTTCATGAACTTCTTCACTGAGAAAATAGAAAACATCAGAACCACAATTGTAAACGTTCAATCCTCAATCGCGCCTTATAATTCAGCCTCAATTTCCCCCCCGCAAGAACAATTACAGTGCTTTACAACTATAGAACAAAAAGAGTTAAATAAACTTATCACTTCATCTAAAACAGCAACATGTTTATTAGATCCTATACCAACTAAACTACTGAAGGAAGTGTTACCTGTAGTGGAAGAGCCTCTCCTCAATATTATTAACTCGTCTTTATCTTTAGGTCATGTTCCAAGAACATTTAAACTGGCAGTTATAAAACCTCTCATTAAGAAACCACAATTAGATCATAATAATCTAGCAAATTATAGACCCATTTCAAATCTACCTTTTATGTCTAAAATACTAGAAAAAGTTGTGTCCACTCAACTGGGCTCTTTCTTGCAAGAAAATGATATCTATGAAAAGTTTCAGTCTGGATTCAGGCCGCATCATAGCACTGAAACTGCGCTCGTTAAAATCACAAATGATTTACTCTTAGCTTCTGACCAAGGCTGTATCTCAATACTAGTTTTACTTGATCTAAGTGCTGCGTTCGATACTATAGATCATACAATACTCTTAGATCGACTACAAAATTATACTGGTGTTCAAGGACAAGCATTAAGCTGGTTTAGATCATACTTATCTGACCGCTACCATTTTGTCTATTTAAATGGAGAAAAATCGATCATAACTCCAGTAAACTATGGAGTGCCGCAGGGATCTGTGTTAGGCCCTCTGTTATTCTCAATATATATGATGCCACTTGGAAATATTATAAGGAAACATGGAATTAGTTTCCATTGTTATGCTGATGACACTCAAATATATATTTCATCACGGCCGGATGAAAACGCTAATTTATCCAAATTGACAGAGTGTGTTAAAGATATAAAAGATTGGATGACGCGTAATTTTCTTTTATTAAATCCAGACAAGACAGAGGTAATACTTATCGGTTCAAAAAACCGCCCACAGAACCTCTCACAATACAACTTTGACATCGTAGGATGTCCTGTTACTTTATCCTCTACAGTAAAAGACCTGGGTGTTATACTCGATTGTAACCTGTCTTTTGAAAATCATATTTCGTATGTTATAAAAACTGCCTTTTTCCACCTTAGAAACATTGCTAAGCTACGTAATATGCTATCAGTTTCTGATGCAGAAAAGTTAGTTCATGCATTCATGACCTCGAGACTAGATTACTGTAATGCTTTATTTGCCGGTTGTCCTGCATCCTCAATAAACAAGCTACAGTTAGTCCAAAATGCAGCCGCTAGAGTTCTTACTAGATCAAGAAAATATGATCATATAACACCGATTTTATCATCACTACATTGGCTACCTATAAAGTTCTGTATTAATTATAAGGTATTGCTACTGACTTATAAAGCCCTAAACGGCTTAGCTCCAGTCTATTTAACGGATCTTCTATCACCCTATAATCCATCGCGCTCTTTAAGATCAATAAATTCGAGGCTTTTGGTCATACCTAGGATATCCAGATCAACCAAAGGAGGGAGAGCATTTTCACATTTGGCTCCAAAACTCTGGAATAGCCTTCCTGATACTGTTCGTTACTCGGACTCACTCTCCCAGTTTAAAACTAAAACTAAATTAAAGACGCATCTTTTCAGCCAGGCATTCATATAATATTGTTAATCTCACAGTTTCAAACTACAATCCGGCCTCTAGTTCATAAATGCCAGAGGAGAACTGGCCCCCGACTGAGCCTGGGTTCTCCCAAGGTTTTTTTTTTCTCCATTAGGTCACCTGATGGAGTTTTAGGACACCATTAGGTCACTTGATGGAGTTTTTCGGTTCATTGCCACTGTTGCCTTTGGCTTGCTCAGTTGGGGATATTTTGGGGATATTTAATTTGATTCTATTGTTGATTTAAAAAATCTGGCTTTCCCCTGTTGTTTAATTTTAATGGAAACAGACACCAGTGATTTTGCCAAGAGATCTCTTATTTATTTATTATATAAAACATAGGAGAGAAGAGACAGTGGACAAAACAAAAGTCCTCATGCTAGTTTCTCATCATCTTCTCCGGTCATCTTCTCTACCATCTTCTCTGCCTTTCTTTGCCATCTTCTCTGCCTTCTTAGACAAAGGATTAGTTCTTATATGGTGGCCAGGAAAAAAACTACATCACTATAGCAACCCATACATTCAGCCGAAGAACATATGGTTTCCATTAACATAGGAATGTATATCCTTATACTACGCTTGGTGAAAAACACTACATATACATTACAGTCTCCAACTCAGCACACTCAAAGTCCCCCAAAGTCTCTCTCCCTACATCTTCACAAAATACATTGTGTACAAATGATTATAAATGTATATAAAAAGTAATAAAAAAGATACATAATACTACTAATTATGCATATTAATAAAAAGTAATAATAATAATGCTAAAAACAACATTAAATGATGAAATTTGAGTCTTCACTGTGTTAATGCTAACTGCATAAAGTTTGGCACGGGTGTGTATTTTTATTGGAATTTTAATATTTCATCACCATTTTCTTTAAAAAATATATTTTGCACTAGTTACACAAAATACTTCCTCTTAGGACCTTTTGGACAAAAATGTCCCCATTGAAACCCATTAAAACTGCATTTTTTAATCCCTGTGCCGTTTAAATATAAAATTATGCAATCTTTTTTAATAGGCTTTCATTCTGTTGGCAAGGCTTCAAAATTGACATTTTTACAATTTTTTATCAGATGGTGCCATTTTTTCAGGTTAGGCCTATAAAGCAAATACTCACTTTATTCCTGTTTTCTGCTTCACATATTATAGAGCCAACTGGATAAATTATGCAACGATAATTGTGTGAGTTTGTTGGTATGGATGTCTAAGTGTGGTTTGTATGTGTGTAATAAAAAAAAAAAGTGTGTTTGTGTGCTTGTAATATTTGAGAGAGAAAAACTCAACTGCAAATCGAAAATCCAATCACTGTGTTCACCAGTGGAGTTTTGCTGGGATCCAGTGGGGAAAGTTTGGTACTGCCCCAAACAAAATCTTACTGAAAGCTCATTTTTTGAGATATCAACCTCAAATTTGGAACACACCTTATTTAGATTTATGGCTTTGATTTTCTAGCCGTTTTAGAGTTCAACTTGTTTCATAAAATATATATTTTATATAAAATAATATTCATAAATAATTTTCATTAACTTAAACCTATATAACTTTTTTTTTGATTTACTTATAAAAAAAATTTAACTTCAGCAATAATCTGCCAAGGGTATTCTTTAAAATGATACCAAAATGAAGTCTGTGCTCCCAAGCTTCAACTTTTTATGACAGTTTTTTTACATGGACATTTTTGTCCTCTTTGGACCTATGAGTAACTTTTTTAAATTGATGCTCAAGGGTTAACTTGTTATATACAGTTATAAAGAGTTCAGTGTCTTTACCTAAGGGTACAACCAAAATTGATTTTTATTTTAGTTGTAGAAATATTATCGATTTATATAAAAAAAACAGTACAGATTTGAAACCATTAAATGTTCTGGGCAGGCCTCTAATTATCACACAATTAGCCGATGACACAACAATTTTTATACAAAATGCAGATCAAATTCCTCTAGTAATTAAGAAAGTGGAGATGTTTTCCAAAGCTTTCTGGGTTACAATTAAAGCTGTAGTCTACGATGTTGAAAATCGTTGGGAATTTTTAAAAAACTCATCCCACCCCTCCACACACACACCCCTCCCCTCTGTGCTACCTGATCCCTCCCACCGGGAAACGATCTGAACAACGTCACTCAGTCAAGCTGTGATCACCGGTAGTAAACATAACAGAGATTTACCATGTGCGATGTCAAAATAGCTCAGAGGCACACGTTTGAGTTCACGCTCACGCAAGATTAGCAACACATGCAATGTTCTAAACCCCCCACCACCCCCCGAAACACAAACAATAATAAATAAATAAAATAAATAATACTGTATTACAGCTGCCGTCTTAGGAGGGTACGTTGGCATACGTTTCCCCTCCTGAGCCTCGTTGACCCTGGTCAAAAGTGCTACCTAGCGCACATTAATTGCACAATAATTATTAGTTAGTATTGCTAAGGTTGAGTAATTGTTATAGCAGCACACAGCGCATCTTGTTCAAATTCCGATCGGCTCGAACAGAAACCCGCTAACGTTAGGCCTACTGAAATATATTCAAGCACTTCAAGAAATATAATTACTTTAACCCGTGATAGGCGATGCTAAACGGCTAACATTCCAATGCCGACCGGCAGCATGAGCAAGTTGTCAGACTGATAAAAAGCTATTTATGTAACACCTCACACCATAAAAGTATAAATAAATGCTTATACCTGCTCAACAAAAAGTCAGCTGTGCAAGCAGGGGCCGCTTGCTGCTTTCGGTTTGTTTTTTCTCCATTGCTGAGCTGATGCTACTTTGCTAGCTACCATAGACTGTCAGCTGGGGGGCGGGGTGGGTGGAGACGCGAGCGCACGTGGAGTTTCAAGCGGAGCCGGGGATTGGATGAGAGCAGTTGACCAATGTAAGCTGTCCGGCCGGACAGCTTACATTGGTCAATTTCTCTGCGGGTGTACACCCAATAGAGTGAATGGATTTTTTTCATTCTTTTTTCTCTTCATATTATTAAGATTGTACTGTAGAACCATAACCAGCATCTAAACGAGCTTATTAATAATGAACAATCTTAGAAATTGTAGACCATAGCATTAAATCTTTAAAAATGCGAGCTGATGGCCCTTCATGAACACCCCAATTCAGACTTACATGCAATCCCTGTGAAAACTGAAGTAAAATACTTGGTAATGATATTGTTAAAAGATTGGAAAAGAAGGGAACTTCTAAACATTGTAAACAATATAACCAAAACACAACCTATTTTAAATTCTTGGTTACAAAGAGATTTATCAATCTGTGGTACAATTTTAATTACCAAAAGCGAAGCTTTATCAAGATTTATTTACCCTGCATTTTCCCTGATCATCTAATTTTTTTTTTTTTTTTTGGCCCGCCACCTCCCCCCCCTCTTCGGAGGACAACTTTATTGTTTAATAAAGCACATTATATACACAATATATTACAATACTGACGACTGAGATCAGAAACCCTGATCATCTAATTAATCAAATAAACAAAAAACATTTTTAATTTGACATGGAAAAATAAACATCACTATATTAAAAAAAATTATGCAGTTAAACCCATTGCTGAAGGTGGTCTAAACATAATTGATTTCGAAGCTATGAATGGAGCGCTAAAATTAAAATGGTTGCAAAATTATATAAACAATCCTAATAGTTTTTGGTTTCATATTCCATCCAAAATATGTTTAAAATGTGGCAGCATTGAATTCCTATTAGCCTGTGACTTTTCTCTTTCCAAATTACCCCTCAAGTTATCTAAATTCCATCAACAGGTTCTCTTAAATTGGAAAATGTCTTATACTCATAATTTTACTCCACACAACATGCCTATCTGGAACAATCGATGCATATTGTTCTCAGAGTGAAAACATAACACAACTTTAAGGAAAAGTATTTATTTCCTTCATATATCAAAAAGGCTTAACAAAAGATGGGAATAAATCTTCAGGAGAGAGTAAGGCCTAAAATAATAACAGAAAAGAAGCAACAACACAAACTTCCCTGAGCTTCCTCTCTAACCAGAAACTGGAGGAAAAAAATAGTTATACATTTCGACAAAAACAGAATTAAAGACAATTATGACAAAAATCAGTCAAGGCAAATCAATCATAGAGATCTTCTTTATCAGATCTACTGTGTCCATCTCCTCTCTTGTAAATCTTCCCAAACTCAACACAATGATGAACACATGAGGTCCAGGTGACAACATGGAAATACATTTCAATATTTATTTTAATGCTTGATCATTTGTCAGTGTCGTGTCAAAGAGACCTGGAGTATCAACAACAGTTACTGATCGACCATCAACTTCACAAACTCTCTTTTCACAAACGGTCGTGACTGAATCTAGTCTTAATTCACTGACAAACTCATCTCTTCCCAGAATACTGTTTCCTGTTGCACTCTTCCCATTTCCTGTCTTCCCGATCAGAGCAATCCTCAGACACTCCTGATCATCTTGTTCATCTTCAGCACCTGAAAATCACAGCGGTAGAAAGAAAACTTAGTGAAATGAAGCTCAGAACTTTAATATTGTTATGCTGGATTGTAGAAGTTGCAGCTGAATACTAATTGATTGTGAACTGAAAAAAAAAAACATTGTCACATGCAATAATAATAATGATAATTAAAGCTGCAAGCAGCATTTATCAGGGTTCAAGCATTTTAAGGCCTTTAAGCAGATAAGGCAATTTACTAATGAAATATGTGTTTTTTAAAGCTTTTTAACAGTTATGGCGCCACCTATGGTCCAATCTCGAATCTACCAAAAGGGTAAATTAACAATTACAATAGGGTTTCAGCACTGAAGTGCTTGAATCCCTAATAATAATAATAATCAGAGTCCTGCACGGTTAAAATAGAACCGACCCGCACCCGAAATAAAATCAGTTTAGCCAATCACATTATAGACACAATTACAAAAATGTTTATTGCCAGGTCATACAGAAGTTATAACGACACGAGTTAACACAAGGACAACTTCAGCCGAAGCTGTCAAAAGGCCGGTAACTTACATGAAGAACATAACGGTACCACAAAACGGAGTAGCCTAACAGACGCGGCTACAACACTATATCTGGCACGCAATATGCTAGCACACGGCTATCCAACACGAAACTGCATGCAGCAAAGCCTTTCACAATATAGTTTTCTTCAGATAACTCCATATTTCACCCACACACAGGACCTGACTTTTGATGACGTATTGTCGACAACTTTACAATCTCCACTAGCTATTCTTTTCTTCAACTCCTCAGCATCAATCTCGACGACTGCAAGCAGATCGCGCGCACGCGTGGTTATGAGGAATTTTTAAAAGTGAAAGTAGCCTAGGTAACGTTATAGATCCTGAAAGGGCGTGACGCGTGGGCACAAATAAACTGATGTGTATTTTAAATTATTTTATCAACTTAAAATACAGGAATATTTTTGTAGATGTGTTCCTAAAAATATGCATATATTTTTACATTTGCATGTGATTGTTTTAAAACCCGTGTTTAGACCCGTGTCCGACCCGACCCCCAAAAAATATTGATTTCTCGATATTAATCTATTCTCATTTTTTCGAACCGATATCGAATCCTAAATCCCAATAATCGATTATTCATCTTGTTTTCAGTTGATGAATTAATGAAACATTTTAGCACACATTCCATCCAATAAGTAAGGGATAATGTATAGTGAGCCGGTTGTTATAGTGAATAACAACCCCGACAGGCTGAACGGGATCCCGACGCGAAGCGGAGGGATCTTGAATCAGCCTGAAGGGGTTGTTATTCACTATAACAACCGGCTCACTATACATTATCCCTTACTTATTACATGGCTACCTACATAATAAATAAATAATTTGACACAAATTATTGATTTAAAAAGGAGTTTATTGATTTAAAAACAATTGTATTGCTTCCGCTAAAGAAAATAGTCCGTTCCGCGTCCATAGCAACGCTATGTTTTTCATGGCAACGGTCTGTTATACTTCGCAGCGGTCTGTTATCAAGAAATAACAGACCGCATTCTACATTGGAATTCAGCCAAGCCATGTAATAAATCGCAATAATCTTTGTGCTTTGTTTCTATTCCACATTCCCTTCCACCTCATTCTCCTCTTCACCTCTGTTCCATTTCCACCTCATTCTCCTCTTCACCTCTGTTCCACATTCTCTTCCACCTCCCTCTCCTCTTCACCTCTGTTCCACATTCTCTTCCACCTCCCTCTCCTCTTCACCTCTGTTCCACATGCCCTTCCACCTCATTCTCCTCTTCACCTCTGTTCCATTTCCACCTCATTCTCCTCTTCACCTCTGTTCCATTTCCACCTCCCTCTCCTCTTCACCTCTATGTTCAATTTCCATCTCATTCTCCTCTTCACCTCTGTTCCACATTCTCTTCCAGCTCCCTCTCCTCTTCACCTCTGTTCCACATTCTCTTCCAGCTCCCTCTCCTCTTCACCTCTGTTCCACATTCTCTTCCACCTCCCTCTCCTCTTCACCTCTGTTCCACATTCTCTTCCACCTCCCTCTCCTCTTCACCTCTGTTCCACATTCTCTTCCACCTCCCTCTCCTCTTCACCTCTGTTCCACATTCTCTTCCTCCTCCCTCTCCTCTTCACCTCTGTTCCACATTCTCTTCCACCTCCCTCTCCTCTTCACCTCTGTTCCACATTCTCTTCCACCTCCCTCTCCTCTTCACCTCTGTTCCATTTCCACCTCCCTCTCCTCTTCACCTCTCTGTTCCACATTCTCTTCCACCTCCCTCTCCTCTTCACCTCTGTTCCACATCCACCTCTCAGTTCCACGTTCTCTTCCACCTCCCTCTCCTCTTCACCTCTGTTCCATTTCCACCTCCCTCTCCTCACTTCTGTTCCACGTTCTCTTCCACCTCCCTCTCCTCTTCACCTCTTTTCCATTTCCACCTCCCTCTCCTCTTCACCTCTGTTCCACCTCCCTCTCCTCTTCACCTCTGTTCCACATTCTCTTCCACCTCCCTCTCCTCTTCACCTCTCTGTTCCACATTCTCTTCCACCTCATTCTCTTCTTTACCTCTCTGTTCCATATTCTCTTCCACCTCCCTCTCCTCTTCACCTCTGTTCCACATTCTCTTCCACCTCCCTCTCCTCTTCACCTCTCTGTTCCACATCCACCTACCTCTCCTCTTCACCTCTGTTCCATTTCCACCTCCCTCTCCTCTTCACCTCTGTTCCACATTCTCTTCCACCTCCCTCTCCTCTTCACCTCTCTGTTCCACATCCACCTCCCTCTCCTCTTCACCTCTGTTCCATTTCCACCTACCTCTCCTCCTCACTTCTGTTCCACATTCTCTTCCACCTCCCTCTCCACCTCTCTGTTCCACATCCACCTCCCTCTCCTCTTCACCTCTGTTCCACATTCTCTTCCACCTCCCTCTCCTCCTCACTTCTGTTCCACATTCTCTTCCACCTCCCTCTCCTCTTCACCTCTCTGCTCCATTTCCACCTCCCTCTCCTCTTCACCTCTCTGTTCCACATTCCCTTCCACCTCATTCTCCTCTTCACCTCTCTTTTCCACATTCTCTTCCACCTCCCTCTCCTCTTCACCTCTCTGTTCCACATCCACCTCCCTCTCCTCTTCACCTCTGTTCCATTTCCACCTCCCTCTCCTCTTCACCTCTGTTCCACATTCTCTTCCACCTCCCTCTCCTCTTCACCTCTCTGTTCCACATTCCCTTCCACCTCACTCCTCTTCACCTCTCTTTTCCACATTCTCTTCCACCTCCCTCTCCTCTTCACCTCTCTGTTCCACATCCACCTCCCTCTCCTCTTCACCTCTGTTCCATTTCCACCTCCCTCTCCTCCTCACTTCTGTTCCACATTCTCTTCCACCTCCCTCTCCTCTTCACCTCTCTGCTCCATTTCCACCTCCCTCTCCTCTTCACCTCTGTTCCACATTCCCTTCCACCTCATTCTCCTCTTCACCTCTCTTTTCCACATTCTCTTCCACCTCCCTCTCCTCTTCACCTCTCTGTTCCACATCCACCTCCCTCTCCTCTTCACCTCTGTTCCATTTCCACCTCCCTCTCCTCTTCACCTCTGTTCCACATTCTCTTCCACCTCCCTCTCCTCCTCACTTCTGTTCCACATTCTCTTCCACCTCCCTCTCCTCTTCACCTCTCTGCTCCATTTCCACCTCCCTCTCCTCTTCACCTCTCTGTTCCACATTCCCTTCCACCTCATTCTCCTCTTCACCTCTCTTTTCCACATTCTCTTCCACCTCCCTCTCCTCTTCACCTCTCTGTTCCACATCCACCTCCCTCTCCTCTTCACCTCTGTTCCATTTCCACCTCCCTCTCCTCTTCACCTCTGTTCCACATTCTCTTCCACCTCCCTCTCCTCCTCACTTCTGTTCCACATTCTCTTCCACCTCCCTCTCCTCTTCACCTCTCTGCTCCATTTCCACCTCCCTCTCCTCTTCACCTCTGTTCCACATTCCCTTCCACCTCATTCTCCTCTTCACCTCTCTGTTCCACATTCTCTTCCACCTCCCTCTCCTCTTCACCTCTCTGTTCCACATTCTCTTCCACCTCATTCTCCTCTTCACCTCTGTTCCACATTCTCTTCCACCTCATTCTCCTCTTCACCTCTCTGTTCCACATTCTCTTCCACCTCCCTCTCCTCTTCACCTCTGTTCCATTTCCACCTCCCTCTCCTCTTCACCTCTGTTCCACATCCACCTCCCTCTCCTCTTCACCTCTGTTCCATTTCCACCTCCCTCTCCTCTTCACCTCTCTGTTCCATTTCCACCTCCCTCTCCTCTTCACCTCTGTTCCATTTCCACCTCATTCTCTTCACCTCTGTTCCACATTCTCTTCCACCTTCCTCTCCTCTTCACCTCTGTTTTATTTCCACCTCCCTCTCCTCTTCACCTCTCTGTTCCATTTCCACCTCCCTCTCCTCTTCACCTCCGTTCCATTTCCACCTCCCTCTCCTCTTCACCTCTGTTCCACATTCTCTTCCACCTCCCTCTCCTCTTCACCTCTCTGTTCCACATTCCCTTCCACATCATTCTCCTCTTCGCCTCTGTTCCATTTCCACCTCCCTCTCCTCTTCACCTCTGTTCCATTTCCACCTCCCTCTCCTCTTCACCTCTGTTCCACATTCTCTTCCACCTCCCTCTCCTCTTCACCTCTGTTCCACATTCTCTTCCACCTCCCTCTCCTCTTCACCTCTGTTCCATTTCCACCTCATTCTCCTCTTCACCTCTGTTCCACATTCTCTTCCACCTCCCTCTCCTCTTCACCTCTGTTCCATTTCCACCTCATTCTCCTCTTCACCTCTGTTCCACATTCTCTTCCACCTCCCTCTCCTCTTTACCTCTGTTCCACCTCCCTCTCCTCTTCACCTCTGTTCCACATTCTCTTCCACCTCCCTCTCCTCTTCACCTCTGTTCCATTTCCTCCTCCCTCTCCTCTTCACCTCTGTTCCACATTCTCTTCCACCTCCCTCTCCTCTTCACCTCTGTTCCACATCCATCTCCCTCTCCTCTTCACCTCTGTTCCACATTCTCTTCCACCTCATTCTCCTCTTCACCTCTGTTCCATTTCCACCTCCCTCTCCTCTTCACCTCTGTTCCACATTCTCTTCCACCTCATTCTCCTCTTTACCTCTGTTCCATTTCCACCTCCCTCTCCTCTTCACCTCTCTGTTCCATTTCCACCTCATTCTCCTCTTCACTTCTGTTCCATTTCCACCTCCCTCTCCTCTTCACCTCTCTGTTCCATTTCCACCTCATTCTCCTCTTCACCTCTCTGTTCCACATTCCCTTCCACTTATTCTCCTCTTCACCACTGTTCCATTTCCACCTCCCTCTCCTCTTCACCTCTATGTTCAATTTCCATCTCATTCTCCTCTTCACCTCTGTTCCACATTCCCTTCCACCTCCCTCTCCTCTTCACCTCTCTGTTCCACATTCACTTCTACCTCATTCTCCTCTTCACCTCGGTTCCATTTCCACCTCCCTCTCCTCTTCACCCCATTCTCTTCTTCACCTCTCTGTTCCATTTCCACAAAAGCATTTTGTCTGCACTATTTCTTAACCAAAAAGGACACAGTAAATAGTTGTTACACTACATCCTTATGCATCACTTTCGCTTTTCCCAAATCACTGAAGTGACCTCGGCGTCCGGGTTAGCGGTAACATGAATCTGTCAACATTCCTGTTGTTGGTTGAACACAAGTTAACATATCAATCAACAAAGTGTCCTGTGCTCACCACACACCGGCTAAAGGTGGAGAGGAGAGATTTGGCTATAGGGTGATGTGTGGCTAACTTACACAGAAGACACTTTGTTGCTCAGCACATGAAAATAAACTACTTACCATGTTCTCAGACTGTGTTGAAGTGGTTTCTCCACTGCATGGATCTTCATGTGTAGATTCAGGCGACTTTTAATACAGAAACTTTTCCCACACTGATCCCACGCGTACAGCTTCTCTCCAGTGTGGATCATCTCATGTGTTTTCAGAGATGATGAATGACTGAATCTCTTGTCACAGTGTGAACACTTGTAAGGTTGTTCTCCAGTGTGGATCATCTCATGTGTTTTCAGATTTGATGGCTGACTGAATCTCTTGTCACAGTGTGAACACTTGTAAGGTTTCTCTCCAGTGTGGATCATCTCATGTGTTTTCAGAGTTGATGGCTGACTGAATATCTTGTCACAGTGTGAACACTTGTAAGGTTGTTCACCAGTGTGCATCTTCTAAATGTGTTTTCAGATTTGCTGAATGACTGAATCTCTTGTCACAGTGTGAACACTTGTAAGGTTTTTCTCCAGTGTGGATCCTCTCATGTGATTTCATATGTGCTGGCTGACTAAATCTCTTGTCGCAGTGTGAACACTTTTAAGGTTTTTCCCCAGAGTGGATCCTCTGGTGCAGTTTTAAACCGTTTGCTGTAGTAAAAGTCTTCTCACACTCAAAGCACATGTACTCTCTCACAATAGTGTGAATTTTCTGATGTGCGTTTAAATATGACAGAAGTGAAAAACTTTTTCCACACACAGAACATAATTGTGGCTTCTCCTTAGTATGAACTGTCAGGTGTGTCTTCAGGACTGATGCACAGATAAATGTTTTGCCACAGTGATCACATGAGAACGGCTTCTCTCCGGTGTGGATCCTCATGTGTTGATTACGACTTGATATGTGTGTGAAACTCTTCCCGCATTGATCACATGAGAACGGCTTATCTCCGGTGTGGATCCTCGTGTGACACTCAAGACTTTGTTTGGTTGTGACACTCTTTCCACACTGAGTGCAGGTGTAAGATTTCTTGGCTCTTCTTTCCTTTAAAAATGTCAGTTCTCCACTCTCTTCCTTCACTTCACTCAGTTCTTCACTCTCCTCCTTTACTCCACTTAGTTCTTCACTCTCCACCTTCACTTCCATCAGTTCTCCACTCTCTTCCTTTACTTCACTCAGTTCCCCACTCTCCTCCTCCACTTCACTCAGTTCTTCACTCTCCTCCTCCACTTCACTCAGTTCTTCACTCTCCTCCTTCACTTCACTCAGTTCTTCACTCTCCTCCTTCACTTCCATCAGTTCTTCACTCTCCTCCTTCACTTCCATCAGTTCTTCACTCTCCTCCTTCACTTCCATCAGGTCTGACATAAAAGAAAAAAATATTAAATTTAATTTTCAGTACATCAAAATAATTAACCGAGAGAAATATAAAGTGAAAGGACATGAAAGTGAGCCTTGATCTAATGGTAGAAAGTAGACAACTGCTATAAAATATTTTTTATTTATTTTTTTATTTTTATTTTTTATTTTTTCCACATCTGATCCAAGATGGCGCTCCCCTGTGTGCGACGTCGCGTAGCCCTTAGAATCAACTGGTTGTTGGTGTTACTTTTGTTATTTTTACTGTTATTCACACATCACGTAAAGGCAACAGTAAGACCTAGTGTCTGGTACGATTGGGACACGTTGTTTTCTTTACAAGAGCAAAGCCATTGGGGAACACTCGATTACACAGCGCTGGATTTACACCCGGAACTGTTACGCCAAAACAACGTGCAGCAAGTCTATTCCGGGAGCCAGACTCAAGCGAGAGCCTATACTGGCTTCAACAGACCGAAGCGCAAACGAGGGAGACGGGGAGGAACCGAGCGAAAGCTCAGAGAGCTTGTTACCAAAGGGAGGCTAACACTCCCTGTAATTCTGTTTGCAAACGTCCAGTCATTGGGAAATAAAATGGATGAACTGCACGCAAGATTATCAGCTGAGCGGTACCTGAGAAACTGTTCCCTATTATGCTTCTGTGAGACGTGGCTGGGGGAGGAAATCCCTGATGAACCTCTAACACCGGAGGGTTACACCATCTTCAGAGCTGACAGGCGTGCTGCAGACTGTGGAAAGAGACGCGGAGGAGGAACTGCCGTTCTAGTAAACCAGTCCTGGTGTACGGATAACAAGGTCATCTCTCAGCACTGCTCTGAAGACGTGGAATTTCTAACCTTGAAGTGTAGGCCGTTTTATCTACCCAGGGAGCTACACTGCATCATTGTAAGTGTTGTGTACATCCCCCCCTCTGCTAAGGAGGAGGTTGCACTAAACATTTTACACAACATGGTCAGTAAACATGAAAATGAGTATCCTGAAGCTGCTTTTATAATCTTAGGAGATTTTAATCACTGTAATCTTCGTAAAGTCATTCCAAAACTGTATCAATATGTGACGTTTCCTACTAGAGGTAATAAAACACTGGATCACTGCTACTGTAACTTAAAAAATGCATACGCAGCTGAACCCAAACCTCATTTTGGGAAGTCTGATCACATTGCTATCCTACTTAAGTCCATATACATAAACAGGTTAAAGGCTATCCCTGCCACCACTCGTACTGTTCATGCTTGGACTGACAGTGCTATGGCCAGCCTTCAGGGGTGTCTGGAGGCCACGGATATGAACATCTTCAAGGAGGCCACAGACAATATTCATGATTATACAGAGACTGTCAGTGACTATATCAGCTGGTGTACCTCCTTATGGGTTCCTGTACGTACTGTCCATATTTTTCCAAACCAAAAGTCGTGGTTTAATGCTGACGTACGGAAAAAAATCAAGGAAAGACGGTTGGCTTTCAAGTCTGGTAACAAAGAAGAGTATAAAAGGGCCAAATATGAACTGCGAAAGTCCATCAAAGCAGCAAAAAGGGCACGCTCCCTAAAACTTGAAAGCCTCCATCTACAGAACAACACACACATTATGTGGAAGGAAATCCAGTCTATCACAGACTACAATTAGAAGCACTAACATCACCAAGGTCATAGACGCCACCCTGCCGGACAGCCTCAACAACTTTTACTGCAGATTCGACAGGATGAATTCGGACACACCCTCCAAACTCCCCCATAGTGCTGAGGACATTGCTCTACAGGTGACACACACACAGGTGCTGAGGGCTCTAAAGCAGGTTAACCCCCGCAAGGCTGGGGGACCTGACGGAGTGTCGCCCAGAGTCCTGAAGTCCTGTGCTGAACAATTAGCAGGTGTGTATACAGACATTTTCAACCAGTCCCTGTCACAAGCGGTAGTTCCACGTCTGTTCAAGTCCTGTTATGTGATACCAGTTCCTAAGAAACCTGACGCTTCAACCCTAAATGACTTTAGGCCTGTGGCCCTAACACCAGTTGCCATGAAGTGCCTAGAAAAGTTGGTTCTGACACATAAATTCTTTCATCCCAGACACTGCAGATCCATTTCAGTTTGCATACCGTCCGAATAGATCAGTGGACGATGCAGTAGCCTTTGTTTTACACCACACACTTCTACATCTGGACTATAACAGAACATATGTTAGGATGCTGTTTCTAGACTATAGCTCCGCCTTTAATACCATCCGTCCTGCAAAACTCATTGTAAAGTTAATAGACCTCGGATTGCCGGCCACTACCTGCAATTGGATTTTAGACTTTCTTCTAAACAGACTGCAGGTGGTAAAGATGGGAGGGATAATATCAGGAAATCTCACAGTTAGCACAGGCACTCCCCAAGGCTGTTGCCTCAGCCCCAAGCTCTTTACATTATACACACATGACTGCGTCTCCACTCAGGACAGCTCACTCGTCATTAAATATGCAGATGACACGACCATCTTGGGCCTTATTAAGGGGGGAGATGAGACAGGGTATAGGGAACTGGCCAATGACATCATGGTCTATGGAGAGGAAAATGACCTGTTCCTCAATGTAGACAAGACCAGAGAGCTCGTTATAGACTTCAGGAAGAAAAGCCCTCCTCTGCAGCCACTCACCATCAAGGGCACTGTGGTGGAGAGGGCCAACAGCCACAAATTCCTGGGCCTGCATTTGACATCTAACTTGAGCTGGACTACAAACACTGTTACCACAGTGAAGAAAGCTCAAAAACGACTGTATTTTATCAGGCTTTTGAAGAAGGCTGGGCTTGGGATGAGCCCTCTTACTCATGCCTACAGAGGACTTATAGAAACTGTCCTGACATATGGCATTACCGTGTGGTTTGGAAATGCAACACGGGCAGAGAAGAAGTCTCTCCAAAGAGTTATAAAGACTGCAGAGAGAATCATTGGGACAAACCTCACACCCATGACTGAACTGTACACAGAGCGCTGTAAGAAGAAAGCTGAGTCCATACTTGGTGACATTCATCACCCAGCTCACTCACTTTTGAAGCCCAGACACAAAACCTACAGCCTGAGACATATAAGAGCGGACAGTATCATCACACATAAAACACGTTTCTATAACAGCTTTTATCCAGCAGTGGTGAGACTAATGGCTAACTCATAGCAATAGGGTATATATGGTATATAGGGCTAGCATGCACTGGTGCACTGTTTATTTATTCATTAATTTATTTATATGTGTGTAGATATGTGTATATGTATGTATGTATGTATGTATATATATATATATATATATATATATATATATGTGTGTGTATGTGTGTGTGTGTGTGTGTGTGTGTGTGTGTGTGTGTGTGTGTGTGTGTGTGTGTATGTATGTATGTATGTATGTATGTATGTATGTATGTATGTATGTATATATATATATATATATATATATATATATATATATATATATATATATATATATGTATGCATATATTGACTCTAAGGGTGATGCAGTACAATTCCTATGTATGTGTACAATTCTTTTTGTGCTCTGCAAATGGCAAATAAAACTTTGAACCTTGAACCTTATGATAATTTGATGCCTTTTTATAAATTGATTAGGCTATATGTCCTTGAAAATTTCCATGATTGTGAAGAGATGGAAAAGTTGGCGTCAAAAGGCAAGTGAATGGTGACGAATTGATAATTTGCATTTGCCTATTATTATCTGTCTACAGAAATATGAAAGGAATTGCCAAAATCTGTAATTGTTTCAATACTTTTGGAGGGGACTGTATATGTTTTACATCCAAGATGAATATGAGGGAAGAGATCAACATTTCAGCTTTTATTTCCAGGTATTTACATCTGGATCTGATACACAACTTAGTCAAGTCAAGTTTATTTATATAGCGCTTTTCACAATACAGATTGTAACAAAGCAGCTTCACAGTATTAAATTAAAATAATACATCAATGCTTGTTTCTAGTGGAAAACGTCCACGTTTGGTAATGCTGATCAATAGAATTATTGATTGATTGATTAATTAAATGAAACATCCCAAATATCCCCAACTGAGCAAGACAAAGGCAACAGTGGCAAGGAACCGAAAAACTCCATCAGGTGACATAATGGAGGAAAAAAATCCTTGGGAGAACCCAGGCTCAGTCGGGGGCCAGTTCTCCTCTGGCGTTTATGAACTAGAGGTCGGATTTAACTGTAAGATTAAAAGTATTATATGAATGCCTGGCTGAAGAGATGCGTCTTTAATCTAGTTTTAAACTGGGAGAGCGAGTCCGAGCAACAAACAGTATCAGGAAGGCTATTCCAGAGTTTTGGAGCTAAATGTGAAAATCCTCTCCCTCCTTTGGTGGATCTGGATATCCTAGGAATGACCAAAAGCCTCGAATTTAGTGATCTTAAAGAGCGCGATGGATTATAGGGTGATAGAAGATCCGTTAAATAGACGGGAGCTAAGCCGTTTAGGGCTTTATAAGTCAGTAGCAATACCTTGTAATTAATACGGAACTTTATAGGTAACCAATGTAGTGATGATAAAATTGGTGTTATATGATCATATTTTCTTGATCTAGTAAGAACTAGCGGCGGCATTCTGGACTAACTGTAGCTTGTTTATTGAGGATGCAGGACAACCAGCTAATAAAGCATTACAGTAATCTAGTCTTGAGGTCATGAATGCATGAACTAACTTTTCTGCATCAGAAACTGATAGCATGTTACGTAGCTTAGCAATGTTTCTAAGGTAGAAAAAGGCTGTTCTTGTAACATGAAATATGATTTTCAAAAGACAGGTTGCAGTCGAGTTTAACACCCAGGTCTTTTACTGTAGAGGATAAAGTGACAGGACATCCTACTATGTTAAAGTTGTAGTGTGAGAGGTTTTGTGGGCAGTTTTTTTAACCGATGATTAGTACCTCTGTCTTGTCTGGATTTAATAAAAGAAAATTGCGCGTCATCCAATCTTTTATATCTTTAACACACTGTCAATTTGGATAATTTAGAGTTTTTATCTGGCCGTGATGAAATATAGATTTGAGTGTCATCATGAAAGTTCATGAAATCATTACTACTAAACTGTAACGGAATATTTTGTTCAGGTGTCATCTGTTTATTTGTTAGTCTAGCCACGGTGTTAAATAAAAACCTAGGATTGTTTTGGTTGTTTTCTATTAGTTTGCGGAGGTGCTCAGCCCTGGCCACTTTAAGGGCCTTTTTATAACGTCAAGGTCAAGGTTAAGGTCACTTTTATTTATATAGCACCTTAAAACAGCATTTCTGCTGACCAAGGTGCTTCACAGAAACACGATAAAAACACAAAAAACACAATAAAAACAAAAGTCGTTTTCAGTGCTGACATGAATAAAATATACATATAAAGAAGAAGACAACCTGACAGATTGAGGTAACAAATTCCACAGTCTAGGACCAAGAACGGAGAACGCTCTGTCACCTTTAGATTTCAGGCGAGAGTGCGGGATAGTTAATAATCTCTCAGATGATGACTACTGCATGTTTGAAACAAGATGGAACAGAGCACGTCTGTAAATAACTGTTAATGACAGAAATAATATTTGGTGCAACTGAGTCCAGGACTTCCTTTAACAATGTAGTTGGTATAACGTCAAGTGAACAAGTGGTCGATCTTAAACTGGACACTATATTCGATAGTTCCGCATGTGAGATTGGATTGAAGTGAGAAAATTTAGCTCTATTCAAAGGCAGATGCCAGACCTTCTGGGATGGATTCGGGACAATCTGGGATTTGATGCAAAGGATTTTGTTAATGAAGAAGCTGCAAAACTTCTCACACAACTCTGGGCTCTGAGCAACACCAATCTCAGTAGAAGAATTTAATACTGAATTTATAGTAGCGAACAAAAACTTTGGACAGTGGGAATTTTGAGAAATCAAGTTAGAAATATATTTAGATCTTTGCAAAGCGGCCTCCTCTTGAAATTTAACTAAGGAATGTTGCAATAGCTGATAAGAGATTTGTAATTTGTCCTTCCTCAATTTTCTTTCTGCCCTTCTACACTCCTTCCTTAAAGAACGAACTTTGTTCATCCAAGGCTGTTTTTTAGGTTTACGTATCCTGACTTTATTTTTGGGCAATTTCATTTAAAATTCCAGTACATGATGTATTAAAACTAAGCACCAAGTCATTAACATCAGGATACTGTGTAGTGACACCTACAGGGAGTTCTATGAAAGCCTCAATAAACTGTGCAGCAGTAGAATGATTAATAACTCTAGACAGGTAAGTGGAAGACTTGTGTTCAGATTTTAAAGTAGGGATAGAACAATCAAATATTATTGGCAGATGATCAGACAAACCAGCATCACGAATGTCAATGTTTGTTATAGGAAAGCCTGAAGTCATAACAAGGTCAAGTGTGTGACCCTGCATATGTGTAGGATCGGAAATATATTGTGTTAAGTTAAAAGAATCTAAAAGTTGAGTAAACTCTCTTACAATTGGCTTATGTGGGCAACAAACATGTACATTGGAATTACCTAGAAGCAAAACATCATCAGCTTTTGTGGCCAAAAAAGATCAGAGAACTCTTTTAAAAAATCCTTATTGTATTTTGGAGCTCTGTAAATTAGAGCACAAAGCACAGGTTTCGGTATATCCACATTACACAGTAAAGCCTCAAAACTGGAATAAGAGTCTATAGAGAGAGGCTTACATGAAAATAAGTTTCTAAAAATCACTGCGACCCCCCCACCACGACTAAAAGTTCTAGGGCAGCTGATTTATTTACAGTTCGTGGGACAGAGTTCAGATAAAGTTCGATCATCTGAAGTGAGCCATGTTTCAGTAATTAAAAGAAAATCCAAGTTATTTGATGAGAAAAAGTCATTCAACAGAATGAAGTTTTGTTTGTAACAGATCTGGCGTTTATCAAAGCCAATTTCAGTGTCGGTATGTTTTCTCCCAATAAAGAGGATTTATGAAGTGAGGTTTTTGGTACGAAACGGAGGGAGCCAAAATTCACACCACGCTGTAATTTTTTACAGCTCAGGACATACCGCTTTGTAGACCATACAACAGGTATCTGCCGAGAACTTGCAGTGGAAGCTGGATAACTTGACCGGGAGCCCCGGTGAACATATCTCAGACGTCGGGTGATCCCCAACTCAACGCACCGTGAATAAGTGCTTGGCGTCAGATGAAACTCAGATCAACCATTCAAACGCTTGAGTTCTAATGCAGTGTAGCTGACTAACACACCGCTACATGCCGGTGGTGAAGACATTTCAAGGGGGTAACGTACACTATTCCAAGTGACGAAAATCAACAAAACAGTCAATTGGAATTGCAAAACAGTCCAGCTGCCGCACAACAATATGGTCATGATTCAGTTCCTCCGTAGAAAAACACTCACCATGCACTGAGTCTAATAGACATCCAAATGACTGTCAATAATATTCATCAGTGCTTGGTCCATGAAGATTACCTCCTTTTACCGGATTACAACTCCACGATGATGAACAGCAAAACGGTGATCCACTCAAGCAGGTGTCATGCATGAAGCTATTCCGAAAATGGTCCCAAAATGTAAATCCTTAAATCCAATCTGTTGATCCACAGTGTAACAAGATGACGCAGACCTCTTGGAGCGCTTTTTTTTGTCCCAGACACGACTTCAACGTGCGCAACAAGCGCAATCGAGCGGCAGCTCAAAAAAAATAAATAAATAAATAATAATAGTAATTTGGAGACAGATTAAAACAAACTTTTTAAAACTAGTAAAAGTAAATCAAAGCAAATTAAAATATAAAAACCCGGAGAGTAGCGGCAGACATACACGCACAGCGCACACTCTTCGGAAGTCAAGTCTAATTCAAACATTACATACTGTCTTTCCATGCGATTCTAAAGACATCTAAATTAGTTTGTTTCCATTTACGCTCTAAATTATGGGTTTCTCTCTTTAGAACATGCGTAGTATTGTTGTACCATGGTGCTTTAATTTTTTACTTTTTTAATCTAATGGGTGCAACAATATCCAATGTTCCAGAGAGAATGGTGCTCATAGTGCTATGATTCCTCTAGTTCATCTGTTTGTTTGGGTTCACTGAGCAGCTGAGACAGATCAGATAAGCAGTTTGAAAAATTATCTTTGGTGGATAGAAGGATTGTTCTGCCTGATCGATAACGTGGCACAGCATGATATATTACAGCAGTACGTAATATGCAAGTTACCATATAATGGTTAGTGACATCGTCACTTTGTGGAATGATATCTATATCGGTTGGATCGGTTCCATGTGATATAATTAAATCAAGTGTATGATTAAAACGATGAGTTGGTCCGGTAACGTTTTGCTTGACCCCAAAGGAGTTTAATAAATCTGTAAACGCAGCCCCTAATGCATCATTTGGATTATCTACATGTATGTTAAAATTTCCAACAATTAATGCTTTATCGACATTGACTAATAGGTCTGAGAGAAAATCTAAAAACTCTTTTAGGAAATCAGTGTAAGGCCCAGGCAGTTTATATATGGTAGCCAAGGCTAGAGATAATAGGGAAGTTTTTCTAACATCTAAGAGTGTAACATTTAGTACAAGTACTTCAAACGAAATAAACTTATAACCCGTTTTCTGAGTAACATTGAGAATATCTTTATAGATTGTTGCAACACCACCGCCACGACCAATCAGACGGGGCTCGTGCTTATAGGAGTATCCAGATGGAGTAGACTCATTTAGACCGAAATAATCATTTGGTTTAAGCCAGGTTTCAGTAAGGCAAAGTACATCGAAGCTATTATCTGTGACTATTTCATTTTTTAATAACTGCCTTAGGTGTGAGTGATCTAATGTTTAGAAGACCTAGCTTTAGAAATTGTTTTTGTTTACTAATAGCAACATTTTCTGTTTTAATAACAATTAGATTTTTCCTAGATCCTGCAGTAAATTTATTATTTGATCTCACTAAACGAGGAATAGACACAGTTTCTATGCAATATTCTACACTAGAATTTATATCAGTTAAATTGGTGCAGCAAAGACTATGATTTGGACTTTTGGTTACTAGTCAAAATGTATTTAATAACATCTTGTTCATGTCACACGTAAAGTTGTCCGTGTCTCAAGCTCATAACTGGAGTCACTAATCATTTAGATTTTTGCTACTGCTCTTAGTAGTACTGTATATTAAGAAAGACATTTCCCAATCCCCGGAAATGTACATTTCTTAAGAGTTAATTAACAATTAATCCTGATTGTTCACGGGACAAACAGGCTAATTGATTGTAATATTAACTTACGACATTAAGTTAATTATATTAACTGTTCATGCCAAATGTTCATAGTCAATTATAACCAGTTATTATTGATTAGGCCTATTCATATTTCATTGAGCTAATATGCTACACCACCACAAAATCAGTCATTTTGATCGCAAAAATCACAAAAAATTGTGAAATCCTGGAGGGACTGAATTAGTTCATGCGTTCATGACCTCAAGGCTAGATTATTGTAATGCTCTACTGGGTGGTTGCCCTGCACACTTAATAAACAAACTACAGCTGGTCCAAAACGCAGCAGCTCGACTTCTTACCAGAACCAGGAAGTATGACCATATTAGCCTGGTTCTGTCAACACTGCACTGGCTGCCTATTAAACATTGCATCAATTTTAAAATATTGCTGATTACTTACAAAGCACTAAATGGTTTAGCTCTGCAGTACTTGAGCGAGCTCTTAACGCATTATAGTCCTTCACGTCTATTGCAATCTCAAACTTCCGGCCAGTTATTAATACAGAAATAGACAAAATAGACATTACTGTTGGTTGAACACAAGTTAATAGACATCAACAACCGGCACACCACATACCAGCTAAAGGTGGAGAGGAGAGATTTGGCTATAGGGTGGTGTGTGGCTAACTTCAAAGTAGAGACTTTGTTGCTCAGCACATGAAAATAAACTACTTACTGTGATCTCAGACTGCGCTTAAGTGGTTTCTCCACTGCATGGATCTTCATGTGTAGATTCAGGTGACTTTTAATAGAGAAACTCGACCCGCATTGATCACACGTGTGCGGCTTCTCTCCAGTGTGGATCCTCTCATGTGTTTTCAGATTTGCTGAATGACTGAATCTCTTGTCGCAGTGTGAACACTTGTAAGGTTTCTCTCCAGTGTGGATCATCTCATGTGTTTTCAGATTTGCTGAATGACGGAATCTCTTGTCGCAGTGTGAACACTTGTAAGGTTTTTCTCCAGTGTGGATCCTCTCATGTGTTTTCAGATGTGCTGAATGACTAAATCTCTTGTCACAGTGTGAACACTTGTAAGGTTTCTCTCCAGTGTGGATCCTCTCATGTGTTTTCAGAGTTGATGACTGACTGAATCTCTTGTCACAGTGTGAACACTTGTAAGGTTGTTCTCCAGTGTGGGTCTTCTTGTGTGTTTTCAGATATGCTGATCGACTGAATCTCTTGTCACAGTGTGAACACTTGTAAGGTTTCTCTCCAGTGTGGATCCTCTCATGTGTTTTCAGAGATGATGACTGACTGAATCTCTTGTCACAGTGTGAACACTTGTAAGGTTGTTCTCCAGTGTGAATCATCTCATGTGTTTTCAGATTTCCTAACAGACAGAATCTCTTATCACAGTGTGAACACTTGTAAGGTTGTTCTCCAGTGTGGATCATCTCATGCGCTTTCAGAGATGATGGCTGACTGAATCTCTTGTCACAGTGTGAACACTTGTAAGGTTGTTCTCCAGTGTGGATCCTCTCATGTGTTTTCAGATTTGATGGCTGACTGAATCTCTTGTCACAGTGTGAACACTTGTAAGGTTTCTCTCCAGTGTGGATCCTCTCATGTGTTTTCAGATGTACTGGCTCATTGAATCTCTTGTCACAGTGTGAACACTTGTAAGGTTGTTCTCCAGTGTGGATCCTCTCATGTGTTTTCCGATTTCCTAACAGACTGAATCTCTTGTCACAGTGTGAACACTTGTAAGGTTGTTCTCCAGTGTGGATCCTCTCATGTGTTTTCAGATGTACTGGCTGACTGAATCTCTTGTCACAGTGTGAACACTTGAAAGGTTGTTCTCCAGTGTGGATCCTCTCATGTGTTTTCCGATTTCTTAACAGACTGAATCTCTTGTCACAGTGTGAACACTTGTAAGTTTTTTCTCCAGTGTGGATTCTCTGGTGCAGTTTTAAACTGTTTGCTGTAGTAAAAGTCTTCTCACATTCACAAATTGTCAGTTCTTCACTCTCCTCCTTCACTTCACTCAGTTCTTCACTCTCCTCCTTCACTTCACTCAGTTCTTCAGTCTCCTCCTTCACTTCACTCAGTTCTTCACTCTCCTCCTTTACTTTACTCAGTTCTTCACTCTCCTCCTTCACTTCAATCAGCTCTTCACTCTCCTCCTTCACTTCCATCAGTTCTTCACTCTCCACCTTCACTTCAATCAGCTCTTCACTCTCCACCTTCACTTCACTCAGTTCTTCAGCCTCTTCCTTCACTTCACTCAGTTCTTCACTCTCCTCCTTCACTTCACTCAGTTCTTCACTCTCCTCCTTTACTTTACTCAGTTCTTCACTCTCCTCCTTCACTTCAATCAGCTCTTCACTCTCCTCCTTCACTTCCATCAGTTCTTCACTCTCCACCTTCACTTCAATCAGCTCTTCACTCTCCTCCTTCACTTCCATCAGTTCTTCACTCTCCTCCTTCACTTCCATCAGGTCTGACATGAAAAAAAAAAAAGAAATTAAATTCAGTACATCAAAATAATTAACCGAGAGAAATATAAAGTGAAAGGACATGAGAGTGAGTCCTGATGTAATGGTAGAATGTAGACAAGAGCTATAAAATATTATGATATTTTGATGCGTCGCATCAATTGATGCGTCGCGTCTGAACGCGCTGTTGTCTTTGGAACTCTATCAATTTGATTTATAATTCTTGATTTTTCCCTTTAAACTCACTTACAATGAACATTTTCTACTTTTCCTCACTGAGAAGCACTACTGCTCAAACCTATAGTTACAACGCGGACTGTTGAGCAGACGCGTCTTAAGCCTATTAGTGATCCAAGGCCGGATACTCATAGGTTACGTCCGTGGATCACGGCTGAACGCGTCTTCTCCACACTCACTTACAAACAAACATGGCGAATATATCAGATGTAAGTAGTCTACCTCTTGGTGCAGGTGAGGACACATTTAAGCTGCACGCATTGCAGTCTGAGCTGGAAGCTGTTGAGAAACAGATCCACGACCTTTTAGTGAGGCACGCCGAGCTGATAGACCGGCGGTTAGCTCTTGAAACATCACGTGCCGATGCACACAAATCAGAGACTAACGTTACCAACCCGCTGACTCCGACCTCGTCTACTCCGTGCATTTCTCAACATCGGTCCCGAGTGTTGAGGTCGCAATCAGCCATGCTCTTGCCCCCAACTGACTTCCCCAAATGGTACAAAACACAAATGGTCCCGAGAACTAAGACTATGTAACATTCACACACAGTTCAGCTCTTAGTTGGAAGATCAAAGATGATATAAACAACAAATGGTCACGAGAACTAAGATAACGTAACATTCACACACAGTTCAGCTCTTAGTTGGAAGATCAAAGACTAACAAGACCCCTGACTATTACAATGTTTAGACCGCTGATTTAAAGCTGACTTGCATTAAAGGGTAAATTAAATTTGATATTCCACAATAGCAAGCTGATAAGTTAGATGCTAAATAAGCTAGCATAACTTTATTTACCACATAAGTAGGGCTGGGTGGTATGATGGTATATATCGGTACCGCGGAAGAAAATGTCAACCGTAACAGATTTTTTTATTCTGTGTATTCCGTGACATGTAAATAAGTAGGCGTGGTTAACTCACGTACAGCGTGCGTGAGACTGAGACACTGATATTTGTCAAAGAAACATGAAGAATGACCAAGAGGATCCACAAAAGGAATTACGTTTTCAAAATTAACGTGATATTTTCGGGGGGAAAGGCGCAGAAGTCAACTAGAGCAGTGCAGCACACTGAAAGTTTAGAGAGAGACACACATGCTCGCAACAGGGCTTACTTGACAACAAGTTCATATATCAATATTGTAACGAATAGAAATAACCTTAAATAATGTATTTATCCGTCTCTTATGTGTACAGTGGACACGCAAGCGGTTGCCGTGGTAATGAATATTTCCAAAATTCCCCCGCTTAACTTCCCATGGAAATTTACCAGAAACTTTCTGGAAATTTTCCACCCCTTTACAACCCTACTTACACCCAAGTGGATTCGGAAGTGGATCTTCTGTCGGATAACATCTCCAAAATGTTAAATACCATTAGATGACTAGTAAACAAAAGTCCAAATCATAGTCTCTCCTGCACCAATTTAAATGATATATACTAGTGTAGAACATTGCATAGAAACTGTGTCTATTCCTCGTTTAATGAGATCAAATAATAATTCTACTGCAGCATCTAGGAAAAATCTAATTGTTATTAAAACAGAAAATGTTGCTATCAAACAAAAACTATTTTTAAAGCTAAGTCTACTAAACATTAGATCACTCACACCTAAGGCAGTGATTGTAAATGAAATAGTCACAGATAATAGCTTCGATGTACTTTGCCTTACTGAAACCTAGCTTAAAACAAATGATTATTTCGGTCTAAATGAGTCTACTCCATCTGGATACTCCTATAAGCATGAGCCCCGTCTGATTGGTCGTGGCGGCGGTGTTGCAACAATCTATAGAGATATTCTCAATGTTACTCAGAAAACGGGTTATAAGTTTATTTCGTTTTAAGTACTTGTACTAAATGTTACGCTCTTAGATGTTAGAAAAACTTCCCTATTATCACTAGCCTTGGCTACTGTATATAGACCGCCTGGGCCTTACGCTGATTTCCTAAAAGAGTTTGCAGATTTTCTCTCAGATCTATTGGTCAATGTCGATAAAGCATTAATTCTTGGAGATTTTAACATACACGTAGATAATTCAAATGATGCGTTAGGGGCTGCATTTATAGATTTATTAAATTCCTTTGGGGTCAAGCAAAACGTCACCGGACCAACTCATCATTTTAATCATGCACTCGATTTAATTATATCATATGGAACCGATCCAACCGATATAGATATCATTCCACAAAGTGATGTCACTGACCATTACTTGGTAACTTGCATATTACGTACTGCTGTAATATGTCATGCTGCGCCACGTTATCGACCAGGCAGATTAATCCTTCCATCCACCATAGATAATTTCTCAAATTGCTTCTCTAATCTGTCTCATCTGCTGCCTGAACCCAAACAAACAGATGAACTAGAAGAACTAACTAGCACTACGAGCACCATTCTCTCTGGAACATTGGATGTTGTTGCACCCATTAAATTAAAAAAAGGTCAGAGAGAAAATTAAAGCACCATGGTACAACAATACTACACATGTTCTAAAGAGAGTAACCCGTAATTTAGAGCGTAAATGGAAACAAACTAATTTAGAGGTCTTTAGAATCGCATGGAAAGACAGTATGTCACATTATAAAAAGGCCCTAAAAGCGGCCAGGGCTGAGCACCTCCGCAAACTAATAGAAAATAACCAAAACAATCCAAGGTTTTTATTTAACACCGTGGCTAGACTAACAAATAAACAGACGTCACCCGAACAAAATAGCCCGTCACTGAGAAAATAGAAAACATCAGAACCACAATTGTAAACGTTCAATCCTCAATTGCGCCTTATAATTCAGTCTCAATTATCCCCCCGCAAGAACAATTACAGTGCTTTACAACTATAGAACAAAAAGAGTTAAATAAACTTATCACTTCATCTAAAACAACAACATGTTTATTAGATCCTATACCAACTAAACTACTGAAAGAAGTGTTACCTGTAGTGGAAGAGCCTCTCCTCAATATTATTAACTCATCTTTATCTTTAGGTCATGTTCCAAGAACATTTAAACTGGCAGTTATCTCAACCGTTTGGTAGACCACACTTTAACCCTCTGAGGTCGACAAACGCGCCGGCGCGTTTTGCTGGATTTTCTCCACATTGTAGCACTATAAACTTAAATTTCTCCGTCATTTATGGTCATACAGAAAAAAGAAATATAAAAAAAGAATCTGTGATATTTCTACTTTTGTATGTGTCCACTTACAATCAAATCAAAACATTGTGCTTTTGTAAAATAAAGAAAATAAACAGGGTGTGCGTTCTGCCTCTCTGTCGCGGTGAACTTCTTTTTCTTGAGCACGTCTATAAACTGAAACAAAACTCTGCGAATACTTGTCACACATTTATGAGCCATAAACCTTTATAAACATATAAGTGTGTACTTTTAAATTATCCGATTCAAAACGAAAACAAATATTCTCTGTTTAAGTAATTTGTATAAAACCAACAAGATGTCCAGATTCTCAAACGCTTGCTCATTACAGTTAATTTGGCCACGCCTACTCGCGCAAAAGAGATTCACATGCAAATCTCCACATGGAACGCGAACGCGCTCATTACCTCAACAACAAAACACTTCACTTCACTTTTCGTCGAGTTTGAAAGACGTGCCTGAGCTTACATTGGATTTACATCAGGAGAAGAAGAACGCGATTTGAAGACAAGAAAGATAAGGTAAGAATTTCTTACATATTAGTTTGCTATTGTTGCATAAATTTCACATTGCAGTTGAACTGTTGCTAGATGGTGAATATTATAATATTTAGACCCGTGTTTACTGTTACTGTGTTTGTGGATATCTGCTCAAACGTAGATATGTATTTGGTAACCATAATGTTTTATATTTGAGCGTGATCGCGTTTGAATGTATCTTATTTTGGATCGTGATCACGTTTGAATGTATCATATTTTGGATCGTGATCGCATTTGAATGTATCATATTTTGGATCGTGATCGCATTTGAATGTATCATATTTTGGATCGTGATCGCATTTGAATGTATCATATTTTGGATCGTGATCGCATTTGAATGTATCTTATTTTGGAACGTGATCACGTTTGAATGTATCATATTTTGGATCGTGATCGCATTTGAATGTATCATATTTTGGATCGTGATCACGTTTGAATGTATCATATTTTGGATCGTGATCGCATTTGAATGTATCATATTTTGGATCGTGATCGCGTTTAAATGTATCTTATTTTGGATCGTGATCACGTTTGAATGTATCATATTTTGGATCGTGATCACGTTTGAATGTATCATATTTTGGATCGTGATCGCATTTGAATGTATCTTATTTTGGATCGTGATCGCATTTGAATGTATCTTATTTTGGATCGTGATCACGTTTGAATGTATCATATTTTGGATCGTGATCGCATTTGAATGCATCATATTTTGGATTGTGATCGCATTTGAATGTATCATATTTTGGATCGTGATCGCATTTGAATGTATCATATTTTGGATCGCGATCGCGTTTGAAAAACAAACAGCTTCATGTTTTTACTATTATCTCATTTCATATGGACCACGAATGGAAACATTTTAAGTAACATGATAATCAATATATTTTTCTCTAGCTTAGTTGTTACTTAAATCTTTTGGAAGATTTATACTGTTATAGGTTATTATTATTTTATCCAGCACTGCGCATACTTAGCTTATGCCTACAAGGCACAACAAACCTGGTGTTCACTGTTCATTATATCTTGTTGGAAACATTTGTGTGTGTGTGTGTGTGTATTCTGTGAATTTTAAAAAACAATTTTAACCAGAAAAATCTAACATGTATTCCCAAAATCGTGCAGGCCTTTCTCTTGATATCAGTATGTTCACTTTTTTTTCAGGGCCCAGATGACACTGAGGACTGCTGAATTCAAAATTCACATGAGTCTCTGTACATGGTAAAGTGAAAATCAAACACCTTGGAAATTAAAGGTATGTATGTTTTTAGGAATGGCACAAAGGTCTCTGTCTTTGGATCATTGTTTTCAATAAGTGCTTTTTTGGCATGTGTTGTGTATCTTTGGACGATGCTGTGTTGTAAATAAATCCAAACAATTTAAAAGCCATTATTTTTTAAATCTCCTCATTTACAGTATTGTGCAAGGTTGCCCAGAATGACAGGGCCTGATAGCTCCTAATAGGGCCGTCAGGGGAGGTTCTTTGTCTTTCTCAGGTGAGAAAAGCTTACATATTAATGAGCTCTCGCATAAGGCTTTTTCACACAAAACACGTCGTAAAATTTTTAAATCAATATATTGTCTTATCTGAATGAGCAGTCAGGGTGATTTTCACATAGTTTTGCAGCAAATATTCTAGGCTACGTCATACAATTTTCAAAAGTCTTGTGAAGAAATAATCAGTATGGGTTTCATGGCCTTATTTCAGTGAGAATTTTTTTTTGTATTTTCACAAACCACGCATAAATGTCATTATCTCAAAACTACAAACTTTTACATACATGCTGTTGATATATTATTGTAGCAGAGTTTGTGCTGAATACAGTGTAATTAGACTTTAACCATGAAAATGTCACAAGAAACAGAAATAACCAGAAATGTCAGAGCATGTCAGAACACCTCCAGGGCCCAGAAAACAGCTCAGACCTCAGAGGGTTAAAATGCGGGCATACACTGTGCGATTTTCGTCCGATTTTGAGCCGAATTCTGACTCGTGCGACTCTTTTTCGGGTCGGGTCGATTTTCAGCTTTGTTATGCGTCGTTTGTCGTGCAGTGTTCGTGCAGTGTACAGGGGGAAACGAGAGGCCGGCAATCGGATGGTTGGAAGAATTTCTGGCATGTTACAAATTTTGGTCGCTCCTCGTGACTATATCGCACAATTGATGCAGAGCTACGAACTGATTGCCCTAAACTCAGTGTATTTTCCCTCACTGCGCCTGCGCGAACAGTTTCATCTGCAGCAAAAAAAAAAAAAAAAAACATAAAAAAGGGAGATCTTTCTGTAGTTCAAAGCTACAAATTACTGTTGCTTACCTCCAGTTCGTGTTGCAAAATGGATTAACCATTACCCACTTCTTCCAAGCCACCTGCGATGTACACTTTCACTGCCTCTTTTATTATTAAAAAATGTTTTTGAAATAAAGCGTTTTTTAATTTTCATTGATTAATTATTGCAGTGTTCGGACATATTATAGACTGTTAATAATTAATTATATGTGTATAATTCATTGTAATCGACCTAAATGTTTTAGAAAAATTTTAATGAGGAAAAGTAAAGCTTCAATGTAGGCTAATATTTTATTATCCTCACAGCGCGTTGGTTATGCGATGATGCGCTATGAAATTGCTGCGTGGCAATTTAATTATAATACCCTATCAGTTTAATGATACAAGTAGCCTTCCCTAATAATAATAATGATAATACAATAATACTAGCCTACTAATAATTTAATATATAAATTGGAAATGCTAAATCTTCTTGATATTGATAGCTGATGCTTGTTTTGACAATATCTCTGAATAGGCATGATATCGTCCATGATACACGCAACCCGTTACGAGGATTTACGTTCTGACCGTACAGTGTGAGCACATAAATCCTGAGCTTTGGCTTTACATCGCATGCAATCTACTTAGTTCACAGTGTGAGTAGGTTCCTTGCTGAAATCGCACAGACATTGCACAGTGTATGCCCGCCTTAAGTCACTATATTTAATTGAAAAATGCATCAAGCTTAACTCAACCTGAATGAGCCATCTCTATCGTTTGGTGTAGTTGTGCAATGCTATAAAAATCCACTAGATGGCACTAGATGGCCTTTTCATTGTTTCTTCAAACAGCACATGACACAGCGAAAATGAACTCATCCTTTGATGACGCATATCGGCGGGACTTTTAAAGGTAAAACTATTTTGTTGACATATCGTTTCAGAGGAGTTGTTAAACATAATGTAACTTAATTAAACAAAAATAAGTCTTATAAGGGTCAAATAATTTTTTCAAAACATGCTCTACCAAACAGTTGAGATGTCATTTTATGGTAGAGAAGCTAGCTAATGTTGGTAAAATTAGCTAATGTTGGTAAAATGAGCTAATGTTGGTAAAATGAGCTATTTACAATGAACAAAAGGGTAAGTGTTGTTAAAATGATACATTTAATATTATTCAATTACATATTTGATGAAAAATATTTGATCAATATAGTATCTCAAGATACTAACTCGTGGCCTCAAGATAGTAACTCGTGGCCTCAAGATACTAACTCGTGGCCTCAAGATAGTAAGTCGTGGCCTCAAGATAGTAAGTCGTGGCCTCAAGATAGTAAGTCGTGGCCTCAAGATAGTAAGTCGTGGCCTCAAGATAGTAAGTCGTGGCCTCAAGATAGTAAGTCGTGGCCTCAAGATAGTAAGTCGTGGCCTCAAGATAGTAACTTGTGGTCTTTTCAACTCGTGTTTTTTTGACAAAGTGGGACTAGGGGGGCTCCGTACTAATCAATTCTTACTAAAACTAAAACACACACACACACATACACACACTTGATGTGTTTGGAGCCATCAATAGCAGCCATCAGATTTTTTATTGGTCAAGAAATTGCACTTAATATGACTTGTTCTGAATGTTGTTCTTTTACTATGAACAGACATCTGAACCGTTTGGTAGAGGACTGTATCTAAAATACTGTAGGGTCTAATTTTAAAAAAAATATTGATTGTTGTTATTGTTATCATAATTGAATAAAAAATGAAAAAAAAAAATTTTTCCTTTGCTTTTTTCATGGTGCGTACCTTAACCCTCTAAGACCGACGGGGGCGCCGGCGCTCCCGTTTGCGTGTGTCTGTTTAAGAGCCTATAGAAACTGAAACCAAATGGCTAGCTCAATAATTCTTTTTGCATACAAAACCAGAGATGTAACATGTTCAGATCAAGCCTCCAACATGCTCCTGTTGCGTTGTTTTCACCCTCTAATGAGTCTGTACAAATTGCGTAATATGCGTTTCCAAAAAAACACACAAAAATGCATTGCACGTCTTTGCACACATGTTCAGAACACATGTTTTGTAGATCTGCGATTGATAGTTACGTCTTCCGATGGCTCATTGACGTATCACGTTCTGTGCACTATGACCCCAGGGTGTGTCGCATGCTGTGACGTCACAGGCTGCGTCATTTGACCATGCGTTTGACTCCCGTTTGACTCCAAATTTGCTATATGTTTCTTTCTTATCGTTATTGTCTTTTTTATCATTGCTTGATTAGATCATTTCTTTCACAAATACACTTTTACAAATACAAGTACATTCACACACACGCGCGCGCACGTAACATTATGTCTAAACGAAAGTACACGGACGCGGAGGTTTTGGCAATTCTAATTGCGTCCGATGCCGATGAACTCTCCGTGTGCTCATCGGCCCCTGATTCCGTTTCAAGTGGGGACGAAGCTGACTTTCTTGACGGTATAGATCCGTCCCAGGACATGTAAGTATATATTTATGAAATATAATTTGCTTTTGAGTTAGATAATAAACAAAACAAACATAGAATGAACTTGAGCTTATGACGCACCATTTACTCATTTAGTCAGTTCTATATTGCTATATTCTATATTACATTTCTATACAAAAACATCTAACTTACTTACCATTTTACTTACCTTTTTTGTTGTAGTGTTGAAACTGTTGGAGAGCCATTGGAGCCCTCTGAGCCACCCTGCACCTCTGAGTCACCCGGCACCTCTGAGCCATCCGTGCCAGTTTGCAGTGGGAGAGGTTATGGTCGGAGGGCTAACACCAGAGGCTACAGAAGTCGGAGCCAAAGGTCCCGTGGTAAGGGCTCTACATTAGAGACTGCCCCTAATCAATCTGGTGGGTGGAAAACAGAAAAGGACCCTGACCAGTTGCCTAGACCCCCCCATCATTTCCTGCCCAAAAGAAAGCCAGGTGTGCAGCCACCTCTGTCAACTTCAGTGGACAGCCCAACACCCACTGAGCTTTTCAAAATGTACTTTGATAAGTCCACTATCAAAACACTGTGTTCCAACACTAATAAAAAAGCAGCAATAAATATTGCTGCAGGGAAAAAATTCAAGTGGACTGAAATCACTGAAGAAGAACTTTACAAATACATTGGCCTCACACTGTACATGGGCATTCTAAAGCTTCCAAAGCTCAGAGATTTCTGGCGTGTTGAATCCATCTTCCATGTTCCCTTCCCTCAAAAGGTTATGTCCAGAGACCGGTTCCTCAGCATCACATGGAATATGCACTTGAGCGACCCTGCAGAAGATGCTGCCAATGACAAAAAAAAGGGCACTGCTGATTTTGACTGTCTGCATAGAATACGGCCTCTATATGACAGTTTGCGCGTAGCCTGCAAAGCTGTCTACCACCCTGACAGAAACCTTTCCGTGGATGAGCGCATGGTAGCCACCAAAGCCAGAATCAGCCTGAAACAGTACATCAAAAATAAGCCTACAAAGTGGGGAATAAAACTTTTTGTGCTGTGTGATTGTAGTGGCTACACAGTGGATTTCAACATCTACACAGGGAAGTCCAATGTTGCAAGTGGGAAGGGACTTTCGTTTGATGCTGTGATGTCGCTGGTCAGGAAGGAGTTCTTGGGATCTGTATATCACATTTACTGTGATAATTTTTATACCAGCCCAGTACTCTTTCAGCACCTTTACGACCTGGGATTTGGAGCCTGTGGAACCATCAGAGACACAAGAATTGGTGTCCCAAACACCAAAGTAAATGCGCTGTCAAAGAAATCTCCACGGGGATCGATTAGGTGGATCAGACAGGGATCGCTCCTTTTCACAAAGTGGATGGACACACGAGAAGTGAGTGTGTGCACTACTCTGCACACTGCATACTTGGGAGACACAGTGAAAAGAGTGTGCAAATCCAGCAGTGAGTACAAGAAGTTGGATGTTCCAATTCCTCCGGCTGTGAAAGACTACAACCGCTTCATGGGGGGAGTTGACCTGTCAGATCAGTTGATTGGCTACTATTCCTCGTGGAAGAAAAGCAAGAAGTGGTACATGACTGTACTGCACCATTTCATTGACATTGCTGTCACTAACAACTACTTGCTGCACAAGTTACTGTGTAGCAGCAAGGAGGAGCAGCCCATGACACATCAGGCCTTCCAAGAACAGTTGTCAGTGGAGCTGTGTGGGGTGTCCTTACAACCAGCACGGGAGAGCTACCAGCACTTACCTGTTTGAATTTCTGGAACAGTTGGCTCAAAAAAAGCCACACGGGGGCGCAGAAAATGCAGGCTGTGTGGGAAAAGCACTCCATTCATGTGCGAGGCATGCCAAGTGCCCCTCTGCATAATTCTGGACAGGAACTGTCACAAAAATTATCACAGCTAGAGTTGCCTGTGTTTATGTAGGGATGTTGTTTAGGTCTGAAAAGTAAAGTACAGTTTATTTATTTATTTTATATTTATTTTATTATTAATTGCTCTGACAGGTAGAGATGCACCGATTGATCGGCTGGTGAGTCTGACAAAAGCCGATTGTATGCCGGTCAAATGCACTCGGGCGCCGCAGATTAACATCGCGCAACATCAGCATCACACGTGCACACGGAACACTCACAGGAGACCTCGTGAATTACAGTGAGGAAAATAAGTATTTGAACACCCTGCTATTTTGCAAGTTCTCCCACTTAGAAATCATGGAGGGGTCTGAAATTGTCATCGTAGGTGCATGTCCACTGTGAGAGACATAATCTAAAAAAAAAAATCCAGAAATCACAATGTATGATTTTTTAACTATTTATTTGTATGATACAGCTGCAAATAAGTATTTGAACACCTGAGAAAATCAATGTTAATATTTGTTACAGTAGCCTTTGTTTGCAATTACAGAGGTCAAACGTTTCCTGTAGTTTTTCACCAGGTTTGCACACACTGCAGGAGGGATTTTGGCCCACTCCTCCACACAGATCTTCTCTAGATCAGTCAGGTTTCTGGGCTGTCGCTGAGAAACACAGAGTTTGAGCTCCCTCCAAAGATTCTCTATTGGGTTTAGGTCTGGAGACTGGCTAGGCCACGCCAGAACCTTGATATGCTTCTTACAGAGCCACTCCTTGGTTATCCTGGCTGTGTGCTTCGGGTCATTGTCATGTTGGAAGACCCAGCCTCGACCCATCTTCAATGCTCTAACTGAGGGAAGGAGGTTGTTCCCCAAAATCTCGCAATACATGGCCCCGGTCATCCTCTCCTTAATACAGTGCAGTCGCCCTGTCCCATGTGCAGAAAAACACCCCCAAAGCATGATGCTACCACCCCCATGCTTCACAGTAGGGATGGTGTTCTTGGGATGGTACTCATCATTCTTCTTCCTCCAAACACGTTTAGTGGAATTATGACCAAAAAGTTCTATTTTGGTCTCATCTGACCACATGACTTTCTCCCATGACTCCTCTGGATCATCCAAATGGTCATTGGCAAACTTAAGACGGGCCTTAACATGTGCTGGTTTAAGCAGGGGAAACTTCCGTGCCATGCATGATTTCAAACCCTGACGTCTTAGTGTATTACCAACAGTAACCTTGGAAACGGTGGTCCCAGCTCTTTTCAGGTCATTGACCAGCTCCTCCCGTGTAGTTCTGGGCTGATTTCTCACCTTTCTTAGGATCATTGAGACCCCACAAGGTGAGATCCTGCATGGAGCCCCAGTCCGAGGGAGATTGACAGTCATGTTTAGCTTCTTCCATTTTCTAATGATTGCTCCAACAGTGGACCTTTTTTCACCAAGCTGCTTGGCAATTTCCCCGTAGCCCTTTCCAGCCTTGTGGAGGTGTACAATTTTGTCTCTAGTGTCTTTGGACAGCTCTTTGGTCTTGGCCATGTTAGTAGTTGGATTCTTACTGATTGTATGGGGTGGACAGGTGTCTTTATGCAGCTAACAACCTCAAACTGGTGCATCTAATTTAGGATAATAAATGGAGTGGAGGTGGACATTTTAAAGGCAGACTAACAGGTCTTTGAGGGTCAGAATTCTAGCTGATAGACAGGTGTTCAAATACTTATTTGCAGCTGTATCATACAAATAAATAGTTAAAAAATCATATATTGTGATTTCTGGATTTTTTTTTTTTTTAGATTATGTCTCTCACAGTGGACATGCACCTATGATGACAATTTTAGACCCCTCCATGATTTCCAAGTGGGAGAACTTGCAAAATAGCAGGGTGTTCAAATACTTATTTTCCTCACTGTACGTCTGTTCAGACCGCAAGCGCGTATTTCTTTCCGGCGTGCATGTTAATCAATGAGTGCGTGAATTGACAACGGGAGGCGAGCAGGAGCAGCGCGTGAGCGTCGAGCAGGAGCGTCGTGAGCAGTGAAGCGTGTGTTTCGGCGCCGAGTCTATTTGCTGCACTGCTCACGCTCAATTAAAGGGAAAGCACACTTTTGATTTACAAAACAGGGTTTCAAAAAAAAAAGTGCCCCAAATGCACAGAATTTGAGTGTTTTAACAAGAACTGGAGAAGGCTATGTCAGAAAAGAAAACTAAGACTGATATATATAGAAAATGTACCCATTTAAACTTGTTTTATTATTCCGTTTATACAAGTGATTGCAGTAGGCCTGTGTGGGTGTGCTTTGAGAAATATCTTTATACTGCAAGGCTATGTTTTATTTTTATTTAAATATTATTTTATTGTCATTCCCTGTTTACGTACAGACGTTTAGTTTGCTATATACTAGGGCTGTCAATCGATTAAAAATTTTTAATCGCGATTAATCGCATGATTGCATGAGTTAACTCGCGATTAATCGCATTTAATCACACTTTTTTTAATTTGTTCTAAATGTACTTTAAATGAATACTTTTCAAGTTTGTAATACTCTAAATCAACATGGGCATGGATAAATATACTGTAGATGCTTTATGGAAATGTATGTTTATTATTGAAACCATAGACATAGTCAATATAGAGCATGAAGACGAGACATGTTTCAAAGGTCATAGATGTTTTTCAAAGAACTTGTTCATGTCTATTAGATGCATGTAGAAAGAACAAAGAAATGCCAGGCTTCCATTACTTCTCTTTCTTTGCACTGAGCAATTTACTAACAAACATGTTTAGATTTTTGCATGACAGGGCAGCTCTTCTGAAAATGCTAAATGTACATTTAGGATTTATTATTAGGCTACATTGTACTTTGTCTCTCTCTGCGCCCATTTTGATGAAGCTAAATTCTGAATAAAACTGTTTTCATTGGTATATTTTACTGTTTCTGTTGTCAAACAACGGAATGAATTTGAAATGGTGACTGAAACGCGACCCAATAAACATAAACAGCTCTCCCTTCCAAGATGTTAAGTTAATCTGCACAAAGATTCTGATAATCGAGCCGTCGTCTGGTGAAATCAAATACACATACGATAAAGACAATATCCGTGCTCTGATTTCGGCTATACTTGCTAGTGAAGCAACATCTGTGTTTAACTGAATTAAAGCGCTGCTCCTCCACGCGAGACGCAGAGAGAGAGAGCGAGAGAGAAAGAGAGAGAGGGAGGAGCGCGCGCGTGCTGAGAGAGCAGTACCGGCGGACGCGGTACCGGTTCTCAGAAACTAAATAAGGTTTGCGCGCTTTGTTGAAGGGAAAAAAAAATCGCTAAAGGGGTCTGCATTGTCGCTAAGTTGGCAACACTGTGTATCTCCGTTTCTCCAACCAGTGGTTGGGCCATGGGTCAAACAGAAAATACGCGCTGCGTTAATCGACCGTTAAAAAAATTAGTGCCGTTAATATGATTTTGCGTTAACGCGTTATTAACGCGCTAACTTTGACAGCCCTACTATATACATATATAAAAAATGATTGGATATTGAATGTGAAAAGGAAATTGTTCCTCCATGATAACACTGCACTTTAGATGTGTGTGAATTACCCACACCTGGAGTAATTTATATAGTTCTATTTTATAGCGTTTTATCTGTTCAAAAAATATGTACTATCCAAATTGTAAAATGTTCTATTACAGAAAAGATATAAAATAAATATTTATGTGTGCTGTAAAGTGGTTAGAAAAAATTAAATCGGAATCGGCTAAAATCGGTATCGGCAGGTCAAACTTAATGAAAAATCGGAAATCGGAATCGGCCCAGAAAATTGTAATCGGTGCATCTCTACTGACAGGGTCTATTTATTTTATATTTTATCCATTTCAATGTTCAATCAATATTCAAAAGAAAAATGTTATCTGTTTGACCACAAATGTAATTGGATATTTTACATTTTTTAATTTTTTTTTGAATGAGTATAAAAATGAGTGTATCTTAAAAACTAATGTATGTAAACAGTTCAAATCAATTCTGTATAGTTTTAAATTGTTTTATGCACATTTTCCACATTGACAAGTTTGAGGTTGAGATTTATCCAATTTTTGTATTGAATAAAATATGTAGAAAAAAAATAATTAAAATTGTTTTTCTTTTTGTTTATTGCACTTTTGAGATATTTATCTAGTTGCTATTGATTTATTACAAACATAACCTTCAAGTTGGGAGAGTAAGGATTATTTTGATGTATGGCATATGAAAATACTCAAAAGAATGACAGCACAGCGTGTAAAAATACAAAGATATACTCTGGCAGAACTGTTCTATGGTAGGTCATAAAGGGTTAAAGGGTTAAGAAACCACAATTAGATCATAATAATCTAGCAAATTATAGACCCATTTCAAATCTTCCATTTATGTCTAAAATACTAGAAAAAGTTGTGTCCACTCAACTGGGCTCTTTCTTGCAAGAAAATGACATCTATGAAAAGTTTCAGTCTGGATTCAGGCCGCATCATAGCACTGAAACTGCGCTCGTTAAAATCACAAATGATTTACTTTTAGCTTCTGACCAAGGCTGTATCTCAGTACTAGTTTTACTTGATCTAAGTGCTGCGTTCGATACTATAGATCACACGATACTCTTAGATCGACTACAAAATTATACTGGTGTACAAGGACAAGCATTAAGCTGGTTTAGATCATACTTATCTGACCGCTACCATTTTGTCTATTTGAATGGAGAAAAATCAATCATATCTCCAGTAAACTATGGAGTGCCGCAGGCCCTCTGTTATTCTCAATATATATGCTGCCACTTGGAAATATTATAAGGAAACATGGAATTAGTTTCCATTGTTATGCTGATGACACTCAAATATCAGGGTTCCTACAGGTTTCAGTAAGTCAAATTTAAGACCTTTTTAAGACATTTTAAGACCAAAAAGATTGAAATTTAAGACCTACACGGCGCATAACCAAAAAAAATTTAATTAAAAGAATTCTGAGAAAAATATTTTTATTTCAATGAATTCAGTAATTGAAAAAGCATTAATTTAATTTACAGACAAAGCAATCACATTAGTAACCTTCCACACCCAACAACATGCCAAATGCCCAAAACCTTAGGCCTAAAATGAAAATAAGCTAAAACAAACTTGCCCTCTAATAGAATATATTTCATCTCATATTTATTTACATTACGAAGCAGCATATTAATAGCCTAATAGAGATTGAACAGGCTCAGAGATTATTTTAGAAAATTGTAGTTTGCATAATATACTCTAAAAACAAATAATTATAGCTTATTTTAGTTGATCATAACTAGAGCTGAAATGGCATGAACATTTATTTTCACGATTATTATGAAATCAATTTACAGAGTTTGTCGAAATCCCGCAAATAACAAATAAAATGATCAATATGCAAGTTTTGTTTACATAAACATCAAAATACTATTAAAAATGATGGCCAGATTTTAAAGGAGTGTCTTGCAGCATGTTATCTACTAATATGTACAAGTTCAAATAAAGTTTTTACAAAAATGGTTTTATAAAAAGATAAACCTCACATATTTCAGCCTTTAAATATTTTTTTATAAAAAGAATGAGTCAAAAAAGATTAATTACTTACATGTACAATGCACATCCGCTTATCTAATATTATTAATAACATTTGGTCTGATTTTCCTGTGGCGTCTGTCGTTGCTAAGCAACCATACAACGCACTCTCCACAGCAACAAGGAAGATGTTGTCCATCTGGCTGCGGGTGGAAAAAAATTGCGCGCTGCTTCAATAGCGCTTGCCGCGTGCCCACATTTTAATAAACTTGAGCACGCAAAAAGACGCGGTATGTGAACTGCCTGTTGGCGAGCGACCTCATATCAAGCCCCGGGCTACTGGTAGCACGCGAGAGAGCTCCGCTTTGTAGGCTAACTTGTGTTGTGTTGAAGGCATCACGTGTTCACAGTCCTGTGCACTGTGACCCGGGGCTGCGTTGCATTCTCAATTATTGGTTCCGCCACTCTTTATATATACTACGTTATTTAATCAAAATAATCGTGGTTGACAAATGAAACTTTTGAGGAAAAATACAATACGGAGAAGTTACATACAGCACAATTTTTAAGACCCAGACATCAAAATTCAAGACTTTTTAAAGACTTTTTAAGGTATTATTTCCACATTAATAAATTCAATGCTTTTAAGGCTTTTTAAGACCCCGCGGGAACCCTGAAATATATATTTCATCATGGCCAGATGAAAACGCTAAATTATCCAAATTGACAGAGTGTGTTAAAGATATAAAAGATTGGATGACGCGTTATTTTCTTTTATTAAATCCAGACAAGACAGAGTTAATAATCATCGGTTCAAAAACTGCCCACAAAACCTCTCACACTACAACTTTAACATTGTAGGATGTCCTGTTGCTTTATCCTCTACAGTAAAAGACCTGGGTGTTATACTAGACTGCAACCTGTCTTTTGAAAATCATATTTCATATGTTACAAAAACAGCCTTTTTCCACCTTAGAAACATTGCTAAGCTACGTAATATGCTATCAGTTTCTGATGCAGAAAAGTTAGTTCATGCATTCATGACCTCGAGACTAGATTACTGTAATGCTTTATTAGCCGGTTGTCCTGCATCCTCAATAAACAAGCTACAGTTAGTCCAAAATGCAGCCGCTAGAGTTTTTACTAGATCAAGAAAATATGATCATATAACACCGATTTTATCATCACTACATTGGCTAGGCCTATATACATACATACATACATACACATACATAACACTATAGTTAATCAAATTGTTATTCTGACACAACAACATTATGGAAGAAGCTGGGGGATCATTTTGCTCATCCAACCAACACATTATGCAAATTATATGTTTATTGCATTATGATACTGTGTGATCAGCTATACATTTAGCTTTTCTATAATGTTCAGGATTTTACACACATTTACAGGTTTTAGCATTGAGGATTTGTGGGGGTGCTGCTGCTGTACTTATGTGCTTTATATATCCAGATGTATTTCTAATATTCTGACCACCTCATGTATGGGCTGACAGAAAAACTATGAAGTGCAACATCACATTATTTTACTATGACCTCAGGGTTTAATTTACACATTTCTGACTGCTAGCGAACATTAGTGAAGTGTTGGTCACTAAGCTAGCTGCAGTTAACTATTCTCTTCCAATAAACACTAACTAAAGCTGGCTACATAAAACACAACTACTGCCTAGATTCATGAGAGGACGACTTGAGTGTTTAAAAGTGAAAAACACAGTAATTTCATCAACTTACCAGCGAGCGAGCTTCGTAAACAATGGAAATTAATGAATGGGTGCTGGAGCTGTCCGTGTTTGCTCCGCGACACGCATCACTTCCGCATTCCTCAGGTCTTCTTCTTTGGGCTCCTTCTTCTTCTTCTTTGTTTTTAACGGCGGTTGGCAACCAGCTTTTGGTGCATTACCGCCCCCTTCTGCTCCGGAGTGTGAATCAGACAATAGGCTTACAATCTAGTTTTCACCAAAAAACAAAACAAAAAAACAAAACACTTAACACACATTCATTCATTACCCAACACACTTATCCATATCCCTATTTTATCCTCATAACCTATTAAACAAACCAGTTTCCCTTAAGAAAGTTAACAATATCCTAACCTGTGCTCTGTCATATGCTCAACACTCCTTTAAATGTTAATTCCTGCAGCCCTATTTCCCTCAAATTATTCCTCATTATCCCTCTCTGTTCCTGTTCGGTTCTTTAAGAATCTCCCCACCGAACGGGGCGTCAAGAGAGGACACGTTGTTATGACTCGTTGTGGTTTTTTATTTACTGTGATTAAATTTTCATACACAGTTGATTAGTCCACAATATATATATATATATATATATATATATATATATACAAAACACTATAGTTATTCAAATTGTTAGCCTATTACACAACAACATTAAGGAAGAAGCTGGATGATCATTTTGCTCATCCAACACATTATGCAAATTATAAGTTTATTGCATTATGATACTGTATGCTCAGCCATAAATTCAGCTTTTCTATAATGTTCAGGATTTTACACACATTTACAGGTTTTAGCATTGAAGTCTTATTATTTGTGGGGGTGCTGCTGCTGTACTTATTTGCTTTATATATCCAGATGTGTTTCTAATATTCTGACCACCTCATGTATGTAAACAGGGCTGACAGAAAAACTCTGAAGTGCAACATCACATTATTTAACTACGACCTCAGGGTTTAATTAACACATTTCTGACTGGTAGCGAACATTAGTGAAGTGTTGGTCACTAAGCTAGCTGCAGTTAACTATTCTCTTCCAATAAACACTAACTAAAGCTGGCTACACAACTACTGCCTAGATTCATTAGAGGACGGCTGAAGTGTTTAAAAGTGAAAAACACAGTAATTCCATCAACTTACCAGCGAGCGAGCTTCGGGAACACTGAGTGTGAATGGGGTTCAGTGCTGGAGCTGTCGGTGTTTGCCGGTCACTTCCGCATTACTCAGTTCTTCTTCTTCTTTTTTAATGGCGATTAACTCCAAGGGAGCATTATCGCCACCTACTGTGCTGGATGGCAAATTAACCTTGGGTGATGATAAGTCACTCCTCCAATACTTTGTGAGTAAGGTGATTATTTGCTGATTGTTGAAGATTTACCCAGTATGTAATTGCCAGTTTTTCCCTTCTAATATCTAGAGGCATTTCTACTCCAATTGCATCTACAGGGGATGTTTTAACTGCTCCACAACATATTCTTAGTGCTTTGGATTGAATTATATCTATTTTTTTCAGTAAAGACTCGGATGCCAAACCATATACAATACATCCATAATCAAAGCAAGAACGAATCAGTGCTTGATACATGCACAACAATGCACTATGACTAGCTCCCCAAATGTGACTAGCAACCGTACGCATGCAATTTAAGATCTTTTTACACTTTGACTCAATTTTACTGATATGACATTTCCATGTTAATTTTCCATCAAATCATAATCCAAGATATTTGAAAACAGGTACTCTTTCTAATATTTGATCATACAACTTCAGATCTAAATGTTCATTCCTCTTGTTTTGTGAATAACATATATTGTGTTTTTGAGACTGAAAACTTTAGACCCCAATCCAATGACCATTCTTCTACTTCTTTAATTGACTCCTGAATGCCTTTAACCACATTTTTAATATTACGGCCTCTCTTCCATAATGCTCTGTCATCTGCATGAAGAGCCAATCCTATTCCTGGTTTATTAACTTTATCAAAAACATCTCTTTATGTATATCTAGGCTACAAATAAAACAAAATATGTTATAAACCACCACTCTGCCTCTTTTCATTTTCATTTAAAAAAATCGTAAACATAATGGCCACTCAAATGTGGTTCAGGCAACGCAATTGATTATCTTCACTGCATATTTATAGCAACACGAAATATAAAGCACAACCCTGACTCTTTTTGTTTTCATTTTAAAAATATGATCAATAAAAAAAAACAATATAATATTGATCTTTAAAACTAACATTTAGCAAAAGGAGACAGGGTTGTGTCATTTTATTTTATTATATATGTGCATACAGTGAAGAGAATGTAGGCAACATGTAGGCTATTTTATATGTTTTAAATATATAAAATAAAACGATATAACCTTTTTTGTTAAATGTCAGTTTTAATGATCAATAATAGCCATTATAAAAGTATAAGTAGGTATAAGAAAAGTAAAAGGTATAAGAAGCTATACAATAATAAAGCCAACGATTCAGTCAAACATAAGTCAGCTCTCTAGGCTACAACGTTAAAGTTAAATAGACTAAATAAAGCTATGAAACTTCACTTTGTCCTCACCTTAACATTTTGCCAGGGAACAAATTATAGATTAATGAGACAAATAAAATAAATAAATCGCCCGTTAGATATACACAAGACGACTTATATCTCTCTGTTGTTTCTCACTGAGGTTTTGTAGTTGTCACACTGCACATCTGAGCGCTCTCCCTCGTCTCTTGTGTTTTTATGGTGGATTGTTTGCAAGTGTTTTGACCCTTTGTCTGGCATATGACTACGATTCTGGATTTTCCAATGAAGCTGCGCTAGTCTCAGAGCGATCCGTGACGCGATCCCCTCCCAGTCTAGGGGTCGGAGGAGAGGTAACAAAGGAAAAGAAAGTATGATAACGTAGAGATTTAAAGATATGTGCAGAACACACTTCAGCCTCAGTCTCAGAGTGAAAACATAACACAACTTTAAGGAAAAGTAAAAGTATTTATTTCCTTCATATATCAAAAAGGCTTAACAAAAGATGGGGATAAATCTTCAGGAGAGAGTAAGGCCTAAAATAATAACAGAAAATAAGCAACAACACAAACTTCCCTGAGCTTCCTCTCTAACCAGAAACTGGAGGAAAAAATGTATATACATTTTGACAAAAACAGAATTAAAGACAAAAATCAGTCAAGGCAAATCAATCATAAAGATCTTCTTTATCAGATCTACTGTGTCCATCTCCTCTCCTGTAAATCTTCCCAAACTCAGCACAATGATGAACGCATGAGGTCCAGGTGACGACATGGAAATACATTTCAATATTTATTTTACTGCTTGATCATTTGTCAGTGTCGTGTCAAAGAGACCTGGAGTATCAACAACAGTTACTGGTCGCCCATCAACTTCGCCAACTCTCTTTTCACAAACTGTAGTGACTGAATCTAGTCTTAATTCACTGACAAATCTCTTCCCGGAATACTGTTTCCTGTTGCACTCTTCCCATTTCCTGTCTTCCCGATCAGAGCAATCCTCAGACACTCCTGATCATCTTCAGCACCTGAAAATCACAGCGGTAGAAAGAAAACTTAGTGAAATGAAGCTCCGAACTTTAGAACTCAGAAAAAAAAAACCCATCGTTACTTGCAATAATAATAATGATAATTAAAGCTGCAAGCAGCATTTATCAGGGTTCAAGCATTTTAAGGCCTTTAAGCAAATAAGGCAATTTACTAATGAAATATGTGGTTTTTAAAGCTTTTTAACAGTTATAGCGCCACCTATGGTCCGATCTCAAATCTATAACCCTGTTATAGCTACCCAAATTAAAAGTAAATTAACAATTACAATAGGGTTTCAGTACTGAAGTGCTTGAATCCCTAATAATAATTATAATAATACTCAGAGTCCTGCACGGGTCTGATTTTGTAAATCCCAAGCGGCAACATTCTGATCTGAAAAATGAAGCCTACCCGGAAAACTGCAATACATCTAAAATCCGCTAGGGCAGGTCCCAAAAGGGAGCAAATGTCCATAGACCCCATGTTAAAATGTCCGTTTTCACAGCATAAATTCATGTTTTTACAGGTTGGTCCCATGGACTTTTATTGTATTTTTCGATAGCTTCCGAGTGCCTGACAACTGTGAGGGGGGTGAATTTTTTTCTAACTCGATAGTTTAGATCGTATTTAGATATAAAATGTATGACAATAAGGGCGTGGTTAACTTTGATTGACAGCTTGATTGACAGCATAGGCAGCGCCACGGAGAATGACAACATAAGCGCCATTTTTTAATACAGTTGATATATAATACTACTGTTTCTGTATCATGAAATGTAGTTTTAAGAGTTTTTCAGGCGAGAATGTAGTTGTTTAAAGCTCAAATCTGTGGTTTATTTAAAGATTTATGAAAATTTTATCCAGTTGATCCAGCGATGAACGGGCGCTCGGCGTTCATGTACCCCGCCTGAAGCAACCTTTCATCGGCTAGACGTTCTGAGGTTTGCCGCCAATGCCGCGGACTCTGTAGTGGTTAAACATGAGATATAATTCGTCTTGTGTATATCTAACGGGCGATTTTTGGTCTCGTGAATCTATAATTTTTTTCCTGGGCAATCGTTTTGGCTGAGGGGAAGTTTCATAACTTTATAAGCTATTTAACTTTACCGATGTATGATTAGACTAGAGCGCTGACTTTGTATGTTTGACTGAATTGTTTGCTTTATTTGTATAGCTTCTTGTACCTTTTACTTATACTTTTATAATGGCTAATATTGATAAAACTGAAATTTAACAAAAAGAGACTGGGTTGAGTTTTGTCATTTTAAATTTTAATACAACGGAGATGATCTGTAATGTTGTTTACTGCAAAATCTGTTGTTTAGTACAAATGCACATATTGCCTGGACCATAAAATGTTTAATATTTTTATATTATATTTAAAATGAAAAGAGGCAGGTTTGTGTTTTATATTTTGTTTTTTCATAAATAGGCAAACGTTATGTGCAGTTGAATATAATCAATATGCGTTGCCTGAACCACATTTGTGTGGCTATAATGTTTAAGATTTCTTTAAATGAAAACGAAAAGAGTTAGTATAGTGTTTTATAACATATTTCGTTGCCTAAAATATACACAGAGATTACCGGAGTAGCAGAGCAAGCTGAGTGACGCGCGCTGCGTCAGAAGGTGGGCGGCATAGTCTATGGTGGGCGGGGTTAGGATTTCCCAAGACTTTCCAAGATGGCGCCGCCCATACCCCCCATAAACGGCTTCAAACCTGTTCTTCAGAAAGTCTATGGGTGACGTCACAGACGCTTTGTCCATATTTTTTACAGTCTATGGTAAATCCGCATTCAGAAAATGTCACGATTCGATTCGATTTCGATTTTTAGGCTCAAGAATCGATTCAAAATTGATTTTCGATTCAAAAACGATTCTCGATTAAAAAAAACGATTCACAGTATGTAAGAATGATACATATGATAAGAATGATACTCCCCTCCCCTCCACTCCCTTCCCTATTAATTCCTTAGTTTACTTAGGTAATTAAGTAGCCTACTTTTTTTTTTAAATTACAAATTAAAAAAAAAAATTAAAACAGTTGTATGCTAAGAATTTTAAACTAATATAACTTCAAAACATACAAGTAGCAAATAATAAAGAGGAGCATAGAAACATAAACAAACAAATAGTGCTTTCAGTAGCCTATTTAAGATTATCTGAACGTTTTCCATTCAAGAATTGTGAGTGATTTTTCTTCATCTTTACTGTTGTTTTTTACTATGACATCATAGACTGCGAGAGATCTATTAAGCTGCATTCACGCACGGATCTCTTTTGAAATACAAGTAAAGTGTTTTTTCCTGTCTGTTTAATCGCTTAAGACTGGCTGTGTTTACGTTAATTTTGCACAAGTATACACGGAGTCGCACAGCCGCGTGCGCGAGCAGTCTACACAAACAAAGCCCGCGTCAGCAGCATTTGAAATTGAAAGCAGCCTTCTGTTAGTGAAGTTCATATTTTAAATATAAAAGTCCACTGCAATCCAAACCACATAAATGATGACTTCGTAGAGCATTTGTAAGGAAAATACTGAAAGGCGAGACAGCACGCTTCAAGTGTAACGTAACATCAAACAAAGTGCGCGTCTCTCACAACGCATCCTGTGCAATGACGCCGGTGAATGTCCTCGTAATTCGCCTCAACCTTTACGAACTTATGAAAGATTATTTTACGGAAAGTTTGATTGGTGTATGTATGTGTGTGTGTGAGGAATTGGAAGAAAGCAGATAACGGGTGTTTCTAAAGCAAACTCAGCGTCATCGCATATCTGGTTAAAAACTAAGTTCAAAACTAATTCTGAAGTTCTCAGAATCGATTCAGAATCGTTGGAGAGAGAATCGCGATGCATCGATGAATCGATTTTTTCTCCCACCCCTAAACAGCACTAATTAAAATCCGCACCCGACCCGCTTAAAATAGAACCGACACCCGACCCGCACCCGAAATAAAATCAGTTTAGCCAATCACATTATAGACACAATTACAAAAATGTTTATTGCCAGGTCATACAGAAGTTATAACGACAAGAATTAACACAAGGACAACTTCAGCCGAAGCTGTCAAAAGGCCGGTAACTTACATGAAGAACATAACGGTACCACAAAACGGAGTAGCCTAACAGACACGGCTACAACACTATACCTGGCACGCAATATCGTCTAGCCTACATCTGACAATTTTGCGTGGGCACAAATAAACTGATGTGGATTTTAAACTAGATGTACCGCATGGCGGTACAAAATATGACCGCCGCTCAGGCCTGCACTGGCTTTCCACAAAAATAAATGACGTGGAGCGATTTGGCTGTATTGCGTGTTTATGTATATACAGATCACTCTGCCACCCCCGCTAGTCAGCAAACAAACTTAGTTTCTCAAACAATATATGTATTTGACTGTTCTTACCTCTGTAAACATAATGTTGACTTCTTTGCAGTGGATGACTTGTGAAGTGTGCACTTTCGAGAGCGAGCAGAAAGGAAGAGCAGTTCCGTTTTTTGGCCACAGGTGTCAGTAGCGAGTTTAAATTTCAGAAAAACGCATATAGCCTCTTTAAGAAACCAAGACTCATTGCTGTGAATTTAAATACTTGAAGTGATCAGAGTTGAAGATATAAGAATCACAACATTACTGCTCAAGTCCCAATTCGCATACTATCCGTCCTAAATAGTATGCGAAACTAGAATCAGTACGTCCCAAATCGTAGTATGTTGAAATGAGTGTTCCAAAGATACCCGTATGGTCTACTATTTCCGGTTAGAATTCGAAGTGCAGATCAATGCACACTCTAACGGGTGATGTGTAAACGATGTAAACCTGGCAGTCGGAATTCAGTTTAACCCTAATAAAAGTTATATTTTATTGTCTCGTAATATTAATGGGTTTATGTTGTGCCAAAAAAGTACCATTTATCTTGTAGGGTCCGATGAAGATACTGAGCGCCTCATTGCAGGCTACAAAACAATAAATAAAAAGGCTCTAATACAGTGTCATTCAAGTGTCTTTTTTATGTATTTATTTTGATGTTTCTGTCTGACTTATTTGTAGTAATACTGTGGCTGTACAAATGTTAACTTTATCAGTCCAACCAAAGAAACATGGTTAATACACTTTTACTATAGTAAAAGCATGGTTCATTTTCATCGGGGTATTTTTAAGTATTATACATAAGTATAAGATTAAGTATAAAATACGTTAAACGATACTTTACACTTTAAACTTTAAATATTTTAGCTCAGAAAATAAGTAGCTTTCGTTACACAGTACACACATTTGCACATGAACGTCAGAACCAGCCGCCTCACGACCTGCGTCTGGTTGATCTACGACGACGCCCTGCTTCACTCCTCAAATTGTAAATGTATTGTGAAAAAAAAAAAAAAGATGGGAATAGTAAATAAAATGATATTGGACAAGAATGAATGAAATGTAAAATGTTTTGTTAACAGTCGAGGTGTGTGTGCGTAACCAGGCAACCACGTTCAAGTTCACGTTGCATGACGTCATCGAAGTATGTCCCAGAACGTGCATACTCTTTTGCTACACACTCAAAAGTATGTACTTTTTCCTCACAAAAAAAGTACATTCTTTTAGGTCGTAGTATAGGCGAATTGGTACCCAGCATACATCTTTAAATGATTCAGTTTGCCACCATGTGGTTGGGGAATATACTGCAGTTAATTGCAGTTTCAGTGCACAGATACACAAGTAGTTCAAAATACTGTTCAAAATATCTGTAAAAATATAACAGGTTGACTCTTTCCTCTTTAGTTAGATTTAGTAGAGCATGAACTCAGCAAGCCTTAAATCAAAGCTCCACAGTAAAACAAAAGCTACTGTTTTACTTTTAACAACCTGTACTATGTACAACCTGACGACCTAAGTTCAGTAAAAGCTGTGTTCACATTGACTTATAAGATATTGTACAACCACATACTAAACAAAAGCTAGCAACATTAGCTTGACTTAGATCACAAACAACCTTTTTGTTTGAGAGAGTTAAAATAACCTATTAAGTACCAGAAAAGTATCTAAACATTTAGAAATACAAAATTGGCCACTAATAACTTACAGATTATGGCATCTCCAAGCTTCCCAAAGATATAAGGGGACTGAGTGAGGAATGTCAACACCTGACCTCCGGACATTTTCTCACACCGCTTGTAACAAACTTTTTTCCTGCTGCGTCAGCACATTACAACAGAGCGCCGAGAAGAACACGCGTTATAATCCATGAAGAAGAACCCAAAAGAAACACTAAAGGAGATACTGACCCCAAGTGGGAAAATAAAGAAATGCACCAGCGAACTAATACAATACATAGAGGGACAGAATAGTGTGTGTTTGTGTGTGTGTGTCTGTGCATGTGGATTTGTATGTGTGTGTGTCTGTAGCTCTTTGCGTGTGGATGTCAGTGTGTGCATGCTTGCGTTTGTTTGTATTCCTGCATGTGTGTGTGTGACAGTATCATCCTAAACCAGCAACCCTTCGCTCAACAGCACCATCTACAGGCCGATGAGTGTACAGTCACTAAATGTGCACATAAATGAATTTATTTTATACCCCCCCCCCCATGGATGAAATTCTACGAAACTTAGCATATCCCCAGAGGATGTCAAGTTAATCATACACATGAAATATGGTGCAGTTCTGAACATCTCCACTGAAGATAGGGGCGATTAAAGCTGAATAATATTGCATTTTCATTTTTTTATGGGAGGGGCGCAAATCACAAATGAGTGATTATGGGCTAGGTTGATGTGGGCCCTTAAGAGCAACATACCATAAAAATTTCTTCATCCTCGGTGCCACGGTTCAAGTAGTTATTTAGGAAAAACTGCATTTTTTGGGTTTGGGGGGGCCCAGCGCGGGGGGGGGGAGTGGCCCCCGGGGACCAAACGAAATTTTTCCGTAAAAGTCTAGAGGGGCTACATGCCCACCAAATTTCATGTTCCCCGGTGTTTCAGTGTCCCTGGTATCGTTGACGGAAAATTCAGTAGATTGACGGGAAAAAAAAATAAAAAACTTTGACAATCGATTATGGGCTAGGTTGATGTGGGCCCTTAAGACCAACATAGTTTGCAAATTTCTTCATCCTCGGTGTCACGGTTCAGGTAGTTATTTAGGAAAAACTGCATTTTTTGGGTTTGGGGGTGCCCAGCGCGGGAGGGGAGTGGCCCCCGGGGACCAAACGAAATTTTTCCGTAAAAGTCTAGTGGGGCTACATGCCCACCAAATTTCATGTTCCCCGGTGTTTCGGTGTCCCTGGTATCGTTGACGGAAAATTCAGTAGATTGACAAAAAAAAAAAAAAAAAAAAAAAACTTTGACAATCCCTATATGACCGCTTTCGCTAGCTACGCTAGCGGCGGTCATAATTATTTTATCAACTTGAAATACAGGAATATTTTTGTAAATGTGTTCCTATAAATATTTTTGCATGTTTGCATGTGATTGTGTTAAACCAGTGTTTAGACCCGTGTTTCCCCCGATCCGACCCACACCCGTATCCGACACAGTTGGATATTTTTCACCCGTTTGAGTAATATTTGCGATATATATTTACCCGTCGGGTACCCGAACCCATGCAGGACTCTAATAATAATAAACCCAATGGATGGATACTAGAGCTGGGCCAAAAAATATTGATTTCTCGATATTAATCTATTGTCCTTTTTTCGAACAGATATCGAATCTTAAATCCCAATAATCGATTAGTCATCTTGTTTTCAGTTGATAAATGAATGAAACATTGTAGCACATATTCCATCCAATAAATCGCAATAATCTTTGTGCTTTGTTACTATTGATATTAAACAAAGTCTCAGATTTCAAATTGCATTTTCTTACGAAATTCAAAAACAAATAGCGTTTTGGCGCTATGGCGAGAGATTGCTCTGGCTCAGCTCTAGAGAAGCACATGATCTTCTCTTCCGCCTTAATAACACCAGTTACAGCGCCAAATAAACATGAATGAGCATCTGAAAGTGTGTTAAAAGATAGAGTACAACTTATCGGAATCCGTATCATGTGACATGGAATCGCTCAATCAGTGTTTCAACCGTGGAAAGACATCATGTAATGCAACATTTACCTCTGAAAAACCATATCCAGTGACCATAAACTCGTCAGTCAGCTAGAAAAATTAACTCTAGAGAGGAGCATTTTGCTAAATATATGCACCATATTATATATTCATAATGCATGTTTGAATAAAGCTGGCAAGTTTTTATGACAGCCACCATTTCAATGTTTTTATTTCATATAACTTTATTATTATAAAAATAAATAAAACTATAATTTAAATGTTTGTATTCAAATAAGTTAATTTTTACCTTCAATATTATAGTAGGCTAATGAAGCCTAGTAGGCTACAACTGACTCCATAGTTTACAGCATTAGTTAAGAGATTTGTGTTCCGCATTATCTTCCACCTCCCTCTCCTCTTCACCTCTCTGTTCCACATTCTCTTCCACCTCATTCTCCTCTTCACCTCTGTTCCATTTCCACCTCCCTCTCCTCTTCACCTCTCTGTTCCTTTTCCACCTCCCTCTCCTCTTCACCTCTCTGTTCCTTTTCCACCTCCCTCTCCTCTTCACCTCTCTGTTCCTTTTCCACCTCCCTCTCCTCGTCACCTCTGTTCCATTTCCACCTCCCTCTCCTCTTCACCTCTCTGTTCCTTTTCCACCTCCCTCTCCTCTTCACCTCTCTGTTCCTTTTCCACCTCCCACTCCTCCTCACCTCTGTTCCTTTTCCACCTCCCTCTCCTCTTCACCTCTCTGTTCCTTTTCCACCTCCCTCTCCTCTTCACCTCTGTTCCATTTCCACCTCCCTCTCCTCTTCACCTCTCTGTTCCATTTCCACCTCCCTCTCCTGTTCCATTTCCACCTCCCTCTCCTCTTCACCTCTCTGTTCCTTTTCCACCTCCCTCTCCTCTTCACCTCTCTGTTCCTTTTCCACCTCCCTCTCCTCTTCACTTCTGTTCCATTTCCACCTCCCTCTCCTCTTCACCTCTCTGTTCCATTTCCACCCCCCTTTCCTCTTCACCTCTCTGTTCCTTTTCCACCTCCCTCTCCTCTTCACCTCTCTGTTCCTTTTCCACCTCCCTCTCCTCCTCACCTCTGTTCCATTTCCACCTCCCTCTCCTCTTCACCTCTCTGTTCCTTTTCCACCTCCCTCTCCTCTTCACCTCTGTTCCTTTTCCACCTCCCTCTCCTCCTCACCTCTGTTCCATTTCCACCTCCCTCTCCTCACCTCTCTGTTCCACATTCTCTTCCACCTCATTCTCCTCTTCACCTCTGTTCCTTTTCCACCTCCCTCTCCTCTTCACCTCTCTGTTCCTTTTCCACCTCTCTCTCCTCCTCACCTCTGTTCCATTTCCACCTCCCTCTCCTCTTCACCTCTCTGTTCCTTTTCCACCTCCCTCTCCTCTTCACCTCTCTGTTCCTTTTCCACCTCCCTCTCCTCTTCACCTCTCTGTTCCTTTTCCACCTCTCTCTCCTCTTCACCTCTGTTCCATTTCCACCTCCCTCTCCTCTTCACCTCTCTGTTCCTTTTCCACCTCCCTCTCCTCCTCACCTCTGTTCCATTTCCACCTCCCTCTCATGTTCACCTCTCTGTTCCATTTCTACCTCCCTCTCATGTTCACCTCTCTGTTCCATTTCCTCCTCCCTCTCCTCCTCACCTCTCTGTTCCATTTCCACCTCCCTCCCCTCCTCACCTCTGTTCCTTTTCCATCTCCCTCTCCTCCTCACCTCTGTTCCATTTCCTCCTCCCTCTCCTCTTCACCTGTTCCTTTTCCACCTCCCTCTCCTCTTCATCTCTGTTCCTTTTCCACCTCCCTCTCCTCTTCACCTCTGTTCCATTTCCTCCTCCCTCTCCTCTTCACCTCTCTGTTCCTTTTCTACCTCCCTCTCCTCCTCACCTCTGTTCCATTTCCTCCTCCCTCTCATCTTCACCTCTCTGTTCCTTTTCCTCCTCCCTCTCCTCTTCACCTCTGTTCCTTTTCCACCTCCCTCTCCTCTTCACCTCTGCTCCATTTCCTCCTCCCTCTCCTCTTCACCTCTGTTCCTTTTCCACCTCTCTGTTCCATTTCCTCCTTCCTCTCCACCTGTTCCTTTTCCACCTCCCTCTCCTCTTCATCTCTGTTCCTTTTCCACCTCCCTCTCCTCTTCACCTCTGTTCCATTTCCTCCTCCCTCTCCTCTTTACCTCTCTGTTCCACATTCTCTTCCACCTCCCTCTCCTCTTCACCTCTGTTCCATTTCCACCTCATTCTCTTCACCTCTGTTCCATTTCCACCTCCCTCTCCTCTTCACCTCTGTTCCATTTCCTCCTCCCTCTCCTCTTCACCTCTGTTCCATTTCCTCCTCCCTCTCCTCTTCACCTCTGTTCCACATTCTCTTCCACCTCCCTCTCCTCTTCACCTCTGTTCCATTTCCACCTCTCTCCTCTGTTCCATTTCCACCTCCCTCTCCTCTTCACCTCTGTTCCATTTCCACCTCCCTCTCCTCTTCACCTCTCTGTTCCACATTCTCTTCCACCTCCCTCTCCTCTTCACCTCTCTGTTCCACATTCTCTTCCACCTCCCTCTCCTCTTCACCTCTCTGTTCCACATTCTCTTCCACCTCCCTCTCCTCTTCACCTCTGTTCTACACTCTTCTACCTCCCTCACCTCTTCACCTCTCTGTTCCTTTTCCACAAAAGCATTTTGTCTGCACTATTTTTTAACCAAAAAGGACACAGTAAATAGTCGTTACACTACATGTTGCGGCAATCCGCCCGTTGCCACGCCTCTCGTTTCACGGGAATGAACGGCAGGTGAAGTTTGTTGTCAATCAGCGTGGCGCGCACCTTGGGTTTGAAATGGTGCTCGCACTGCTCTTTTCATTGTGTACTGTGAGCAGTGTGGACGCAGTGGGAACGTTGGGTCAAAGATTTGATTTTAAACTGCACGGGATCATTTGATTCTGAAGAGACTGCCGGTAAATCTAAACGTTTACATTTGCGTGTGGTGGCTTTGTGTGGATGTGCATGTTATGGACTTAGATATTCATTATTGTTATTTTGGTATCTGTGATTAGGTTAGTGTTTAAATTGGTGAGCCCAAATGCCTAGCAGTGTTAACAGTTATTTTAAAGTATATTATCAAGAAATTATTCACATATTCAATTTGCTAAAATTAATGTTCTGTCTGAAATTCACTGTCTAGAAATGTGTAATCAATTCACTTGCTAGAATATTTATTATGGTAAACATGGTTAAATTCCCTACTAATGAAATACAAATCTAGTGATTAAAAGCTAATTCTTACTTATTTGCTATGGTGTAGAATAGTATTAGTAAAAAGAAATAGTATTATGCTAATGCTTACCAAATTAAATCTGTGTTAATTATGTACGATGTGAAATTGTGGTGGTTTAATTCATGACCATTGCTGTAAATATTTACACTGCTTTGTGTGTGGTTTTAAAGGTTTTTCACCTACTGGAACATACAATAAATTGAGAAAAGGCAACTTAAGTCTCATTCTTGTGAGTGGAACCCAGTGTTCAATTCAGAAGTAAAGAACCCCTGTCAAGTGGGGGACCCGTGCAGCTTAGGAGACTTGACACTACATCCTCATGCATCACTTTCTGCCAGGATTTTTACGTGCTTTTCCAAATCACTGAAGTGACCTCGACATCCGGGTATTCCGGTTGTTGGTTGAACACAAGTTAACAGATATCAATCAACAAAGTGTCCTGTGCTCACCCCACACCGGCTATAGGTGGAGAGGAGAGATTTGGCTATAGGGTGATGTGTGGCTAACTTACACAGAAGAGCTTTGCTGCTCAGCACGTGAAAATAAACTACTTACCGTGATCTCAGACTGTGTTTAAGTGGTTTCTCCAGTGTGGACCTTCATGTGTAGCTTTAGGCGACTTTTAATACAGAAACTTTTCCCACACTGATCACACGCGTACAGCTTCTCTCCAGTGTGGATGCTCTCATGTGTTTTCAGAGCTGATGATCGACTGAATCTCTTGTCACAGTGTGAACACTTGTAAGGTTTTTCTCCAGTGTGGATCATCTCATGTGATTTCAGATTTGATGGCTGACTGAATCTCTTGTCACAGTGTGAACACTTGTAAGGTTTTTCTCCAGTGTGCATCTTCTCATGTGATTTCAGATTTGATAGCTGACTAAATCTCTTGTCACAGTGTGAACACTTGTAAGGTTTTTCTCCAGTGTGCATCTTCTCATGTGTTTTCAGATTTGATGGCTGACTAAATCTCTTGTCACAGTGTGAACACTTGTAAGGTTTTTCTCCAGTGTGGATCATCTCATGTGTTTTCAGATGTGGTGAATGACTGAATCTCTTGTCACAGTGTGAACACTTGTAAGGTTTTTCTCCAGTGTGGATCCTCTCATGTGTTTTCAGATGTGCTGACAGACTGAATCTCTTGTCGCAGTGTGAACACTTGTAAGGTTTTTCTCCAGTGTGTATTCTCTGGTGCTGTTTTAAACTGTGTGCTGTAGTAAAAGTCTTCTCACACTCAAAGCACACGTACTCTCTCACACCAGTGTGAATTTTCTGATGTGCGTGTAAATATGACAGAAGTGAAAAACTTTTTCCACACACAGAACATAAATGTGGCTTTTCCTTAGTATGAACTCTCAGGTGTGCCTTCAGGACTGATGTACTAGGAAATGTTTTGCCGCATTGATCACATGAGAACGGCTTCTCTCCGGTGTGGATCCTCATGTGTTGATTACGACTTGATATGTGTGTGAAACTCTTCCCACACTGATCACATGAGAACGGCTTCTCTCCACTGTGGATCCTCGTGTGACACTCAAGACTTTGTTTGGTTGTGTAACTCTTTCCACACTGAGTGCAGGTGAAAGATTTCTTGGCTCTTCTTTCCTTTAAAAATGTCAGTTCTTCACTCTCCTTCACTTCACTCAGTTCTTCACTCTCCTCCTCCACTTCAATCAGTTCTTCACTCTCCTCCTTCACTTCACTCAGTTCTTCACTCTCCTCCTCCACTTCACTCAGTTCTTCACTCTCCTCCTTCACTTCACTCAGTTCTTCACTCTCCTCCTCCACTTCACTCAGTTCTTCACTCTCCTCCTTCACTTCACTCAGTTCTTCACTCTCCTCCTTCACTTCCATCAGGTCTGACATGAAAGACAAAAATATTAAATTTAATTTTCAGTACATCAAAATAATTAACCGAGAGAAATATAAAGTGAAAGGACATGAAAGTGAGCCTTGATGTAATGGTAGAAAGTAGACAACTGCTATAAAATATGATGATAATTTGATGCCTTTTTATAAATTGATTATATGTCCTTGAAACTTTCCATGATTGTGAAGGTGGAAAAGGTGGCGTCAAAAGGCAAGTGAATGGTTTCGAATTGATCATTTGCATTTGCCTATTATTATCTGTCTACAGAAAAATGAAAGGAATTGCCAAAATCTGTAATTGTTTCAATACTTTTGGAGGGGACTGTATATGTTTGACACCTAAGATGAATGTGAGGGAAAAGATCAACATTTCAGCTTTTATTTCCAGGTATTTACATTTGGATCTGATACACAACTTAGTTAAGTCAAGTTTATTTATATAGCGCTTTTCACAATACAGATTGTATCAAAGCAGCTTCACAGTATTAAATTAAAATAATACATCAATGCTTGTTTCTAGTGGAAAATGTCCACGTTTGATAATGCTGATCAATAGAATTATTGATTGATTAATTAAATGAAATATCCCAAATATCCCCAACTGAGCAAGCCAAAGGCAACAGTGGCAAGGAACTGAAAAACTCCATCAGGTGACCTAATGGAGAAAAAAAAAACCTTAGGAGAACCCAGGCTCAGTCGGGGGCCAGTTCTCCTCTGGTGTTTATGAACTAGAGGTCAGATTTAACTGTAAGATTAAAAGTATTATATGAATGCCTGGCTGAAGAGATGCGTCTTTAATCTAGTTTTAAACTGGGAGAGCGAGGCTGAGCAACTAACAGTATCAGGAAGACTATTCCAGAGTTTAGGAGCTAAATGTGAAAATGCTCTCCCTCCTTTGGTGGATCTGGATATCCTAGGTATGACCAAAAGCCTTGAATTTAGTGATCTTAAAGAGCGTGATGGATTATAGGGCGATAGAAGATCCGTTAAATAGACTGGAGCTAAGCCATTTAGGGCTTTATAAGTCAGTAGCAATACCTTGTAATTAATACGGAACTTTATAGGTAACCAATGTAGTGATGATAAAATTGGTGTTATAGGATCATATTTTCTTGATCTAGTAAGAACTCTAGCGGCTGCATTTTGGACTAACTGTAGCTTGTTTATTGAGGATGCAGGACAACCGGCTAATAAAGCATTACAGTAATCTAGTCTCGAGGTCATGAATGCATGAACTAACTTTTCTGCATCAGAAACGTCTCAGGTTACGACTGTAACCTATGTTCCCTGAGAACAGGGAACGAGACACTACGTCAGAATGACGCAATGGGGAACGTCTCAGGCGTGACAGGTGTCTGAAATCAAATATCAACTCACGTCAATCATGTTGACCGGCGACAGCCCGTGAATCATCAGCTTGATTGATTAACGCGCGACCTGGATGTATAAAGGGGAGCCTTGCACACAAGACAACATCCTATCGTCTGAAGGGACTGTTGCAGGCAGGCCCCGAGGCATGGCAGAAAGACGTAGTGTCTCGTTCCCTGTTCTCAGGGAACATAGGTTACAGTCGTAACCTGAGACGTTCCCTTTCGAAAGGGAACTCTACACTACGTCAGAATGACGCTATGGGGAACGATATACCAACGCCACCATGCTAAGGGGAGTGCATGCCCTCAGGTCACACTGTGCTGTCAGTGACAGCATTCCCTACGGTCATAGCCCAAGCTAAAGGATACCACAGAAAAACCTCTGCAGATTTAAAGGAAGGTCTACCTGGGCCAGCTCAAAGGCCTAGGACCACAATTCAAAAACTAGAAAGGGTCCCTTCTAGGGAATGTGGCTAGGGGACCCGAGGGAATCCCAGCCAGTCACTATTCAGGGGAAGGTGCCACCTGAAATGCCACCAGGCAGGCCTGACCTGGTGTCACTACATAAGACACTACAGTCTGGCCACTTCCTGTCTGTCCGAAGACAGAGCCTCTGGACACTTGCCTTTGGAAGGCCTCAACAGGATGACTCTAAAAGTAGAGGAAGCCTGAAACATGCAATATGTATATGGAGGCCTCAGCAGTACAACTCTCACAGGGAGAGGAAGCCTACTACACATACTGTTAAAGGGGTCATATAATGGTGGATGCCCTTTTACAAGTTGATTGCACTGAAATGTCTGTTGGCAGTGCCTGTACACAACCATCCTATCACGATAAAAATCCATCCAGTGGTTTTGTTTTAATCTCCTTATATGTTTGACCCTCTCTGAAATCAAGCCGTTCGATATTGTGACGTCATAATATCCAACGCCCCTCCCGCGATTGTGATTGACAGCCGTGTTTCAACACAAGACCCGCCCTGAGCGAGCTGTGACAGCGGTCGTCATGGTAGTCCGCGTTGATATGCTGGAGCAGAATGGCGTCTGCGATTGTGGTGTTCAGTTCTTAGATGTAATACACAACAGTCATTTTACTGTTCCGAAATCCGACCCGCTGAAGACGCAGTGGCTGAATTTTGTTTTTGAAGGAAATATTCCCAACGATCAATCTAAATGCCATGTTTGCGCTAAAGCATTTCTCACAGACTGCTTTTTAAACGAGTGTCAGTATAAAGCTGGGTTTGCTAAGAGGCTGCTACTGAAAAACAAATCTGTACCAACTATTCGTGTGCCTGCTGCAATTCCAGAAGTAGTAAGTATAACATTTTATTAACCTGTATATTAATCTTTGCAAATCGCTTGCACTTTATGATGAATGGCTAATGTTTACACTCATTACTGCATCGTAGGGTACATTACGGCATGTTTTCTATGTAACGACGTTCTCAAAACAACTCATAATCCTGTATAATAATGAAAAATGCGTTATGGTTAGAGTGTTATGAAAACTGTGTACAACAAATTATTAGGTATCTTTCAACTATTGCTAGAAACAGTCAACACAGAGATAACGTTACGCAATACGCATCATTGAGAAGCCTAACATTTACAAAAATAGTTTTTCAGCATCAATCTGTCAACGAACTAACCTATCCACCTTTTTCTGCTCAGTCTAAACAATGCGCGCTGTCATGACGACGACTCCGGATTCCTACTTCCGTTCGTAGCGCTTGACCTTTACTAGCAGCGAGAGAATGAGTTCAAGCTCCTCGTTTGCTGTTGTTATTTGTTTTAACAATTCAAAGAAGATTTCAAACATTTTAGAAACTGAGTGTTTCGAGCATAAGATAATGCCCATGTCCAGTTCCGTATCAGATACATTCAATAAAGTAAACGTTTAGAGTGGTTAGCGTTAAAATTGAACTTTTCTCGCTACTAGTACAGGTCAAGCGCTACGAACCGGAAGTAGGGAACCGGAGTCGTCGTTATGGCAGCGCCCATTGTTTAGAGAAGAATAAGGTGGATAACGTTACATAAGTAACGTTAAAGCTAAACACATAGCGTTTGTATCTCACTACCGTGCCAGTACAAAAATAGATCAAAATGACATTACGTTAACCAACCATTCAGAAACGTCCTGTCCGAGCCGTAATGGTCGAACTTCTTCGGGCCGTCATCTTGTTCAGACTCCGAATCAGGTTCAAATTGCTATGGTTGCAAAGACGATCCCCACTCCCCAGAAACTCCCGTTGCCAAAATATAACCTCAACTGTTGTCAAGGCAACGGTCCACGTGCGTTTCAGAACGCCTCACAGAACAGAGGGGGCGGGGTGAGCCAAGCTCATCATCATTTAAAGGCACATGCACTGAAACGGCGTGCTGAAAACAGAGCTGTTTTTGACGAGGTAAAATGAGTGTTTTCTTACAATACTAATGAGAATTTTTAATTAAAGTATATTACAAACTTTTAATTTAGACCGTAAAGAAACATATTAGCTTGGACAAAAATGGCATTATATGACCCCTTTAAATCATAACCAGGAAGGCCTGGTGAGGCCTGTAACCTGGCAACCGCAGCACCTGGTAACACAGTATGTGGGAGCTCTTAAACCACAGTATGTGAGAGCTCATACTCAGGAAGGCCTAGTGAGGCCTATGACCTGATAGCCACAGTATGTGGGAGCTCATTCAACCTTAGTATGTGGATTTATATTCAGGAAGGCCTAGTGAGGCCTATAACCTGATAACCACCTTCCAAGCGCTGTCCGGTTGCAAAATGGGGACTCTCTGGTCAAGGAGGTCTGTTAAGACCTACTACCTGACCATCGAAAAAATCTCTAGATTTACTCTCTTACCCAAACCATTTTGCCCCAGACTCTTTTTAAAACAGGAGACGTGGTCTGAAAAGAAACAGAAATATTTTAATTTCACATTCTACAAAAAGACCAGAACTACACCTGCTCTTTTTGTTCACCTTCTCATCATTTTAATTCCTTAATTAAAATGCAGCCAAAAACACTGGATAACGCGATCTGGATGATAGGCTGAATTACTCCATAATCACCAGACAATACCGTTTTAACATATACGTTCTCGTAGTCAACACACTGCCTCGGCAAGTGCGAGAAACGAGCCGTTAAATATATATGGCTTTCATCCCTCGAGAGAAAAGTCAACAGGTGCGAGGTTGAAACATCCGACAGCGCACGGATTTTTTTTTTTTTTTCACGCGCGCCGAGATATTTCTTAATGAACACTGCCAGCACCCTCAGGAACTGACTGTGAACGCCTCGTACCCAAACAGTATTGTTTCACAGATCGCCACAGCAGATGCTGAACCCTCCTCCCTCGAGAAAAGGGTCCGATCGACAGCGGAGGATCTTTAAATGAAAAAAACGCTCACAGTTTGCACAAGAGAGCCTCCCGCGATATTCTCAAAACAGACAAACAGTCCCTGAAGACGAAAAGATGTTGTCTTGTGTGCAAGGCTCCCCTTTATACATCCAGGTCGCGCGTTAATTAATCAAGCTGATGATTCACGGGCTGTCGCCGGTCAACATGATTGCCGTGAGTTGATATTTGATTTCAGACACCTGTCACGCCTGAGGCGTTCCCCATTGCGTCATTCTGACGTAGTGTAGAGTTCCCTTTCGAAAGGGAACTGATAGCATATTACGTAGCTTAGCAATGTTTCTAAGGTGGAAAAAGGCTGTTCTTGTAACATATGAAATATGATTTTCAAAAGACAGGTTGCAGTCTTGTATAACACCCAGGTATTTTACTGTAGTGGATAAAGTAACAGGACATCCTACTATGTTAAAGTTGTAGTGTGAGAGGTTTTGTGGGCGTTTTTTAAACCGATGATTAGTACCTCTGTCTTGTCTGGATTTAATAAAAGAAAATTGCGCGTCATCCAATCTTTTATATCTTTATCACACTCTGTCAATTTGGATATTTAGCGTTTTCATCTGGCCGTGATGAAATATAGATTTGAGTGTCATCAGCATAACAATGGAAACTAATTCCATGTTTCCTTATAATATTTCCAAGTGGCAGCATATATATTGAGAATAACAGAGGGCCTAACACAGATCCCTGCGGTACTCCACTTAGAAGATGTAACCTTTTGTTTGAACCCACCCATTGCTCATGTGACCAAAAGTATTGGAACATGTGACTGGCAGGTGTGTTTTGTTGCCCTGGCATGTCCTATTACATTGATTATTTGACAATAAATAGCACTGAATGTCTGCGCTCAGTTTCAGATTTTGGTTTTGCCTGTGCAGACTGCATTTATAGTTAGACGTGTAACCAACATGATAACAAGATAGCGGTCCATGAGTGAAAAACAAGCAATTGTGAAGCTGAGAGAAAATGGAAAATCAATTAGAGCCATTGCACAAACATTGGCCATAGCCAGTACAACCATTTGGAAATTACTGAGGAAGAAAGAAACTTCTGGTATACTAAGTAACAGACCTCAAAAGGGTAGACCAAGGAAACATCAGCAGTTGACAACAGAAACATTGTGAGAGCTGTAAAGAAAGACCCTAAAACAACTGTTAGTGACATCAGCAACAACCTCCAGAGGGCAGGAGTGAAGGTATCACAATCTACTGTTCGCAGAAGACTTCATGAACAAAAGTACAGAGGCTACACCAGAAGATGCAAACCTCTCATTAGCAAGAAGAATATGAAGGCCAGGCTGGAATTTGCCAAAAAGAACAGAGACAAGGATGGACTGATGAGACAAAGATGAACCTTTACCAATGTGATGGAAAGGCTAAAGTTTGGAGATCTGCTCATGACCCCAAACACACAAGCTCATCTGTGAAATACGGTGGAGATAATGTCATGGCTTGGGCTTGCATGGCTTCTTCTGGGAAGGGCTCATTAATCTTTATTGATGATGTAACACATGATGGCAGCTGCACAATGAACTCAGAAGTGTACAGACACATTTTGTCTGCCAGTTTACAGAAAGATGCAACCAAACTGATTGGGAGATCCTTCATCATGCAGCAAGATAATGACCCAAAACACAGTGCCAAAACAACAAAGGAGTTTATCAGGGGCAAGAAGTGAAAAGTTTTAGACTGGCCAAGTCAATCTCCAGACTTAAACCCTATAGAGCATACATTTTACCAGCTAAAAAAGAGACTGAAGGAAGTAACCCCCCAGAACAAACAACAACTGAAAAAGGCTGCACTGAAACCCTGGAAAAGCATTACAAAAGAAGAATGCAGAAGTTTGGTGATGTCAATGGGTCACAGGCTTGATGCAGCTATTGCAAGCAAAGGATTTGCAACTAAATATTAAGTCTTATTCAATTTAATGAATAAGGACTGGAAACACTTCCCATAAATCCTGATGTACTTGGTACATCAATAAAAAGGATGGCGTATACGCTAATATTAGTCTCTCTGTTTATCCCGAGGTTTACCGCTGTCCGCCGGATCCAGGCCGTATCCAGATCTGATGAAGGACCAGCGCCAGGACACGATGACAACGCAGTCCTGAAGTGTCAACTATTCTCTCCCCTGTGAAGGCCTCCTTCCCTTTACCTCTATACAGATAAAACGTTGTCGGGATAATTCTGGTTTGCGTGGCTACGCAGACGTGACCATTTCTGAACTATACATTTGTAAGGCCTAACAATTACAGAACACACAACAGAGCTTTGTCACAGACACCCTCAGCATATAGCCGGTGAGTCCCATGAAACTAGTGCTCCTCGACAGGTAGAGAAACAAGCCGATCAACTTACTAATCGATGGCACAAACAGGGAGCGAGACCCAAAGGCACTCGAGACATCAGATTGTCACGAGCATCACATATTGCCGCAGTAGCATCCTCTACCCCAGATACAGCTCTGACAAGGATTGCAAACACTGGTCTCCTACCACCGCCTATACATCATTCTTGAGAACAGATTTGAAGTACTAATGAATGTAAATGAGGAATCCCCAAACGTGATGAATGTGATCCTGAATCAGCCTGTAGCTAACACTGATGCTAACTGGCGCTCAAGGTCGAGCAGACAGCGGCGAGCCCAGGACTCTGATAGTGGGGGACTCCATAATCAGAAACATTAGCGGCAGGGATACAACTACGTACTAAATGCCTTCCACAAGCAACAACTTCTGATATAAACAGGGAACTTCAGAACATTGTGATGAAACATAAGACTGCAAATCGACTCATCATTCATGTGGGGAAGAATGATATTCATAAAGAGCAGTCAAAACTCCTTAAGAAGGATTTCAATGAACTTTTTGAAACACTTAAAAGACTTAAAGTTTAAACATTCATCAATGGACCTCTCCCAGCAAGAGGAACAAACAGGTTTTCACGGTTGCTTGGGCTTAATACATGGCTGCAAAAAACCTTCAATATAAAAGGAGTGAACTTCACTGACAACTTCAATCTTTTCTGGAGTCAGAGACAACGGTTTCATCAGGATGGCCACCACCAAAACAAACTTGGTTCAAGAGTGCTAAAGGACAATATCTAATTGATATATCTCTGCTCCAAGATTCAGCACCCAAGGAAGACTTCCTGGAAAACAGCCAGGGAAGCCAGGTCAGCATATCACAGCCTCCGATAACACCAGAGCAACAGCCACTTTCACCAGACACTCTCTCCCTCTCTCCAGCATCTCCACTTCTGTGCTTCTCACAGAAAATGGAAGAACTGGTGTATACTGGAACCAAACTATCCAACTCTTTTGCCAGATATCAAGCAAAAATATGCAGGCACCTCAACCACCAAAGCCTGCGGGCCCAGCTCCCCCTCCCCCTGTGAGAGCTCTTCGGCCTCTGCCACAACGCCAGGGCCCACACCCTCCTCCATCTGCTCGAGGTGAACCAAAAACAACTGATACCAGCTCTCAGTGATGTGTGTTGGGTCCCTGCTTTGATAACAGTAACTTTATCAAATGTTTACAGAACAAGCGGGAACCCAGTGTGCCTGTATCTTTCTCTATTGCTGTTCTATTACAAGATAGAAAGTCTAAGGCCTTCAATAGCCGTACAGCAAACCCAACTAATCTGGAGCCTATTACATGTCAAACTAAGATTGCTGTGGGGACAAAAAGTAAGACTGTTAAGTTAGCACTTTTAAACATCCACTCACTTAAAAATAAATCACTTCTAGTCAATGACTTAATGACCACAAACAACCTGGATTTTATGCTTCTAAATTAAACCTGGCTAGAAGACAGCTGCAGTGCAACAATCCTCAATGAATTCTTGCTAAAATGTAAATCACGATTTTTCTCCATGGTAATTGAGATCACGATTCTCTTACACGATTCTTATTTTTTTCAACCATAATTTATTGCAATCAATTACAAAAAAACAACAACAAAAAACAAAGGACATTCAGTATAATAAAGTGCAGGAGTAACAAACAATTTTCTCTTTTCTTTATTTTAGACCCCTTAAAGTAAATAATTTTAAATCTTTACGTTGTTGAACATAAGAGAAGATTAACATTTACAATAATAAATAAAAATAACTAAATAGAACCTGTGATTTTTGCTCCAACTGGCACAAATGTACATAGTGCAAGCTTGCATCTACTGTTTATACAGGAATACTCGACTTGGCATTTTGAAATATTTCTGTGTTTATTTGGCCTTTAGGCGCGGAACCGGAGACAAAGACTGCTTGTCCGTGTTGCGCTCGGAGCACGCGCACAGCAGAATTCAGTTCTCTTTTGTGACTTATCACTTATTTCTAAAGCAATATAAAAGCACATTCTGCTCTTTTCTTTCTCTATCATTCATGATTCGTTATTAATAACTTTAAACAGAATCATCAACTGAAATCTGCGCGGATTATCCAGATAATCCTTAAATCCCAGTGCAGGAGCTGTAGTTTACAATTTACCACAGAAATGTAACGTTAAGCTGTTAGTTGATTGCTGTGGTGCTCGTGACTTGCAAACAGCACTGGACACGCACTTTTGCCGTACAACTTGATTATTATTATTATTATTATCATACACTTTTCATTAACTTCGGTAGTACAACAAGGGAATTGTAATTGGCTGCTTTTTCTGAGAGAGCCGATCTCTGTTGATGGGTCTCAATTTTTTGTCGTTTGTTGGTAAAGGGTGAGAGCAAGGGCGTAGATTTGGTTTGAACATTGGGGGGGTTGAAGTTTGGGTATGCCTCCTTTCCATGTGATCATGGTATAAATATTGGGGGGGGGGGGTGTGTAATTAGGCCTGTCACGATAACAAATTTTGCTGGACGATAAATTGTCCAAGAAATTATCGCGATAAACGATAATATTGTCGTTCTGAGACCATTTTCATTTAATATAATTATAATGGCATAATAAAGGGTGAGAGCAAGGGCGTAGATTTGGTTTGAACATTGGGGGGGTTGAAGTTTGGGTATGCCTCCTTTCCATGTGATCATGGTATAAATATTGGGGGGGGGTGTAATTAGGCCTGTCACGATAACAAATTTTGCTGGACGATAAATTGTCCAAGAAATTATCGCGATAAACGATAATATTGTCGTTCTGAGACCATTTTCATTTAATATAATTATAATGGCATAATAATTCGGGTACACCTTTCCAATGATCTATAAACTTTTAATTCTAAAGAATATTAAACATTGAAAACGGAAAACATTTTAAGTATCCAAAAAAATGAACAAAACAACCAAAAACAATAAAAGCAATGGACTCTTAGTGTCTGTTAACAAAATAAATGTCTGTTAATAAATAAAATGGATGTAAACAAAAATGCACTTCAAAAAATATTAAACATTAGGCTTTAGACATTAGGCATAAATTCCATAACAGGCAAAACTGACAGTTAGGACCTTTGTAAACAAATATAAAAAAAGCCTCAACAAGCCATATCGCACAATTTTGCACTGTCCTCCTGTTACTTTGTCCTCCTGTTACTTTGTCGAGTGATTGTGTACTGTCGGGAAGACGGAGACGCACTTTATTGCGTGTATGCTACGCACTGAAAATACTTGGTTAGGATTAGGGGTTAGGAGTGCGTGCGTACACGCCATAAAGAGCATATCATATGCACGCAAAAACTATTTTTGCCGTATAAATGGCACGAGAAATAACATTCGTGGAATAGATACGCAATTTCATGTTGTCGGGCTCGCTGTCGCAACTCACAAAGTGTCTTCTCTCTCCCGGCAGTCACCGCAAACAGTCCCGCCGGCGCTTTCCCATACAAAGACCATGTGACTGACAAGCGGGTTCACTCCTCCTATACGCTAAGGAACCGAGAGTGGTCATCCAGTCTCTTTGGTAGAGAGAGAGAGAGACGAGGAAAACAAACAAGCATGCAAATGGAATTATCGCGGCCGGAAAAATTAGAGCTCATTTTTTTTTTATCGTGCGATTAATTGACTTATCGACTATCGCGACAGGCCTAGGTGTAATGCATAGATTAAAATATTGGGGGGTTATCTCCCCCAACCCAGACAAGATTTGCAGACAAAAAGCACCTTGGAGAAACTCAACAGCAGTGCAAAATATGAAAAGACAATGCAGAAAAGCAGAGCGCATGTGGCGGAAGACAAAACTTGTAGTCCATTATAACATCTACAAAGACAGCATCCATGCTTTTAATATGGAACTAGGCAAAGCTAGACAGACTTTCTTCTCAAATATTATAAACAGTAATTTAAACAACACACGCACTCTTTTTGCTACTGTAGAGAGACTGACAAACCCCCCAAGCCAGATTCCCAGTGAAATGCTCTCAGACAGCAAGTGCAGTGAGTTTGCTTCTTTCTTCTCTGAGAGAATCAATAATATCAGAAAGGTGATCAGCACATCCTTGAGTTGCCCTGGGGTCAGACAGATCAAACCGCCTGAGAAAGTAGTTACTATGTCTAATTTAGAGTAGTATGTCAAGACTTAGAGAAACTTGTTCATGCTTTTATCACCAGCAGGGTGGATTATTGTAATGGACTCCTCACTGGCCTTCCCAAAAAGACCATAAGACAGTTGCAGCTCATACAGCGATTTTGATATTCTAGGTATTATTAACTGGCCGGAATTATGAGACCGCAATAGACGTGAAGGACTATAATGCATTAAAGCGGGGGTGAAATGCTATTTCATGCATACTATAGAGTTTTTTACACTGTTAAAGAGTTGGATTCCCATGCTAAACATGGACAAAGTTTCAAAAAGTTTTTTTCGAGTATGGGCCTGTGTGACGTCCGGAAAGGCGCGCGCGCACTCGTAGACCAGAGCAAGAGAGCGAAAGCAGTTCGCCCATCAAAGCGCTCTGCTCGGCTTTAGGGAAGTCAATGTCACCAAAGAAGTGGGTTTTTGGTTGCCAGGGCAAGACAACCCTGCACAGATTCCCAAAGAACCAAGCGTTAACGGACCAGTGGATGGAGTTTGTTTTTTCAGAGCATCAACGGAGTTTTGTAAGACTGTTTGTTCCCTGCATTTCGAACATGATTGTTTTATAAACAAAGCCCAGATCGACGGATTTGCAGATCGTCTAATGCTTAAGGATCGAGCAGTCACAATGATAAAGGTTCATGGTCGTGCGTTGGAACCGGGCGGTGAGTAAAACTGCTTCAAATGTCTCTGTGTGTTGTTAGCTCGGCGCGTTAGCACAGCGTTAGCTCCGCCCACACGGCCCGCCTCCAGCCGCTCGGTTTTTTCCAGAAAGACTCGGTACAGCCTATGTTTCTTTTATAAATATAATAAAACTAAAGACTTTTTGAAGATATTGAAGGATGCAATACTACTCTATAGGTACTCAAGATTAACATAAGATTGACTGAAAATGAGTGTTTCACCCACCCTTTAAGAGCCACTCAAGCACTGTGGAGCTAAACCATTTAGTGCTTTGTAAGTAATCAGCAATATTTTAAAATGTATATGATGTTTATTAGGGAGCCAATGCAGTGTTGACAGAACTGGGCTAATATGGTCATGTATGGGCTAATTTTGTAGTCGATAGAAATAGAATAGAAAAGAAAATCTTTATTGTCCACCGAAGTGGAAATTTTTCTTTGGCTCACCAGACTAAGGGCCCGTCCACACGGAGACGCGTTTCGCTGTATACGTATAAATTTTTTATCGTATTGGCGTTTCGTCCACACGGATCCGGCGTTTTTGGAGACTGAAACCGCTATTTTTTTAAACCGGGTCCCAAAGTGGATAAATCTGAAAACGACACCCTTGCGGTTTCGTGTGTACAGCCAATCCGTATATTTTGTGAAACGATGATGTCATCACATCACGTGCCGTCTGTGTCACGCGTAACAGCAACAACAATAATGGCGGACTTACATGATTGTGTTCGTGCTGCAGAAGCTACTAAGCCTACTAGCTTTATTACAGCAGAATCTATTGCTTCTATGCAACTGTGGTGAGCAACAAGCGATAATCTTCGTCTTCTTCTTCTTGGTTCGAATACAGCGCGCAAGGTTATGCGCATGCTCAAAGTCTTCTTCTCCGTGTATAGTGTATCTCTGTGGCAGAATTGCAGCGCCCCATACTGGTCTGGCATATATACTAGACCGTTTTCAGTCGGTTTCAGTGGTTTCGTGTGTACGCAGATATTTCTTGAGACGACGCCGTGTTTACGGAATTTTTTTTAGAACGAGGGAAAAAAATTTATCGGTTAGGGAACGCACCGGCTTCGTGTGGACGTGGCCTAAAAAGACAAATACAATAGACATGCAAACAGCAGCTCGTACAAGAGAGAATATTTCTAAAAAATAAATTATACAATTAATTAATGGCTATGGGTCGAAAATCTTCAGGCTTACTTGCACCAGGCGATCTAAGGCCCTGTTTACACAAGAACGCTCGCGGGTGAAAACTTAAAAATATTTGATCAGATGTGCCTTTCGTTTAGACGGTGAAGGCGTTTTTGGGTCTTAAAAACGCAAAAAAGTGAAACCACCCTCCAGAGTGGAAATCTTAAAAACGCTCCACCGTCGCGTTCCCGTCTAAAGGGTAAAAACGCAAAAGTCTGCTAGGTTAGTCTAGAAGGAAGGTTGTACGCAGCCGCGTGGACTTGGTGCTGTTGTGTGGCAGTGCTTCACATTGCCACCTAGCTGCCTGGAGTGCATACTACATCGAATTTCACACGCTTTTGCGTCACTATATGTACGCAGATTTCCCCCCCATAACGCTCGTCTAAACGCAGAATAAAAAGTGATAACGCAACGCCACTTTTGCGTTTCACGTTTTCTCTTCAGATCGTTTGCGTGTAAACATAGCCTAAGAGTATTTGATGATCTATAGTGTCGAACGCAGCACAAAGATCGAGTAAAACTAGTATTGAGATACAGCCTTGGTCAGAAGCTAGAAGTCTTTTTTTAATTTTAATGAGTGCAGTTTTGTTGCTATGATGTGGCCTAAATCCAGACTGAAACTTTTCATACATATAATTTTGCACACAAAAAAAAGCACAATTGAGCAGACACGACTTTTTCTGGTAACACTTTACTTGAAGGGGTGTGCATAAGACTGACATGACACCGTCATAATCATGACATGGCAGATGGCAGACATCTCAAACAATGTTATATTTGCATTAAAAATGTCATAATTGAGCGAATGACACTTAATGACAGTTGTTATGAACATGCATAAGACCTCCTTCATATTTATGACATCTGCCATGTCATGATTATGACGGTGTCATGTCAGTCTTATGCACACCCCTTCAAGTAAAAAGTTACCCTTTTTCTAGTATTTTAGACGTAAATGGAAGATTTGAAATGGGTCTGTAATTTGCAAATTCATTTGGATCCAATTGTGATTTCTTGATGAGAGGCTTAATAACGGCCAGCTTGAACGATCTTGAACATGACCTAGAGATAAAGACTGTAACACTCTCAATATTAGCGATGTCACATCAATAAAATACAAACAGTTCAGTCATCTCACGTTGCAAAGGTGATGTGTATTATATAAATACCCAGAAAGTACATATCATTAATCCAACACATGAACAAAGTCCAACTGGTCAATACTCATCATAGTTCCCATTGTCTTTGCACTGACAAATGAGTCGCATAACTCTTACCACAACCTTCAGGAGTCCCAGACAAAATGTACCCCAGTCTTTAGTGCTGCATTGCGTCAAAAAGTCCAATGTCACGAAACACTCCAAAACAACACAAGTAAATCCTGCCAGCGAGGCATGCTGCAAACAAGGATATCCACCTGGTAAGTTTGAGGTCCGTCAATTGGAAGAGTTCCCGGGAAAACACCACCCCACACCTTGGTTCCTACCCCCTTATATACATATACAATCACCATTCATGAAGAAAACACCAAACAGGAAGAAACAAAAACAGGAAATAATATAAGAGTCCAGCACAGCATTATAGGAAATGGAGTCAAGAAATTCATAGTATTAGAAACCAAGATACAACTTGATAACCTTAATCCAATTTCCATTCTTGCATAACACACTGACAAATTAAATATAAATATGTAGAGGTGCTACATAGTTCCCTCCCCCAATCTATGACATAGCAGGAATAGGACCATAGTACCTTTTCAAATTAACAACATTAATACTGTCAGCTTTTTCAGGAGAACCCCACCTTATACTGTAGTTTACTGGCCCCAATTTCTTTTCCACCCTAGCAGGCCCCTCCCATTTAGGCGCAAGCTTGGCTGAAAACCTGTTAGGAGCACTAGATATAGGATGAGAACGGAACCAGACCAGATCACCTGGTTTAAACTGCGCATCTTTATGCCGGGCATTGTAATATCTGGCTTGTCTGGCACGTTGCACTCCCACTCTCCGTGCTACCTCATCTGCCAATCTTCTCTGTCTGTCTAGCAATGTATAGGCAGCTTTATTCGGATATGGTGATTTATATAAAAGTCTTTCAAGCGGACCTTTCAAAGATCTTCCAAGCATCAGTTGTGCCGGAGTTACACCAGTCGACTCATGATGTGCTGAGTTGATAGCGAATCTTAGCTCTGGAAGCCACTGATCCCAATTTGAGTGCTTGTCTCCAACAAATGAGGCAATCATCGTCTTCAAGGTCTTATTTACTCTTTCGGTTAAATTTGTTTGGGGATGATAACTGGTTGTTAATTTCTGCCCCACTCCCCAATCTTTACACAGTTCAACCAAAAGATTTGAAGTAAATTGAGGCCCCCTGTCAGATACAAGATATCGAGGTACGCCCCACCTGGTAAATATCTCTTCCTTTAGTACTTTCACTATCTTCGGTGTTGTACTATCTTTTAATGGAAAGAGTTCGACCCATTTTGTATAGTAGTCAACAATCACCAGCAGGATAGTGTTTCTTTTCTTACTTAAAGGAAGAGGACCCATTAGATCAATTCCCAGCGTATGGCTGGGTTCTGTAACTTCAGTTGACTGCATAAGCCCAGACGGTTTGGAACATTCCCCCTTGTATCTCTGGCAAACATTACATGTTTTGACATGTTCACAAACATCTTTGCGAACAGTAGGCCACCAGGCCACCTCTAAGACCCTCATGAGAGTCTTTAATCTGCCTAGATGTCCTCCCAAGGGGTTGTCATGGAAGTACTCCAAGAACGACTTCACCAAGACTTGTGGGACCACCACTTGGAATTTATGCCCATCCTGTTTTAGAGGAACTCGTCGATACAGAATGCCTTGATGTTCCTCCATTTGTATCCTCCCTGGTTTCTGAGGCAGATCTTGATTACATTTCTTCAATGATGGAATGTCAGGGTCACTAGCCTGGGCTTTAGCTATCTCAGACAGATTGTGTGGCAAGTCAGTAGTGAGTTTGGATCTTGTTATAACCATGCAGGGTAACACACCTTCAGAGCGGGCCGGATATATTCTTGAGAGAGCATCTGGTACCTGGTTGAGGCAACCCCGTCGATAGAAAACCTTAAAGCTAAAAGCTTGCAGCCGAAGAATCCACCTTGTCAACCTTGAAGACGTCTTCGGGCAATTAAAGGCCCAAGTCAAGGCTGCATGGTCTGTATAAACTTCAAATTCCACTCCTTCCAAGTAATGCCTCCACTTATCCTGGTATCCCGTACGGGCCACCAATCTGTAACACTCTCAATATTAGCGATGTCACATCAATAAAATACAAACAGTTCAGTCATCTCACGTTGCAAAGGTGATGTGTATTATATAAATACCCAGAAAGTACATATCATTAATCCAACACATGAACAAAGTCCAACTGGTCAATACTCATCATAGTTCCCATTGTCTTTGCACTGACAAATGAGTCGCATAACTCTTACCACAACCTTCAGGAGTCCCAGACAAAATGTACCCCAGTCTTTAGTGCTGCATTGCGTCAAAAAGTCCAATGTCACGAAACACTCCAAAACAACACAAGTAAATCCTGCCAGCGAGGCATGCTGCAAACAAGGATATCCACCTGGTAAGTTTGAGGTCCGTCAATTGGAAGAGTTCCCGGGAAAACACCACCCCACACCTTGGTTCCTACCCCCTTATATACATATACAATCACCATTCATGAAGAAAACACCAAACAGGAAGAAACAAAAACAGGAAATAATATAAGAGTCCAGCACAGCATTATAGGAAATGGAGTCAAGAAATTCATAGTTGTAGCAAATTAGCTCTATGAAATATTAATAATCAATAATAACTGGTTATAACTGATTATGAATATTTGTATTAGTTAATATAATTAATTAATCTGTCGTAAATTAATATTACAATCAATTAACCTATTTGTCCCGTGAACACTCAGGATTAATTGTTTATTAACTCTAAGAAATGTACATTTCCGGGGCATGGGAAATGTCTTTCTTAATTTACAGTACTACTAAGAGCAGTAGCAAAAATCTAAATGATTAGTGACTCCAGTTATGAGCTTGAGACAAGGACAACTTTACGTGTGACATGAACAAGATTTTATTGAGATTTTATTTTAGTCTAAACACTTAAACTACTCTAACATACACACACATACATGCATACAGTTTACCAAGGGAAAGAGGGCTGAAGCAGAATACAGGAAAGCAAGAAGTTATAGCATTGTTTGAAATCATTGTTTGTCAGCAGATCTACAGCCTTGAGGCAAACCATCAGTTTAGTTCTAAAACGCCCTTCTTTAAAGGGGTAAGGATACTTAATGTATCAAATAATGAGACTAAGTTTGATACTTGCATGTCTCGCCCATTTGAATTAAAATGTCCTGATGCAATTTGTTGAGGCTCCAGTTGATCTTTGCTGATGTGGTCTTGATGAGAGAGAACCAGTGGTTTTCAGAGTATCTTTGGTGAATGGAAAGACAAGGCCGCAGCCTGGCACAAGCTTGGTGGGTCCTTAGAGGCTTCTTCTTCACGTCATCATTTCAGAAAGGGACTAAAAAAAAAGCTAAAAGCTGATCAGTGACTTTAAAGCGTGAAGATGGCACAACCTCTGGAGGTCCAAGAGCCAATGAGAAGATTTCCCTTTGGAGGGAAATTTTACGACCCTTTGTGTTCTAGCAGGGCATTTGAATATGTACTTTCATTGGGTGTTTAAGAAAAGAATCTTTAAGATTCTTATAATACTAATGCATCACAAAGTTAGCAACATGTAATGTAAATTAACAAATCGGAGACGAAGATTGGATTTTTTAGAGACCAAACATGACGCACATATAATGTTGGTTAACCATAATATGCAAAGTCTGAAACATTAACCCAATTGAGTTTACAAGAATGCAAACGCCACATAAAAGGGAAAATCATGAGATGGGAAAATTAGATACATGTTTACACATTTATCAAGTGGTTATATATAGAATATATATATATAGGATTAATAGGGTTTTTATTTCTCTTCCTCTGCAAGAATTTAAATGAGAGTCACAGCTCTCAGGACATTCTTTTCGGTCGTAAACCCAGTCTCAGTGTGTGTCCTGTAACAAGACACTGCGTCCTGCCAGTGTGTTAGCTTCATTTGGGGAACGTTTCACAGGCCTTATTTGGGAGAGTGAGTTTGCTGGATTATTCATTAAATAAATGAATAATTTGTGTGTGTCTGATTGGTCCAGACGCTACATAGTATTAGAAACCAAGATACAACTTGATAACCTTAATCCAATTTCCATTCTTGCATAACACACTGACAAATTAAATATAAATATGTAGAGGTGCTACAAGACGAGTTGATGATATTGAGAAAAGGCTCTTCTGCTACAGGGAACAACAATGCACTCATGGAGAGTGGATTCTGCACACTTTTTAAAAAATGATTGCAGTACGACAAGAGGCTTGTTAAATCGAGACGTTTTGGCTTCACTTTTCAGGGCTTGTGCGGCACGCTTGGTTTAGATGCAGAGATTAGTTTATTTAGCTCTTCCTGTCCTATAGTTTAAAGGGATAGTTAAGTGTAAGAATTTATTTTTTCCAAACAGTTGATGGAACCCATTGACTTCCATAGTAGGAAAAAAAATACTATGGAAGTCAATGTGGTCCATCAACTGTTTGGAAAAAAGAAATTCTTACAGGTTTGAAACTACTTGAGTAAATGATGACAGAATTTTCATTTTTGGGTGAACTATCCCTTTAAAGCACTGTAATTGTTCTTTAGGGCCGGTATTAACTATAGGGGTGTAACGGTATGAGATTTTCATGGTATGATAATCATCACAGAAAATATACACGGTATTAAATGGTCAAACTGTTTTTGTGTGTGTGTGTGTTTGTATTTTTCATTTGTAAAGCATATTATATTTTGTTCTATTTCATTCATCAAAAACATCCAATCAGTTAAATTTAAGAATTGAATTACAGATTAGTTAAACTACTTATATTTATCATTAATAATTAATAAAACATTCTGGTTTCACTGTTTTCTGGCTTCTGTACTGATTTAACACAAATATACTATACAAAATGGTGGCATTTAAAATTAATGCATACTTTAAATAAAGTTTTAGAATGTAATCAACTGAAAATAACTTTTATATTTTGGCAAAGTGCTGCACAACAGAGATTTACTCAATTAAATTATGGGGGAAAATTAATATTTCTTAAACAAATAAATAAATTGCAATACCCTACTTACTATTATGATTATTATAATTATTCTGATAAGTACATTTTATTGTACAATCGTAATTACTGTCAAGTTAAAAAGCGGGGTTTTATTTTGATGGGTTGAAGTGAAGAGATTTGAGTATCAAGGTGTATTTGACAGTAGTTTTTCTCAAATAAAATTAAGAAATTATAAATGATAACTGAGAAAAACTGAGGAAATCTTCTATTTTTGAGTGGCTTTCGGATTTAGGGCCGGTGGCAGCCCTTAAAAAACTCTCCTATAGTCTGCACGGGAGAATTGATATTTATTCTGATAAATGGGGAACATTTTTGCATTTGGTTGTGGCATGTGGTGAGATAAAAATAAAATAATAGTCATGGTAAATATGAATTAGCATACAGTGGGAACTTATGGTGCTGGCAACACCCCTGTCCAACCTTTTCTTCTTCTTCTTTGTTGTTTTGTTTTTTACTTCATTTTATTTTATTTATTTATGTATTCACTATATAATATCTCGTATCATTTTCAAATTAAATATGGTACGCAGTTTTCGCGTGTATATAATACGCACTTTATGGCGTGTAATATGCACGCCCTCCTCACCCCTAATCCTAAATTAATTCATACAGTTGTTTGTTCATACATTGTATAAGAACTACATCAACACTAACACATGAATTATGAGGATTAATTGTATTGTTTTGTGGTTTACAGAGCACAAAGTGATTTATTAAAATGAAAAAAAACGGTCTACTGGGACAGAAAGGCAGCTTTTCCACCTTTTGACCACAAGATGTCGTTAGTGTGCAACGTGTTGAAAAGCTTCGAGTAATGAACCATTTTACGATACAGTCGAGGGGGGAAGCCCCAGTGCTTCACAACGCTTAATTTCACCATCACTACTAACTAAAGCAGGCTACATAAAATACAACTACTGCCTAGATTCACGAGAGGACGGCTGAAGTGTTTAAAAGTGAAAAACACAGTAATTTCATCAACTTACCTGCGCGCGTGCTTCGGAAACACTGGAAATGAATGGAGTTCAGTGCTGGAACTATCGGTGTTTGCTTCGCGACACGCGTCACTTCCGCATTCCAAAGTTCCCGCGGCGTTACGTACATGACCGACCGACCAATGGTGGCCTGCGAGAAGGCGGGACCTAAAGCAATGCACAAACGCACACAATGAATGAACGGCGACTGTATAAAGCAAAAGCTGAATCCCGGGCTTTTTGGGCTTTTTTAAGGTCCAAAAAGAGGACATGTCCGGGGAGGTATGGTGGTTTAATTTTATTTTATTTTTTATTATTATTATTATGCTTGCAAACAATACAGAGATGACAAACATGGTATACAATTTTGTATCAGAATTACAAAAATGTCATCTGAACATACAAATTATCAGTGCATAGACAAATAAAAATAACGAGAAATGAAGAAAAAAAAATAATCATGAGAGTAAGCCATCTTATACATCATTTAGTGTACACAAATTAAAGTCATTACAATTTGAAATAGTTGTAATAAAGCTATTAAGCTTTCTTATTTACTGAGGATGAAATAGTGTTAAGGTACATTTTAAATTCTTTCAAAAAAAAAAACAACAATAAAAATTGGTTTGTTATTGGTGAATTTAAATTTATGAATGTAAAATTTGCCAAAATAAAATAAATTAATAACAAAGCAGGCTTTTTTTTTATTATTATTGGGGTCAGGCTAAAAATATCCAAAAATAATGTATTTAAATGTTAATTATATATCTTGCTGGATATTATCTTTAATAAATATTTCAATATTTTTTCCATAATTGTTCAGTATAGAAACATGACCAAAATAAATGATAAACAGTTTCTGTGTGAACTTGGCAAAATGAACATCTTGTGTCAATATTACTTTTATATTTAATCATAAAATATTTAACAGGGTAGAATTTATTTGTTATTTTAAAGGACACTTCTTTTACTTTATTAGTTAGAAAATATTTCTGTTGTAAGGACCAAATCTTTTTCCAATTTAAGTTTTTAAATAAATTACTCCAATAAGAGATTGCAGGAGAAACAGAAATGATATTTTCAAGAAAAAGGGATCTAACTTTATTCTTTCTTTCTTTTTTTCCTGAAAAACATATTTTACCTATTGGAGTTTCAGTTGGCTCAGGAAAAGTAGTGATTATAGCAGGAGAGTGAATGTAGTTTTTAAAGAGGACACAGATTCCTGTTAGTATTGCTCCCATATACTGGCATATTGTATTCAGAAAGAAATTCATTAAAAAAACGTGGTTGTTAAATAGTTGACATACTAAAAGTAAGCCGTTATTAAACCATTTATCAAAAAATAAAGATTTATTTTTGTATAAAATATTTTGATTATTCCAGAAAAAGAATTTATGGGGGGTGAAGCCCATGCCAAAAGTACCTGTTGGTGGAAATTTGATGGGAATTTTAGATATGTTGTAATTGCACATTAATAAAAATCTTATACCCCCAATTTTTGAAAATGCTTGTTGTGGGAAGATATTCCAGATGGAGTCTTGATTTTTCAAATACCGATGAAGCCAATTTATTTTAAAAGTATAATTTAAAGAACTAAAATCTATCAAATTTAAACCACCTTTGTTATAATTGATAACCGATTTCTTCATATAGTGGTTCTAATTTTTCCAGACAAAATCTGTCAGATCTCTATCAATAAATTTACATGTGGACTTATCAACAGAGAGAGATTGGCCCTCGGCCTTTGTGAGCAAAACTCTTCCTTTAATAGATAGATCCCTTTGAAACCAGCAATTAAGTTTTTTCTTTGTTTTAGCAATAATCGGATTAAAGTTTGTTGCACATCTACTTTTATCTTTAGTTATTTCTATGCCAAGATATTTTACAGTACTTTTAACAGCTATGCCACATATTGAAGAAACATTACAATTTTTAATGGGCAATAATTCACATTTATCATTATTCAGACTTAGACCAGAAGCTCTAGAGAATGACTGAAGGATATTTAAGGCTACGGGGATTTGAGAGGAGTCTTCTAAAAACAACGCTGTGTCATCAGCTAATTGACTTATAATATTTTTTTTTGGTTCCTACAATGATGCCTTTTAGGTTGCTCCTTGTAATATGCAAATTAAGAAATTGCACTGCAATTAACCCTTAAAGGGGCAAGCATAAATAAATTTGATGGAAAAATGATTCATTGCTATTTTTGTATGTATCTAGACTAAAATGACACAGTTCATGCATTTTTTCCAAGATATGACCTTTAAAAATAAAAAAGGGGACACTGGACAACCCTGTCAAACACCATGATTAAGGAAAAATCTGGGAGAGGTACCGTTTTTTTTAGTTTAATTGAACTATTTCCATTTACATATTAACATTTTAACCATCTTACAGAAAAAAAATCACCAAATCCTATTTTTTTAAGAGCTTGAAATAAAAAGCTGTGTTCTAAAGCAGTGGTTCCCAAACCTGTCCTGGCGGCACCCCAACACTGCACATTTTCTTTGTCTCCCTAATCAAACACACCTGATTCAACTCATCAGCTCATTAACCCATGTGATAATGAGCTGATGAGTTGAATCAGGTGTGTTTGATTAGGGAGACAAAGAAAATGTGCAGTGTTGGGGTGCCGGCAGGACAGGTTTGGGAACCACTGTTCTAAAGTATCAAAAGCTTTGTAATAATCTAAGAAAAAAATTAAGCTGTCGTTATAAATTATATCAGAATAATCTAAAACATCTAGTATTAATCTTAATGTTAATGTGCATAAAGCCAGACTGTGCTTCATCAATAATAGAATGTAATACTCCTTTTAATCGTTTGGCTAATACTAAAGCAATTATTTTATAATCATTGTTTAGTAACGTTATAGGACGCCAATTATCTATTAAATTAATATTTTTATTTGGTTTGGGAATTAAAGTGATCAGCCCTTGGCATAATGTAGGAGGGTGAGACGATTTGTTTATGCTTTCCTTAAAGACATTTAGCCCTAGCTAACCCCTTAGCTCCTAAGAAAGGAGCTATGTTTTCACTGAATATGTGATAGAATTCTGACGTTAGTCCATCTGTACCAGGGGATTTGTTTATTTTTAAAGATTTAATTGCTTCATCAATTTCTTTTAAAGTAATGGGAAAATCGCAGAAGGCTTGATCATCATTACCTAATTGGTTAATGGAAAATAACGAATCAAAAAAATTGTTCGCTAAATTTAGATGTGTATAAATCATATATCAATAGAATTTGGCACAAAAATTAGCAATGACTCTTTGGTCTTCACAGAGAGTTCCATCAATCATTAGCTTTTCAATCTGATTTTTTTCCATTTGTTGTCCTTCCAATCTAAAGAAATAAGAAGAGTTTTGCTCACCTTCCTCAATCCATCTTTTTCGTGATCTAATAAATGCCCCCTCAGCTTTTTGCTTATAAACCTCATCCAACGCATTTTGATGATGAGCAAGCTCAACCTTTTCAACATCAGATAGAACCATTTTAACCATTCAAATTTTACATATTATAATACTCTCATCATTGTTTTTCTTTTTAGCCAATTTGCTACCAAAAGAACGTATGTATTTACCAATTTCATATTTCACTAATTCCCAATTACTACAAAAATTGTTTTCCTTATTTGCTTTTTCCCAATAACTAGTGATTATACTTTTAATTTGATCTTTTACTTCTTTATATTTAAGCAATGAATTGTTCAGTTTCCAAAAGGAGGTAAATCTTTGCAAGTTAGCAGAATCTGAAAGAGAAATGAATATGGATATGCATTTGTGATCAAAGAGAGGCGATGGAGTAATATCAGAGGATACATTATTTAGATCTCTAGAGACAAGCCACATATCGATACGAGACTGGTTTGAAAGAGAATTGTTGCTCCATGTAAATTGTTTTTGAGAGGGATGAGTTTCTCTCCAACTGTCGAGTAAAGAAAATCTCTGCATAAACCTCTTTAAATAGACTCGAGTTATCAGGCGACTTTGGAGGCCATCTATCTAAGATGTTATCCAAAGCCACGTTAAAATCCTCCAAAAACTAAAATAGAATTTGGGTATTTTTAAAATAGAATTTAGTTAGTAATTTCAACACATGTTCTTCTACTTGATCAATACGTTTTTTCATTGTCTTTTTGTTGATTAAAACCATAAATATTAACAATAATACCCGTTAAATTCGAAATATCCAGTACAAGACAGATATATCGACCACTTGGATCACAGACCATACAAATTTTGAGAATACAAACACCAGCTGAGTTACTTGTACCATGAGCCATCCACAAATCGGATCCCCATTGAGATCTCCAAAAAACATAATCCTCTTTGGTTGAATGGCTTTCTTGCAAAAAACAAAAATCAGATTTAAATTGTTTAAGAAACAGAAAAATTGCTTTCCTTTTTGTAATGTTTCTTAACCCTCTAGTATTAAAAGAAATGATAGAAAGAGACATAAAGTGAGAACAAAACCCTATAAGCTATAACCTATAGTCCTATACTATAGAGGTAGATGTAACCGGTTTCTGAAAATTTGTTAAATATACACACAGAACGATGAGAACAGCAAACTCTATACTAGTACAAATTGTATAGTGCAAATCAGAATTTAGATTTCAATATTCACAACACATGAATAATCTCTTTTCTTGTAGTATAAATGTAAATTCTACAGTGCAAATGCAGAGTCTATAATAACATAACTAACAAGAGCTAACTTCCTTGTTTTTTTTCTGTTTTCTTTTTTTTCCCCACAAGGAGCGAGATTGAAAAGAACAAACACCTGAGATTAAAATATATATATCATTAGCATTGCAATCACATAACTGTATAAATTATAACTTAGGATGGCATTAGTATATTCGTTCAAAATATCAACTAGCCTAAATTATATTTTTCTTTCTCCTCTTTTTGTAATAATAAAAAAATATATATAATAAATTTTTTTATTTTTTTATTTTAAGGCAGGCAACAATCTCGAGGTTGAACAGACTCTCTTTAGCCCACTGTTTCAGTGCGAGTTACAGTCAGGCTTCATGTAACGTTAGATCCATATCAGCTACATAAAGTTTCAAGCTGGAGGGAATATTTCGACTCCATCTACAAACGCCCTACCTCCAATAAAGTAAGCAGACTTGTTGTTTTGTCTTGCTTTTTCTACTACCGGCCACAGTTTGTTCCTCCTCTCTTTATCCGCAGGAGACAGATCCTCTGTTATCTTCAGTCCATTTTCCCTGAGAAACGTAAACTCCTTTGATGCACGCCACACAGCGTCGTGATAGAAACGGGAGGCAAATTGAAAAATAATACCTCTTGGTTTATTCGGTTGCTTGCGACCAAGCCGGTGTACAGTATCTATGGCGTTCGGAAGTTTATCTTTGTCTTCTGGCAGGAGTTGCTGACACTCCTGGATGACCAGTTGTCGAACATCTTCTTTCTCCTTCTCTGGGACTCCGTAGATTCTTAAATTCCACCGTCGCGAATAACTCTCTTTAGATGCGCTAGTCTTCTCTCTTGCTCAATGGTAATCTGATCCACTTTGCCGACCTTGGACTCCACCGTGCCATACTTAAGTTTCAGACTGTTAACTTCCTCGCTCATGAATTCGATGGCTTCCTTGACACTCGTGATTTGCTTGGTGTTTTCATTTATTACCTCCTTCATGTTAGTAATCGCGCGCGTATTTTCTCCTATCATTTTTCCAGGGAATCAGACCGAGAGTTTATTAATTGCGAGAGTTGGCGGCAGGGTATCTCCTTGCTTATTTAAAATAAAGCAGCCAGAAGCCTGTGTTAGAAGCTCTGGCAGATGAAGCAACCACAACACACTCCATAGTTTCAATGTTATGTGTACAAATAAAAGCCTTACATGTTTATGTTTGATTTGTTCATTAAATAAATTATTTTACCCATTAACGTGTGACAGTAAAATATAAAATGAGCTTATATGATTCAATAAGATCTAACGTCGGCCTACTCACTCTCTCACTCTACACACACACACACACACACACACACACACACACACACACACACACACACACACACACACACACACACAGTGCATAATTGAGCTTTGTTTGTGCTGGTCTACAGCACTGTCCGACAGAAGACAAAGGTTTCCACCCCAGAAGTGTGAGGAGAAAAATGAATGTACATGTACATTGACTGAATATTAGACACAACGGTCAACAATTATAAATAAAATAATAAAAAATAAATTAATAATAAATAAATTAATAAATAATTTTTTATGTTTCTTCTTTTTTTTAGAAATGCATACATACATTGGAAGCTATAAACTCAAAATATTCCCAGATAGGGGAAGTCTTCCTTTTTTTGGCTGTTGCCATTGCTCTAAATACAAACCCTTGACCCCAAACACTAACACCCTATCCCCTCTCCCCTAATCCCACCCTAACCCCAAACACTAACACCCTATCCCCTCTCCCCTAATCCCACCCTAACCCCAAACACTAACACCCTATCCCCTCTCCCCTAATTCCACCCTAACCCCAAACACTAACACCCTATCCCCTCTCCCCTAATCCCACCCTAACCCCAAACACTAACACCCTATCCCCTCTCCCCTAATCCCACCCTAACCCCAAACACTAACACCCTATCCCCTCTACCCTAATCCCAGCCTAACCCCAAACACTAACACCCTATCCCCTCTCCCCTAATCCCAGCCTAACCCCAAACACTAACACCCTATCCCCTCTCCCCTAATCCCAGCCTAACCCCAAACACTAACACCCTATCCCCTCTCCCCTAATCCCACCCTAACCCCAAACACTAACACCCTATCCCCTCTCCCCTAATCCCACCCTAACCCCAAACACTAACACCCTATCCCCTCTCCCCTAATCCCAGCCTAACCCCAAACACTAACACCCTATCCCCTCTCCCCTAATCCCACCCTAACCCCAAACACTAACACCCTATCCCCTCTCCCCTAATCCCAGCCTAACCCCAAACACTAACACCCTATCCCCTCTCGCCTAATCCCACCCTAACACCAACACCCTATCCCCTCTCCCCTAAGCCCACCCTAACCCCAAACACTAACACCCTATCCCCTCTTCCCTAATCCCAGCCTAACCCCAAACACTAACACCCTATCCCCTCTCCCCTAATCCCAGCCTAACCCCAAACACTAACACCCTATCCCCTCTCCCCTAAGCCCACCCTAACCCCAAACACTAACACCCTATCCCCTCTCCCCTAATCCCAGCCTAACCCCAAACACTAACACCCTATCCCCTCTCCCCTAATCCCACCCTAACCCCAAACACTAACACCCTATCCCCTCTCCCCTAATCCCACCCTAACCCCAAACACTAACACCCTATCCCATCTCCCCTAATCCCAACCTAACCCCAAACACTAACACCCTATCCCCTCTCCCCTAATCCCAGCCTAACCCCAAACACTAACACCCTATCCCCTCTCCCCTAATCCCAGCCTAACCCCAAACACTAACACCCTATCCCCTCTCCCCTAATCCCACCCTAACCCCAAACACTAACACCCTATCCCCTCTCCCCTAATCCCACCCTAACCCCAAACACTAACACCCTATCCCCATCTCCCCTAATCCCACCCTAACCCCAATTACTAACACTTTATCCCCTCTCCCCTAATCCCAGCCTAACCCCAAACACCAACACCCTATCCCCTCTCCCCTAATCCCACCCTAACCCCAAACACTAACACCCTATCCCCATCTCCCCTAATCCCACCCTAACCCCAATTAATAACACTTTATCCCCTCTCCCCTAATCCCAGCCTAACCCCAAACACCAACACCCTATCCCCTCTCCCCTAATCCTACCCTAACCCTAACCCCAAACACTAACACCCTATCCCCTCTCCCTTAAACCCACCCTAACCCCAAACACCAACACCCTATCCCCTCTCCCCTAATCCCACCCTAACCCCAAACACCAACACCCTATCTGACACCCAAAGCGAAATGCGCTCTTGATTGGACAGAAAGTGAGGCTTCACAGAGAGGATAAGTTCCACTCTCAGTACTCTTCCAGCTTCTGAACTGGTTGCAGTTCCACTCTGGCTCCACATGAGGGCGCTCACAGGACGAGTGCAGTTCCACTCTGGCTCCACATGAGGGCGCTCACAGGACGAGTGCAGCTCCACTCTGGCTCCACTTGAGGACGCTCACAGGACGAGTGCAGCTCCACTCTGGCTCCACATGAGTGTGTTCACAGGACGAGTGCAGTTCCACTCTGGCTCCACATGAGTGCGTTCACAGGACGAGTGCAGAATGAATGGAGGTCTATGGTAGCCTAGAAATCTAGACGCACCCTAGCGGCAGCAAAATGTATTTTGCAGCCAGGGCAGTCTAGCAACTCTCCATAGACTTTCGAGCTGCAAAAACCTAAATTGGGTCAGGCCAATCACGTTGCGTATAGAGTAGGTGGGGCGGGCTTAACATATGACGACAGAGTTGCGACGGATCCCTAGCTGCTACTTGAAAACAAATAATGACGGCTGCTGGAGAACAGTCTTACGAATCGGCTTTGGCCGCGACTCTGGAGTTTTTCTTTGAGAAAAGAGCATAGAACAGCACTTAAGTCATTCTTAAAAAAAGGAAGATGTGTTTGTCGTTTTGCCGGCCAGATATGGGAAAAGTTGAATCTATCAACTAGCTCCGCTGTTGGGAAACGCTCTGATTGGTTGAAGCGCTGTCTTATTGCGAGCAGAGGGAATTTGAAAGACAGCCGTTTATCCCGCCCCTCGGATTGAACGTGTCTATGGTAAGTTGCCAGACCTAACATCTTGATGTAGGCTAGGTCTATGGTGCTACACCTATCAAAATCCACTTTTCTCAGAATATATTTTTTTGTCTAGTAATTTGAATGTTGTATTCGAAAGGAGATGCACAGAAATTACACACTGCTGGGTGTTAGTCACTTATTTGCTTTAAAAAGTCTTTTAAAGTGTCAATGACGTCATACACATCGTACAACCAGAGATATTGCTTTACGGCAATCCTTCAGTCACTTTGGTGCTTTTGCGCTCTGCACTTTCTTTTTTCTCGAGGCATCGGCAACACAGCTGACACAGGTGAATACACGTGCTAGAAGCGTTCTTGTTTTGTTCAGCCACACTGAAGCAGAAAAGGCTGAGGAGCACAAAGAAACACTTCGCCTATGAAGCTCATGATGAACCATTCATGGATGCGTTGAAGGTGCTAGAAGTGACATTCTTTTACACGGTTGTAGACGCTGTCAAATCTTCTGTTGAAGACAGGCTTGTCAGTTTCAGTGAAGTGAGAGACAAGTTCAGCGTGCTCCTCAACTTCAAGAGTCTAACACTAGGTGAATTGGGAGCACAATGTGAGACACTTAGTAAAACTCTATCGACAAACAAAGATGCAGACATCAGTGGAAGGGAACTTGCTCTTGAGTTGACAAACTCCCCACAGCTGCCGTCAAGCAAAATGACCCTGCATAGCCTCCTGTCATTTATTCACGCTCAGTAATTTACCCCAATCTCTGGACCGCTCTTCGAATCGCATTGACCTTACCTGTTACTGTAGCCAGTGCAGAAAGAAACTCTTCATAGCTCAAACTAATCAAAACACACCTAAGATCAACATTGGCCCAGGAGCGCTTATCAGGACTTGCTATTCTGAGTATCAACCACCAAACATGCGAGACTGTGTCATATGATGAGTTGATTGACGACTTTGAAGTCACGCAAAGTAAAAATCTAAATCTGTAGCCTTATATTTTATTATAGAATTTATTTATTTTTTATTTGATTTATTTTTTATGTACAATTTATATTATTTGTGTTTCATATGTTTAGTTTCATTTTTCAAACTCACTTGTACTCTTGTTTAAATTCATGTAAACATTTTTTCATATGTATGCTGAATGCTACACTTAATACACATTTATAAACTTAAATATTGAAATTGTCATCTCATGTGCTTTCTCTCAGAGTTTTTTACTCCGGTGGGGCCAATCTTCATGATCTTGCCTAGGGTCCCACAACCCCACGGATCGCACTGGCAGTACGAGCGCTAAACCGAGGGTAACGCGATTTGACGCCATTGACTGGCGACTCCCTCACATGTCCTTGGTTATAAACACAATTTTCTCATGGTTTACAAATAGTTTGTGATTGTAAGTAATCAACTAAACAAAATATATAACAATGGCCTAGTGGTTTTTGGATATTTTACTGCAAAATTCTTACATAGCGCACCTTTAATCTTGTGTTCTGTCTCAGTCACCAGCTGGTGTGCCCAGGTCGGCCACTAGAGGGCACTCCTCCTCTGACCTTTGCCACTCAGCCATAAACTTCAGTCCCCATAATCCTTGCCTGGACTCATCATGAATTATTGCTTCCACCTGTTTGTCATTATTGTTTGTCTCAGCCTATTTATACCATGTTCTCTCTGTCATTTCTCATCAAGGATTTGTAGTTGTCACACTGCACATCTGAGCGCTCTCCCTGGTCTCTTGTGTTTTTATTGTGGATTGTTTGCAAGTGTTTTGACCCTTTGTCTGGCATATGACTACGATTCTGGATTTTCCAATGAAGCTGCGCTTGAATCTTACTAAAGTCTCAGAGCGATCCGTGACGCGTTCCCCTCCCAGTCTAGGGGTTGGAGGAGAGGTAACAAAGGAAAAGAAAGTATGATAACGTAGAGATTTAAAGATATGTGCAGAACACACTTCAGCCTCAGTCTCAGAGTGAAAACATAACACAACTTTAAGGAAAAGGAAAAGTATTTATTTCCTTCATATATCAAAAAGGCTTAACAAAAGATGGGGATAAATCTTCAGGAGAGAGTAAGGCCTAAAATAATAAAAAGAAAAGAAGCAACAACACAAACTTCCCTGAGCTTCCTCTCTAACCAGAAACTGGAGGAAAAATATATACGAACAAAATAAAAAACACACTCTTCCTACATTTCCCAGATAACCATAATCAAGTGAACAGAGCTAATAAGAAGTTATACGATACATTTTAATTACCAACAGAAAATGAAGTAAATGCCTGCTTTCACAATATCTTTTAGTTGTCCACAGGTAAGAAGTCAACACTAAAATTATCTTATATGTTGCAGGTCCCTTACAAGGATAAACTGGCAAGCCAACTAACCGTTGTTGGCACCAACAAATGAGCGTAGGTCATCACACACACTCAGCACACACATACTGTTTCCTGTTGCACTCTTCCCGGATCGGAGCAATCCTCAGACACTCCTGATCATCTTGTTCATCTTTAGCACCTGAAAATCACAGCGGTAGAAAGAAAACTTAGTGAAATGAAGCTCAAACTTTAATATTGTTATGTTGGATTGTAGAAGTTGCAGCTGAATGCTAATTTATTATGAACTAAAAAAAATAAAAATCTTAAAGGGATTGTTCACCCAAAAATGAAAATTCTATCATTGTTTACTCACCCTCAAGTTGTTCCAAACCTGTATGAGTTTCTTTGTTCTGTTGAACTTGAGGGTGAGTAAATGATGACAGAATTTTCATTTTTGAGTGAATTATCCCTTTAAGTCACTTGCAATAATAATACTGGCTAAACCGACTGTCTGCTAGCCGTCTCACGTCACCAAGGTCAGATAAATCCCATCACATAGAGCCTCTTTCACCTAGATATTATCATATAGAGACTATGTCTGTTCCCCGAATTATGACATACAAAAAACTATCTAATCCCTAAACCCATCTAAGGGTAAAATGTAATTGTTGTTCAACAAATAAAAAACAGACATAATACGAATGAACAAATGCTAAAGCTTGGGTTGCTGAATATTCGATCCCTTACTTCAAAAGCACTTATTGTTAATCATATGATTACAGACTTTAACCTAGATGTGCTGTGTTTGACAGAAACCTGGCTAAAACCAGACAATTACATTACTTTAAATGAGTCCACCCCGCAAGATTACCGTTATAAACATGAGCCTCGTCTGAAAGGCAAAGGGGGAGGTGTTGCTGTAATTTATAGTAATATCTACAGAATTACTGAGAAGTCTTGTTTTAAATATAATTCTTTTGAAGTGTTAGTGCTTAATGTAACACTATCTAGTGTAAATGATAAATCAGGTTTAAGATTTGTGCTGGCTACTGTATACAGGCCACCAGGGCACCATACAGACTTTATCAAAGAATTTGCGGACTTTCTATCAGAGTTAGTATTGGCTGCAGATAAAGTACTAATTGTTGGTGATTTTAATATACATTTAGATAACAAAAAATACGCATTGGTTTTGGCATTTAAAGACATTCTGAACTCTATTGGATTTAGACAACACGTGTCAGGACCTACTCATTGTCGTAATCATACTCTAGATCTAATATTATCACATGGAATAGATGTTGATGCCGTTGAAATTCTGCAGCAGAGCGATGAGATCTCAGATCATTATCTAGTCTTGTGTAAACTTCATTTAGCCAAGGCTGCAAAGCCGACTCCGTGTTACAAATATGTGAGACCTATCACTTCTGCTACTAAAGATTGCTTTATTAATAATCTTCCTGATCAGTTTCTTCATCTCAGCATCCCGGATAGCTTAGCAGAACTTGACATTGCAACAAACTTTTAGCTCTCTCTTTTCCAGCACTTTAGACACAGTTGCTCCTTTGCGCTTAAAGAAGATTAAAGAAAATAGTCCATCGCCGTGGTACAACAAGCACACTCTGCCCTTAAGAGAGCAGCCAGAGGAATGAAGCGCAACTGGAAGAAAACAAACTAGAGGTATTTCGCATTTTGTGGAAAGAGAGCTCGATTGCATACAGAGAGGCTTTAAAAGCTGCTTGATCTGCTTATTTTTCAAACCTATTAGTGACACTCCTCTTCCGCCGGATCCAGGCCGTATCCAGATCCGATGAAGGACCTGCGCCTGGACACAACGACAACGCAGTACTGAAGTGTCAACCAGTCTCTCCGTTTCTGAAGTGAGGTTGACCCCGGCCGTATCCAGATCAGATGGTGGATCTGCACCTGGACCCAACCATGACGCATCCCTGAAGTGCCAGCCTCATCAGCCCTGTGAAGGCCTCATCGACACGACCAATCTGACTTCTGACCTGTAACGCTGCCTGGATCATAATCATACACTGTTCGCTCGTTGGCCAGAGGAGAACTGGCCCCCGACTCAGCCTGGGTTCTCCCAAAAAAAATTTTTCCATTCTGTTACCTGATGGAGTTTTGGTTCCTTGCCACTGTTGCCTTGGCTTTTGGCTTGCTTAGTCAACGATATTATTGATCTGCTTATTTAGGGTGGACAATGATGCAATTTTCTTCTAGAAACAAACTTTGTTGTATTATTTTAATTTTATCAATGTGAAGCTGCTTTGATACAATCTGTATTGTAAAAAGCGCTATATAAATAAAGGTGACTTGACTTGACTAACTTACACAGAAGAGACTTTGTTGCTCAGCACATGAAAATAAACTACTTACCGTGATCTCAGACTGTGCTTAAGTGGTTTCTCCACTGCATGGATCTTCATGTGTAGCTTTAGGTGACGTTTAATAGAGAAACTTTTCCCACACTGATCACACGTGTGCGGCTTCTCTCCAGTGTGGATCCTCTCATGTGTTTTCAGATTTGCTGACAGACGGAATCTCTTGTCACAGTGTGAACACTTGTAAGGTTTTTCTCCAGTGTGGATCATCTCATGTGATCTCAGATCTGCTGATTGATTGAATCTCTTGTCACAGTGTGAACACTTGTAAGGTTGTCTCCAGTGTGGATCCTCTCATGTCTTTTCAGATTTGCCAACAGACTGAATCTTTTGTCACAGTGTGAACACTTGTAAGGTTTTTCTCCAGTGTGGATAATCTCATGTGATTTCAGAGATGATGAACAACTGAATCTCTTGTAACAGTGAAAACACATGTAAGGTTGTTCTCCAGTGTGGATCATCTCATGTCTTTTCAGATTTGCCAACAGACTGAATCTCTTGTCGCAGTGTGAACACTTGTAAGGTTTCTCTCCAGTGTGGATCCTCTCATGTGTTTTCAGATGTACTGACTGACTGAATCGCTTGTCACAGTGTGAACACTTGTAAGGTTTCTCTCTGCTGTGGAACATCTCATGTCTTTTCAGAGATGATGACTCACTGAATCTCTTGTCACAGTGTGAACACTTAAACGGTTTCTCTCCGTGTGGATCCTCATGTGAGCATCAAGAGATGGTTTGTATTTGAAATTGTTTCCACATTGATGGCATACATGCGGCTTCTCTCCAGTGTGAACTCTCATGTGTAGCTTCAAGAGATGTTTAATAGAGAAACTCTTTCCACACTGATCACACGTGTGCGGCTTCTCTCCAGTGTGAATCATCTCATGTTTTTTCAGATTTGCTGAATGACTGAATCTCTTGTCGCAGTGTGAACACTTGTAAGGTTTTTCTCCAGTGTGGATCCTCTCATGTGATTTCAGATGTGCTGATCGACTGAATCTCTTGTCACATTGATCACACTTAAACGGCTTCTCTCCAGTGTGAACTCTAATGTGTTTCTTCAGGTCACTTTTAATAGAGAAACTCTTCTCACACTGATCACACGTGTGCGGCTTCTCTCCAGTGTGGAACATCTCATGTCTTTTCAGAGGTAGTAACTGACTGAATCTCTTGTCACAGTGTGAACACTTGTAAGGTTGTTCTCCAGTGTGGATCCTCTCATGTGTTTTCAGAGCTGATGAGTGACAGAATCTCTTGTCACAGTGTGAACACTTGTAAGGTTGTTCTCCAGTGTGGATCCTCTCGTGTCTTTTCAGATGTCCTGGCTGACTGAATCTCTTGTCACAGTGTGAACACCTGTAAGGTTTTTCTCCAGTGTGGATCATCTCATGTTTTTTCAGAGATGATGAGTGACTGCATCTCTTGTCGCAGTGTGAACACTTGTAAGGTTTTTCTCCAGTGTGAATTCTCTGGTGCAGTTTTAAACTGCCTGCTGTAGTAAAAGTCTTCTCACACTCAAAGCACATGTACTCCCTCACAACAGAGTGAATTTTCTGATGTCTTTGTAGATATAGCAGCAGTGAAAAACTCTTTCCACACACAGAACATGAATGTGGCTTGTCCTTCATATGAACTGTCAGGTGTGTCTTCAGCTCTGATGCACTAAGAAATGTTTTGCTGCACTGGTCGCATGAGAACGACTTCACTCCGGTGTGGATCCTCATGTGACGCACAAGATTTGGTTTGCATGTGAAACTCTTTCCACACTGATCACATGAGAACGGCTTCTCTCCGGTGTGGATCCTCATGTGAATCTCAAGACTTCCTTTGCTTGTGAAACTGTTTCCACACTGAGTGCAGGTGAAAGATTTCTTGGCTCTTCTTTTCTTTAAAAATGTATTTTTAGTCTTTGAGCGACTCAAAGGTTTTCCTCCAGGTTGGCCATGATGTTCCTCCTCCACTTCACTCAGTTCTTCACTCTCCTCCTCCACTTCACTCAGTTCTTCACTCTCCTCCTCCACTTCACTCAGTTCTTCACTCTCCTCCTCCACTTCACTCAGTTCTTCACTCTCCTCGCTCTCTTCCATTAGGCCTGACATGAAAAAAAATTACATTTAATTTTCAGTACATCAAAATAATTCAAAGAGAAATATAAAGTGAAAGGACATGAAAGTGAGCCCTGATGTAATGGTAGAAAGTAGACAACTGCTAAAATATTATGATAATTTGATGCCTTTTTATAAATTGATTATATGTCCTTGAAACTTTCCATGAATGAGGTAAATTATCTCATTAACATCAAAATATACAATACTGCCATATTTCGACACCAACTTTGAGAATTATATTTTACTAAAAACGTTTTATTGATGGCCGTTCACACTAGACTTTTCCTTGCACTGACTTCTATTCATGCGCCTGTGAAAGTGGGACACCAGAAACACAAGCTCAAGTGAATTACCCTGTGAGAAATAACAAACGTTTAGCATTCAAGTGGAGTGGATTGTTTTTAAATTTTAGAATTATTATTATTTGTTATATGTTGAACTTATGTTTGTAAAAAGCTGTCACAGAATGTGACGTCATTTTCACGGCCGTTGCAGTGTCAGTAGAAACTTCACAAAGTGTAGAGAGGCCGCGGCTTTAATTAGCTTTAAATTAACTATTTTTATTAGCATTACCCGTGTCCTACATGTTTCACTCAACCCTGTTACTCCTGACATGATTTTACTCTTTTTAAAACAGAGTATTTCTTAAAACTGTGACACTCAGGAAGTGACAGCATCTGGCCTCTTTCTGGAGCATGATGAGAAGACAAGAAGACAATAAAATAATCTCAATCCATTGTCTCAGTTTTTACACAAACTGTAGCATTGACTGTTTTCATCAACCCTGTTACCAAAGTTACTCTAAAGCCCTATTGGCTCGGGATAAGTATGACCTGGTGACCTCTAGTCATTTGTAATAATTGCAGAGGTTGTCCATGATCTTAATCCCGCGCGAATCGGCCATGTCTGTAATTGTAAATTTTTAAAGTAAAAATTCCCCCACAATTGTGAATTGGCAGGGTCGTATATTATTGTTTTCAAGGTTTTTGTTTCATGTGCGCTTTATCCATCTTTTGCGAAGAATAAAGGCTGCGTTGGGGTGTTTTGGGTGCTGGGTCATATAGATATACATCATACAACTACAACATTTGCAGAAATAAAATCTTCAGAAGAGCAACAAAAAGAATGATTAGATGGAGATGGATGACATGTATATCAGCAGGCGGTAAGAAACATTCTTCTGTTCATGATATATCATACAGCTAGACCTTTAACGACAAGACATTTCCAAGCAATAGCCTATTGACATCATATCCGAGAGAAGTCAGTAAATTCAAGTAAAATCACAGGCTTTGTTTATCCTGTGTGAATGCACCACACGAAATGCAGATGTGGCAGGGGGTCATTTCTAAATCACATGAGGTCCCCAGATAATACTAATTCAGTGCGAATAGGGCATAAGGTGGAGCGCAACTGGAAAAAAACAAAATTAGAGGTATTTCGCATTTCATGGAAAGAGAGCTCGATTGCATACAGAGAGGCCTTAAAAGCTGCTAGATCTGATCATTTTTCAAACCTATTAGAAGAAAATAAACAAAACCCTAGATATTCATTTGAAACAGTGGCTAAACTAACAAAAAATAAATCTTCAAGCCCAGAAGTTTCCAAGCAACACAGCAGTAATGACTTTATGAACTTCTTTACTAACAAGATTGATAATATCAGGGAGAAAATTATAACTATGCAACCGTCCACTACAGTATCGCATCAGGCAGTGCATTGTAGTCTCCCTGAGGAAAAATTGTATTCATTCATTGCTATAGGAGAGGAATCTACAACATGTATGTTAGACCCTATACCGACTAAGCTACTGAAAGAGATGCTTCCAGAGGTCATAGATCCTCTTCTTAATATCATTAATTCGTCTTTGTCTCTAGGATATGTACCAAAAGGTTTTCAGCTGGCTATGATTAAACCACTTGTTAAAAAAACGCAACTTGATCCTACAGAATTAGTCAATTACAGGCCGATCTCGAATCTACCTTTTCTGTCAAAGATACTAGAAAAGGCAGTATCTTCACAACTATGTTCCTTTATAGAAAGAAATGATATCTGCGAGGATTTTCAGTCAGGATTTAGACCGTACCATAGTACCGAGACAGCTCTCGTTAGAGTCACAAATTATTTGCTCTTATCATCCGATCGTGGTTGTATCTCGCTATTAGTGTTACTCGATCTTAGTGCTGCGTTTGACACCATTGACCACAACATTCTTTTAAATAGACTCGAAAATGATGTTGGCATTAGTTGAATTGCACTAGCATGTAGCAGTAAATGAAGAGATGTCTCATCGATCACAAGTTCAGTATGGCGTACCACAAGGCTCAGTACTAGGACCGCTGCTGTTCACTCTGTACATGCTACCCTTAGGAGATATCATTAGGAAACATGGCATTAGCTTTCACTGTTATGCTGACGATACTCAGCTCTATATTTCTTCAAAACCTGACGAAACTTATCAATTCACTAAATTAACAGAATGCATAGCTGATATAAAAAATTGGATGACTAGTAATTTCCTACTTCTAAATTCTGAAAAAACAGAGATTCTAATTATTGGACAAAAAACATCCTCACGTAATAATCTAGAATACTGTCTAACACTTGATGGCTGCTCTGTTAAGTCTTCGTCGTCGGTTAGGAAAAGGGTTAGTGTGTGTGTGTGCTAGTCTAGTATCTGTGAAAACCGCATTTTTCCATCTTAAAAATATATCTAAATTACAGCATATGCTCTCATTGACAAATGCGGAACAGTTAGTTCATGCGTTCATGACCTCAAGGCTAGATTACTGTAATGCTCTACTGGGTGGTTGCCCTGCACGCTTAATAAACAAACTACAGCTGGTTCAAAACGCAGCAGCTCGAGTTCTTACCAGAACCAGGAAGTATGACCATATTAGCCCGGTTCTGTCAACACTGCACTGGCTCCCTATTAAACATCACATCAATTTTAAAATATTGCTGATTACTTACAAAGCGCTAAATGGTTTAGCTCCGCAGTACTTGAGCGAGCTCTTAACGCATTATACTCCTTCACGTCTATTGCGATCTCAAAATTCCGGCCAGTTGATAATACCTAGAATATCAAAATCGACTGCTGGCGGTAGATCCTTCTCAAATTTAGCACCAAAACTTTGGAACAGTCTTCCTACCATTGTCCGGGAAGCAGACACACTCTGTCAGTTCAAAGCCAGATTAAAGACACATCTCTTTGACCTAGCATTCACATAATACATTATAGACTTCTATAATTCAATTTTAGGCTGCATAGATTAGGTCAGCTGGAACCGGGAACACTTCCCATAAATCCTGATGTACTCGTTACATCATAAGAAGAATGGCATCTACGCTAATTTTAGTGTCTTTGTTTATCCCGAGGTTTTCCTGCAGCCTGCCGGATCCAGGCCGTTTCCAGATCTGATGAAGGACCTTCGCCTGGACCCGATGACAACGCAGTGCTGAAGTGCCAACTAGTCTCTCCCTATGGAGGATCCCTTTCCCACTCTACAGATAAAGCGTTGTTGGAAAATTCGTTTTGCGTACCTACCCCGAAGTGACAAAATAAAATAAAAGTCTGTATCAAAAAAGGAAAGACCAGTACTTTGTTTAGGCTTGGTTTGTAGGGAATTCCAAACCTGCGCACATATATTCAAACGCACATAACTATAGAACCAATTCTTAATGCACATGTGAACGCCATCAGCGTTTCTCACAGGTTCGCGTTTAAAGTTTGTGTAGAGAGAATGGTGTCGTCTTAGCGGCCCCTAATTTAATAACAAATGATCGTTGCGACGGAAGCGAATCATTTAAATCTAACTTTAGCTGGAAAATAACTTTATTAAAGAACCGCTATAAAGCCAAAACAATCTATGTTACCTTAAATTATACGTTTATCTCTGTAAAGCTGCTTTGAAACAATCTACATTGTTAAAAGCGCTATATAAATAAAGATGACTTGACTTAAGAAGAATCTCTATAACTATGAATAACTTGTATGATATTTGACAAATACTACTTTATCAGTAACTTGGTGTTTACTGATTATTCCTAAAAAAAAAAAAATAGTAAACTATGTTGAAAATGACTACAATTCTGGTAACTTTGTTGCAAATTGGGAACCAGATATAAAATAAATGTAAAATAAAAACAGTTAAAATAGTATTTAGCTTGATCTGATCTTGACAATCAATATAAAAGTGTCTCAAACCTCCCTCTACTGACCATTTGTTAAAAATCTGTAACCATTTCATAGTTGAACTGTTTGTCTAAATGTGATGAAGTGCCTGAATGTTTCTAACATGAATGTTCTTCAGCATCATGAATGAATGAGGAATAAACACCAACCTCTTTGTTCTTCAGGATCTTCAGTGTGTTTCATTCTGCAGGATTCTGGATCACTCATGTTCTCACTGTCCTCTTTAATAAACTCAGTCTTTGCAGATTTCAGCTCTTCCTGATGCTCTGATGCTCGTCTTCACTCGTAGCTGATGGGAATTTACAGCATTTATTGAAGAATTACTGTGGGAGGAGCTTCACTGATGATGAATTACAACATGGGCGGAGCTTCACTGATAATGTATTCCAGTGTGGGAGGAGCCAATCTGCCAAAATCAAAAATATCAATTACTGAGTGAGTTTGTTTTTATAATAAATGACACTAGGCATTTATGTCTGTCTATCTATTCATCGTACAGTAACTGATCTCAATTTATTAATTATTTTTAATAATTTTTATTGCTAACCCATAACATTATTCTGCTCCTTCATTAACATACAGGTATCTAGAAATATAGAAAATAATTTAAATCATTTAAATTCTTCCAAATATAAATAGTGGTAAGAAAAACAGCTAAAAACATAAACACAATAATAAATGTATATAGTAGCCAACAAATACCCTCAGTCTGCTGACACTAATGAAATGAGCTTTAAGTGACAATTTACAGGAGATCTGAAGACATCAGCATAATAAATGAGGTGAAAACAGGAACTATTGTCATGAAATAAAGATTGTTTTCAGCAGATCTGTTAATATTATCTATAATATAATATTACTATCAACACTCATTCAACAAGCCATTCAGGATCATCAGCAGATCATCTCACTTTATTCTGAGTGTTTGCTGTTAGAAACACATTATTTGAGTCAGATAGATGATAAAAGCCTATAAAACTGCTCTACTGAAAGACAATACTGTTTTTTCTCACAATATGACATGGATAAAACATCAACAACACAAACACAATCACTAATGACACTCATCTTCATCAACCACTACAGAGAAATAATTACAGCAGCATAATGTCCAAATTAATCTAAATATAGCGAGTTTGATCTTACAATAACTACATTAATCACTATAAAGTAGATCATTAAAATAATATTTTATATGCGCAGAAACTGGGTGCCATTTGGGTCTGCAACGTTTGATGAATGATGCATAAGGCACAAAAATGTCCCAAAATGTGTTTACAAAGCTTAAAGTTATTCATCCAAGTGTTCTTGTTGACATGATATATGATAAAAAAAATATACTATTTTTAAAGAATTACATACTATGTTTAATAATATTTTCTTAGTACATAGCCAATTTCACATGTCCGTGTTGACCACCATGACATTTGCATCTAAGATATTTTTTGAGTATTTAGTAAGATATTTTTTTTTAACTTTATATTTTCTAAAGTTATGTATTTTTTAAAGAAATTATATGCGTTTCCCTTTTCACATAAGATATATTTTATTCAAAATAAACCTTAATTTTTGTAAATATTTTGTTATTTGTCTCTCAGTTTGACTTGCCACCCCGTCACACTAACTTTTGTTGTATCTATAAATAATGTACTGTAGCTTTAAATGACATCACAAAGAAGAAGTGACATCATTGGAGCCAAAAGCAGCCAAGTACTGACATTCCTCTGACTATGTTGTCAGCATGGGCGAAGAGGATTCATTTAGCCTGGCAGAAGAGGAGTTCCCAGCTCTGCCTGCTACTCCAAGCAAGCCACCAGCTGCTAAAAAAAAGGCCAGTGATAATACGAGTGTTCAATTCAATCAATCAATCAATCAATTCAAATGTATTAGCCATTTCAACTAAGTTGATAGGGATTTGTCTTGGTATGCTCACATACAGCTTAATTGACATAATACACTGACATTACAACATGTTCCACACATACTTCACAACAACAACAAATACACGGACATAAAAGCCTCATATTGCACATGAGATGAGTTAGCAGAATGACCAGATGAAGGGTGCTTGAAAACAGAACCTCATATAAAACATTCTGGGAGTAAACTGATATAAAAGCATTCGGTATCCTAGCCTCAGACCATATTTAGGTGACGTATGGCCTGGGGATAGGTACTGTCTCTGAAGCGTGATGTTCTATACCTCTTGCCTGATGGCAAAATATTAAATAAATAATTTGCTGGGTGGGAGGAGTCAATGGTGATGTTTCTTGCCTTCTTAATGATTCTAGTGTTGAAATGTGAAGCTATGGAGGGCATACTACAGCCTATGATCTTAGATGCTCTGCTCACTACTTTCTCAAGCTGTTGCTTGCCTTGACTGGTTGCATTACTATACCAGGACAGGATAGAGAATGTTAGCACGCCTTCTATGGCGGCTCGGTAGAAGTGAGTCATGCATTTCTGGCTGACCCCGAATTTCCGTAACTGACGGAGGAAATAAAGTCTCTGATGGGCTTTGTTTACAATGAGACTGATGTTCAGGTCCCATGAGAGCGACTGGTGAATGGTGGTGCCCAAGAAACGGAAGGACGGGACCCTCTCAACAACCTGATCATTGATGGAGAGGGAAAGGTGTTGAACAGTCTTCCTTCTAAAATCTACAATCATTTATTTTGTTTTAGTTGTATTGAGGATTAAGTTATTGGCCTTGCACCACTTCACCAGCCGCTCAACCTCTGCCCGATAGTCAGTCTCATCACCATCAGAGATAAGGCCTAATATGGTGGTATCATCTGCAAATTTTAACAGTTTGACTGATGTTTGATTGGATGTGCAATTATTAGTGTAAAGTGAAAATAAAAACGGGGACAGGACACACCCTTGTGGGGCGCCGATATTAAGAGTCCTCGTTGATGACACATGATTATTAATTTTAACAAATTGTTTCCTACAGGATAAAAAGTTCAAAATCCATTGACAGAGAACAACATCAACACCCATCGCTGAAAGAGAGTTATACAGCCTGATAGGGATAATGGTGTTGAAGGCTGAACAAAAATCAAGGAACAGGATGCGAGCATATGTATTTTTTGACTCAAGATGTTGGAGAATAAAATGAACGCTCAATGACACTGCGTCATCTACACCCCTATTTGCCCTATAGGCAAACTGATGACAATCCAGTGTGATATGCGCTAGTTTTCTGCAGACCAAGCGCTCAAATACCTTCATTACAGTCGATGTGAGCGCAATTGGCCTGTAGTCATTTAGGCAGGTGATGTTATTCTTCTTAGGCACTGGAATAACCATAGCTGATTTAAAACAGATAGGTACAGTTGAGGAGGAGAGAGACCAGTTAAAGATGTAATTGAATATTGGAGTAAGCTGGTCTGCACAGTTCCTCAGCGTAGCTGGTGTTATACCATCAGGCCCCGCAGCTTTCCTGATATTTTGATGGTGCAGCAGCCTCCTAACATCATGCTCTGAGATGGTAAAGGGGGGGGGAGGGGTGATCGACCATACCCGTTAGAGCAGTGGTTCTCAATTCCAGTCCTCGTGACCCACTGCTCTGCACATTTTGTATGTCTCCCTTATTTAACACACCTGAACCAGATCATCAGCTCATTAGGAGAGACTCCATGAACTGAACTGAGTGTGTCAGATAAGAGAGACATACAAAATGTGCAGAGCAGTGGGTCACGAGGACTGGAATTGAGAACCACTGCGTTAGAGGAAGGCTCAGAGAATTAATCTGGGTTACTCTGGGCTCAAATCTGCAGTAAAAATCATTTAGCTTCTCAGGGAGGGAGGGGTCGCAGTCTGAGACGTGATGCTTGATCTTATAGTTGGTAATTGTCTGCAGACCCTGCCAGACACCCTTAATGTCATGGACTTGGAGCTTATTTTCAAGTTTCACTCTGTAAGTGGCTTTAGCTGTTTTAATAGCCTTTTTGAGTTGGAGTCTGTATAGTGCTTTATCATCACATCTGAATGCAGCGTTTTTTCCCTACATAAACGCCTTACATCCTTGTTAAGCCAAGGCTTGTTGTTACTGTAACTGATGACAGTTTTGATGGGAATACACACAGACTCACAAAAGTTTATATAAGACATTACAGTATCAGTGAAAGTGTCAATATCACCATGCACAAAAACACTCCAGTCTGTGACATCAAAACAGTCTTGTAACATGTCTATGGCCGGAGGAGAGTACCACCTGACCCTCTTTTTCACTGGTTTAGTTGTTTTTAGTTTCTGGCGGTATTTAGGGACAAGTAATACAGTGTTGTGATCAGACTCACCAATCGGGGCTCTGATTAGAGCTTGATATGCTTCTGGAATGGGAGAGTAACACTGGTCCAAAGTTTTATCCAGCCTGGTAGGAGTATGAATCTGAGGCTTGTATCTTGGAAGAGCTTTCTTCATAGATACATGGTTAAAGTCACCCAGCAACAGGATTACAGAATCCGGATTGGAGTTTTCCATGGCGAAGATGTGATCAGCCAGTTCCAGTGTCGCTGACGTCATCGCAGCGCTCGGTGGAATGTAAACAACACATAGTATGACGGAGGAGATTTCTCTCGGTGAGTAAAAGGGGATGCATTTAACTGTGAGATATTCCAAGTCCGGCGAACAGTTGTGTGATAGAGTTTTGGTATACACACACCAGTTACGGTTAATATAAATACAAACACGCTGCTTAAGGGATTCGCTGGTGCGATCTGCCCGATGAAAGGTGAAGCCATCCAGTTGTAATGCAGAGTCAGGGATATACTCGTGCAACCAAGTTTCTGTCAGGCAAATGGCAGAGCAGTCTCTTAGATCCCGTTGGGAAAGAATGAGGGCAGTAAGTTTGTCCTTCTTGTTTGATAACGAGCGAACGTTGGAGAGAGTGAGGCTCGGGAGGGCAAGCCTGTGCCCCCGGTATCTTAGCCGAACCAATGCTCCTCCACGCTTACCTCTCTTCCTCAGCCGGTGTTTTGGGTGTTTCCAAGGGAAACCAGAGAATGGATCCGGCACAAATGACTGTGAAACCGGCAAGTTGTTCCGAATGTGGATGAGTTCGGCTCTGTCATATTGAATGAGACCGTCGCAAGATTTCATAAACAAACAAAACAACAAATACACCAAACAAACAGAGAGCAAAACCGAGTCGCCATAGTGCGGCGCCATCTTGGATTTTTCCTCTCAGCTGGCGAACATAACGCAGCTGATTAACTGCCGCTCTGACACGATAGAGCGAAAGATCTCCGACCTGAGAGAAAAAGTGGATGCTGTGTCGTTTGATTTAAAGACTGTCACAGCAAAGGTGGTGTGCTTGGAGCGGCGCGTGGATCAAATTGAACAGCCAGTTAACAAAATGGAGAGAAGAATGGATGATCTAGAAACCTACATGAGACGGCGCAACCTGAAGATCATAGGCATTCCAGAGGCAGCTGATGAAAATATTCGTCTAGAAGTCATCAAGATTTGTCGAGCTGTTCTTCCCAGCGAAAGTGATAAGCTTCCAGGTGCCATTGATGTTGTTCACCGTCTCGGGAGTGCGCAACAGAGTAGCGGTAGGCCTAGAGCAACTATACTACAGTTTTCCACGCGCTCCTACAGAGATGCAGTTTGGAAGGCTGCCAAAAGCTCCTCGTATTTGCGGGACAAGGGTTTGCAGTTCAGAGAAGACTTTTCCAAAGGAGATCGCGAGAAAAGGATCAAGTTGTGGCCGGAAGTTCAAAAAGCTCGAGCGGCTGGGAAAACTGCTTACTTTGTTGGAGGTACAGCCTTTGTACAAGGGCAAGGTGAAATTATCCTCAAGGTCGACTGAGTTGGGAAATAATGCTGTTGAAGACATGTGGGCTTCTGTTGAAGAGTTGAAGACAAGACGCGTGTTTGCGTGATCTTGTATATCTGCCCTTTTACTGTTTCAGTTGTTGAAGCAAGATTTTATTTTTTATTTTATTTTTATTGAAGAGATGCTTATTTGCACAGAATACAAGTCTTTATGGTGCTACATTATGTGGTTGGCCTTTTGCCAACTTTATTTTAATATACTGACTGTTATAAGAGGTTACAAGTTGTTTTGTTGTTTCAGAGTTAACTTTGTTGTTTATGTCATTTTCCATTATATCTTTGAATGCCAGGGGTTTAAGGGATAACGTTAAGCGTAAGGCTTTGTTTTTGTTCACTAAGAGATTTAATAATGACTTTGTATTTTTTCAAGAATCTCACTCTATTGCTTCTGATGTTAACTTTTGGAGATCACAATGGGGTAGTGATATTTGGCTGTCTCATGGAACAGAACACTCAGCAGGGGTTTCTTGCCTGAAAAATAACTATAGAGGTGAGGTTTTGCATTCGGATAGTGATGAAAATGGCCACTTTATATGCTTAATTATAAAATGTTTTAGTGTAATTTTTATAGTAGTTAATATCTATGGATATAATTGTAAATCTGATAATGACCATTTATTATGTCCGTTGGAGGAAAGACTTACACATTGGTTATCCAAATTTCCTGATTCTTATTTAATTATAGGGGGTGATTTCAATGTTGTTGTAAATGAGTCAATAGATAGGTGGCCTCCAAGACGACCTTCAAATTTAAATACAGATTTCATTTGATTGATATATGGAGAGAGAAACATTTAGATGATATTGTGTATACTTGGAGTAACAAGGATGGCAGTAGACGTTCTAGGATTGATTTTTGGCTTGTCTCTAACCATTTTGATGGGAACAATATTTTGGTTAATGTTTTGCCCACACCATTAACTGACCATAAGTCCATATTAATTACAATTAATATTTCTCCAAACACAAATTGTAACAAGTATAATTCATACTGGAAAATGAATAGTTCTTTGCTTAAATTAAGTGCAGTTAAACAGGAATTGGAAAAATTAATTAATTATTATTGGATTAAAGCTAAAAAGGAAGGGTTGCTTTGTCATAATTGGGAATTATTAAAATTTGAAATTGGAAAATATTTGAGGAAGTATAGTAGCACATTAGTTAAATCACAATGTCTTGTGGAAGAGAAAGTTGTTAGTGAAATCTTAGCTATTTCTAACATTTCTGCGGTGGACCTGGTAGAAGGACAGAGACTGCGTCTAACAGAGCCGCAAAATGAGCTTGATAATATGTACAAAATGCGAGCACAAGGTGCTTTTATTCGATCAAGGCAAAAATGGTTAGAGCATGGAGAGCAATGTCTGCTTATTTTTTTAATCTTGAAAAGTCAGTTGATGCAATTTCTATGATTATTATTCTAAATTATATATTTCTAAATTCAGTGAGCATAATATGACTTATTTTTGTAAACAGCTTAAGAATGTTAAAACAATAACTGAGGAGGACCAAAAATTATGTGATCTTCCAATAACTATTACGGCAATTAAGCAAGCTATTAAACGTTTAAAATGTAATAAATCACCCGGTAATGATGGAATTACTGCGGAGTTCTATAAGCAGTTGTCTGAGATTCTTGCCCCGTTTCTTTTTGAAGTATACTCTGAAAGCTTACAGTGCTCACAGCTTCCTACAACTATGACGCAAGGTATAATTTGTTTGATTCCTAAGCCAAAGAAAGATTTGTTGCTTATTGATAATTGGAGGCCCATTAGTTTGTTGAATAACGACTATAAAATATTTGCTCAGATATTTGCCCAAAGATTCAAATTAGTATTAGATTCCATTATTGATGGAAATCAATCTGGGTTTATGAGAAACCGTCATATATGTAACAATATTAGACTTATTTTTGATCTTATTGATTATTCTGAACTTATAAAAGATGATAGCTTTATACTTTTTTTAGACTTTTTAAAAGCCTTTGATTCTGTTGTGCATCCTTTTATTTTCTACTGTTTAGAACCCTTTGGGTTTGGGGCTTATTTCTGTAATGCCATGAAAACTCTTTATGCTGGGGGTAATAGTTCTGTGAAATTAAATAATGGCACTACTCAAAGATTTGATTTGGAAAGAGGAGTTAGGCAAGGCTGCCCAGTTTCTGTTTACCTTTTTCTTATTGTTGCCCAGGTGTTTTGTCACTTCATTAAATCATCCAATTTAAAAGGAATTCAAGTTGAAGAGAGAAGTGTCCTGATAAGTCAGTTGGCTGATGACACGGCTCTTTTCCTGAAAAATGTTGGTCAAATTCAGTCAGCTGTCAAGATCATTGACATTTTTTCTAGTGCCTCAGGTCTTTGCCTTAATTTACAAAAATGTGAATTATTTGCTTTAAAAAGTTGCCATTCCAGAACTATTTGTAATATCCCTGTAAAGGATGCACCAACTTATTTGGGTATGGTTATTACTAAAAATGAGCAGGAGAGAATCCCACAAAATTTCGACCCGGTGATTAAAAAAAGTAAAGAATAGATTTAATATTTGGTTGCAGAGGGACTTGTCTCTCAAAGGGCGTGTTCTGTTGGCTAAAGCAGAAGGTATTTCTAGGCTTACTTATGTAGCTTCCTCAATACACTCGGATAATAAAATAAATAAGATAAACGATCAAATTATGCTGAATTTTTTGTGGAAAAACCGTATACACTATATTAGAAAATCTGTAATTGTTAATTCATATAAAAATGGTGAGCTTGATTATTTAGATTTTTCTATTTTAAATAACACTTTCAAAATTAACTGGTTAAAATATTTTCTAAAAAACACTGATTCTGTGTGAAATATAATTTCTAAATCGGTTTTTGACAAACTTGGTGGTCTTCCATTTTTGCTTATGTGTGATTACAGAATCGAGAAACTTCCAGTTAAACTGGCAGCTTTTCATAGGCAAGCACTTTTGGCTTGAAGTTAATTTACAAGCATACTTTTTCTCCACATCATTATTACATCTGGAATAATGGTAATATTTTGTACAAACATAAGAGCATATTTTTGAAAACTATTTTTGAGGGCATTCTTGTGGTTGGACAGTTGCTGAATTATCAGGGGTATTTAATGACTTATGATGAGTTTCTTTCATACTTCAACTTCCCTGTTTCCCCTAAAGAATTTGACTCTGTAATTGGTGCTATCTCTTCAGGTGTTGTCTCTTTATGTAGAGGTATTTCATACTCTAAACGTATGTCTTTATTGCATCTAGCTGATACGATTTGTGGTAAAGTTTGTTTTTCGACAAGCAAAAATAATAAGGCTATACGTTCCCTTTTTCAAAAAGAGCTAAGTCAGTAAACCATATGTCCTTTCCTATTGGTCAAGGTTTATTGGAAATATTAATTGGAATAAGGTCTGGTTGTTACCTAATAAATATATTATTACAAATAAGGTCAAGGAAATTTAATTTAAGATACTGCATAAATTTTACCCTGCTAAACATTTTCTATCCAAATTTAACAAAGACATAGATGTAAATTGTTCCTTTTGTTTTTTGCAACCAGAAACTGTACCTCATATTTTTTGGCACTGTCAATACACCAAAAGGTTGTGGTGGGAAGTTTCTAAATTTATAAATAACAAATTGGGATGTAATTTTCTTTTGCTTTACGAACATGTAATATTTGTTTTTTTCCCATATGAAAAGAGTCTGGAAAAGGAAGCATATATTATTAATCTTTTGATTATTTTAGTTAAGTTTCATATTCATCTGTGTAAATTTACTAATCAGAAACCTTTTTTTTCTGTGCTATTGAAAGAATTAGAAAATTATATGGTTTCCATTAAGGACAGTACAAATAAAAAAGCTGTTAAAACCATGTATTTGTTGAATACTTTTCAGATTTTGTGAAATGTCAAAGCCTTTTATTGTCTGTTTGGTCTATTTAGTGTTGTTTTCATTCAATTTTTGTATTGTGTATTTGTGTATCTTTAACCCTGGCATTTTTATTTTTATTTATTTATGTACTTTTTTTGTATTTTTTATTTATTTGTTTTTGTCTTTGTTCATGTTCTGTAACTGTTGTTCTTGCAATAAAAAATAAAATAAATAAAAAACTGACATTCCTCTACATTCTTTATTTGCTGATTTGTCATGTTCGGCGGGTTAAAGTAATCATCGTGCTAAATAGAGAGCAAAAGCAATGATATTTCAGAAAGAATGTGTGTATGCTGTGAGGAACTGGACCACATGGGAGATCTGCGGCCATTTTGGGCTGAAATTGACCACCCTGTAACATGTGTTATTGTGACGTGGTGGTAAGAGATGTGCAGGGTGGGTTTTTTTCTGTAATTTTTTTTTTTTTTTTTCAAATCATTTGTTTTCTGTTAACTAAACCCTGTTTTGTTCATTCACTCACTCACTTATTACTCACTATCTCTTTCACTCACCACACAGAAATTAGTTGCATGTGCTCCATTAAATCTCCAATTTTAATGTTTCCCTCCCCCAGTTTTATAAAGTTTAAAACAAGCATGTCATAGAGAGACCCTTTGTCCACACCACCCCGTCACAGTCAACCATCAGTTACCACCCCGTCACGGGGCCATTTTGTTAAAAATGTATGCAAAAGAAATGAAGTTTTACATAAATTAATGTTAAATGATGGTGAATGATGTTCTTGTTGAAATAAATGTAACTTTATTTGTATTTTATAAGTGTATTTGTTTTTTTCAGTGCAAAAAATGAGGCCATTGAAATGTTGAATTCATATTATTTCAAGATAAAAAACTAAGACATTCATGCTTACCCTCCAGCAGAATCTTTCGCTGTCCTTGGTCTTGCAAGATATGCTATAACGCTCTGTCTATTACATATAGAACTGTCTTTGTAAGCTGAAGTAAAACTGAACAGTGTTTGTCTTTATAGAATAAAAATTTATTTGAACAAAAGATAAAAATACTATGATTAATATTTGTAGCGAATCATCAAGAGGTTACAGGTTATAATACTTCAGCTTATGCAATCTCGACAGGGCAGTCCTGTATGAGTGGAGAATCACACAGGCTTTTTACCTTGTAAGCAGTTCCAGCAATAGATGTAAAGAATAACTTGTCCTCATCCGAGCTATTCAAGCTAAGATAATACAGCAGAGCAATATCAACAATTTAAAGAGTTTCAGTTAATAAACTGAACTGGAGGAGAGCTGATTTCTCCCCAGGGATGCACACGACATCAGAATAAAAAATGCAACAACTGACAGTCAAAAAAGCAGTCATATTTAAAAAAGAACAGGGTTACATTGTTCCTATGCAGTTTCTTGTTTTTTTGTTTTTTTTCCAGAGGAACTAAATCATGTGACCTCAGCCTTCTATTGCCCCAGTCAAGCGGGATTCTGGTGCCCACATTGTCCCCCATATATGGGCATTCTTCCCTCCTTTCCGTCCTCTCTGTAAGTGTGTGTGTGTGTATGTATCTGGAAGTGTATTTGTAGGTTCATAATACACTGAAAAAAAATTGGAGTAGGATTTACTTCAAAAAAGCTAGGAAACTTTTTTCACTCAGAAAATGCTAGTAAATTTACAAAGATTTGCCAAGTAAAAACCTAAACATATTCATCAGTAGCTTTAATTAGAAATCTCTAAGTTAAATTTACTTGGAATATGGAATTAAGTAAACTTTACTTAACCTAGTTAAGTGAAAGTAACACAGAAAATAAGCAATTTTAACTTGGCTAGTAAAAGGTTGATTAATATCGATTTAGTTGAAATTTCCTTTGCATTACATTTCACTCAAATAATAATATTGAATTATACCAGTCATTTATAGTATGTGCTTTACTTAGATTATCTAGGTAATTTATACTACAGCATGTCAGATGTTAAGCATCATGTGAATGCAAAGACCTCAATACTTGGTAGACAATACACAATGACGGTAACATTTGATGGATCGTTTTTGTGTTTGAATGTGTCATTTTGAGCAGAAAATTTACTTGAAATGTCACAAAATGGCAAGTTACTAATCCTGACAACAAAAGCAATGATAAAACAGAGTGTAAATACAGCTGGAAACCAGTGAAAAATTAACCTCATTAATTATTCAAGGTCCAGTGCATGATGGGAACCCCAGCATCAGAAAAGTTGAGTAATTTTTACTTAATTTTATTGAGTTGATATTTACGCTTTCATTTCTACTCGCTTGAATTAAGTACTGATATGGAATTTACTTTGTTTTTTTAATTCTTGCCTGAACTAACTTTTTCATGTAAATTACATTGTTTTTTTTCAGTAGTATTTACTTCACCAAAAAATCATTTTTTACAGTGCATCTTTCAAAACTCAAATAATTCCCTGCATACTCTACTGGCACACACATGTTGTCCGTGACGGGGTGACACAAGAAAGACTCCCTTGCCTAAATAAAAAGGATTATATTATTGAGGATTTTGTGCCTGTGGTGGAAAAATGTGTTTTTGTCTTTAAAGTTGCAAGTTTAAAAAAAAAAAAAAGTTTGTTCTTAATGAAAATTGCACAGTGGAAATGGCACCGTTGCGTAGAATGACTCAATAAAAAAAACACTATTGTTCCAAGAGTAAAACGCTATTCATTATTAGTATTGATTTAATTTCTCACGTGGCTCGTCATAGGCTCAATGTAGAGCATTTAGCAGAATCTGTTCCAGTATGACACTTGAGATCGATATCCATTCATTCCCTTCACAGATCTTAAACTTTGACTTTAGTGCGAGACATCATGAACTCCACATATTCTCCTCATGCTCGCTGCAGCTGCACTAAATATTTATTTCAGAAGGAAGACGCCAGAAAAGACGCACAAGTATCGCTGTGATCGATGAAAACACTACAGAAATGAGCCTGTCGCTTAATCAAACTTTAGGATAAAGTGTGTGTGGTGGTTATGTGAATATGAGAAATACCGTGAACTGCTCTCCTCACCTCAGAAGACTCGACGCAGAAACTCTCAATGAGGGAAGAAGAGACGGCTACTAGCCTAGTGTTTCCATACGTCCCCTTTTCCAGGACATGTCCTCTTTTTGCGTCCGGGATTCAGCTTTTGTCAGTGCGTGCTGGTGATGTTACATCTGACACTGAAGCTTCAAAGCGCGCATCGAGTACGCAGCGCAATCTCATCATGAAGCTCCGTGCCAGGAGCGCGCACTGTTTTCAGAGAAACACGTGATCAACGAAAAACAAAGCCTCACTTTCTTTGCAGTCACGTGAATGTTTGAACCCAGACTACTACTCTACTAATTGCGTGTGTGTGTGTGTGTGTGTGTGTGTGTGTGTGTGTAATATATAAATAAGCCTACAGCCTATGTTACATGATCATATATTCTGACACATAAACAGCATAGAAACCATAAAATAATTAGATCAATATTTACTTGCATCAAGCAACTCTGTTGGTATTTTTATTTCTGTACAGAATTAATACAATTGTTACATTTATTTTATTGCCAAACTTTACAGTTTTTCTCAGTCGCTTTGGTGCATTTCTCACATCACTATTTACATTTGCACAACAGTTAATGCAGTTCTCAAAACAATTAGTACAAACTGCAACACATAGTTGATATAACCTGCAAAAGTGTGTCACTTGCTCAAAATGGAGAGCTCATTCCTCAAAAGCAAGTATTCACGTCAATGAAAGTGTCAGTGTCATCAATATGAAAAGTCCTGACACCATCGTTTATGAACAAGATAGTCAAATGGCTTGGTCATGTTTTCATTATGACAGTTTACTCCGTAAATGCTTTCCAATGCAAAAAAGTCAGATCTTGGTGACACTACCTGAAAATGCTCAAGACAGCACTATATACTATTTGCACAGCCATTTGAAAAATACAGTAAAGTTACACATTACTGTATTTAGTGAGGTAACTGAGTACAAGATACACTGAATATGTATGTTTTACATTTTTACTGCATATGCTCTTTGCAATTCTAATTTGTTCACAGCATTGTGCAAAAGAAAAAATACACCCTTATTTACAACAAACTTGCAGTTATCTCCTTTCACTGTAAAACATTTCTAACCTCTGCAAGTCAAAATTTTCTAGTGACTAGTCACATCTAAATTTTTACAGTAAATTGGCCCAAGTGCAATTCTTGTTGCAATAGTCTGTTACAGTAACATTGGCTCAATGAGAAATAATACGTCAGACTAATTGAAAAATTTAGATGTTATCAGTCACTAGAAATTTTTGAATTTCTTTTTTTTTACAGTGTTGGGTAGAGCTGTGCACAACCGTAAACAATATTGCAGTACATATTGGAACTGAACATACAACATACATAGTACTGTAATCATTCATGCACATCCAGACGTCCCTCTCTGTCTGGCCACATAATCTCATCTACATCACAGCAAATATCATCTCTTGCAATCAGAAAAAGAGAAACTGTCTCGCTTTTTTGACAGATTTTGACAATTAGTTCAACATTTTTGTATGTAATGACTCAAGCAATAAGGACTATTAGTTTTATATGGAATGACTATTCAGAATTCACAGGTATAGTTAATTTTGACTGACATGACATAAGCATATGATAATGTTATAAAACAGCAGAGAGTTGTATGAAAGCAATAGATACATGTCCAAAAGCATTTGCAATTTGTTGGAAGGAATGAGAAACTGCTACAATGATGTGCACAAATGACTAAATGTTGTGGAGGTTGAACTAACTGTTGTGCAAATGTAAATAGTGATGTGAGAAATGCACCAAAGCGACTGAGAAAAACTGTAATATGTGAATGTGTTCCTGAAACATTCAGGGGAAAGGCTCAAGTGCTTCGTGAGGCTTCATCACTAGTGTGTGCGTTTTTGCATTGCTTTAGGTCCCGCCTTCTCGCGCGCCACCATTGGTCGGTCGGTCATGTTGAGCCCAGAGCCATGGTTGAGCCAAATGAAGATAAAGATGTGTTCTGGTGACTGGCGTGTTTATTGAACCAATCAGATAAAAGTAAAATGAGAGTCAGCGAGAAGCTCATTTGATTGGCTACATGAAGAAGCTGGACCCGCCCTCCTCTTCGCGCTTGCGCCAAAACTGGAAGCGCAGCTAAAAGAAAGACGCAACTGTACAAATCGTGTTATTTCGGAAACTTTTTTGCACCATGCACACAACAAGCCATTTAGACATTTGCAACAGTTTTTTTTTTTACACAAAGTTAGATTTTACACAGTGAATCTGTTTTGCAGTTCCTGACTCTGTTGTTTTCGCTTGCACATTGCTGTTCACAGGCTTGCAATGCTTTTGGCCGTATTTGTGCGGGAAAAAAAACGTGCCAAAAGTGTAAGCGAGGAAAAATGGAAGTCAGAAGAATATAGATCTTTTTTTTTTTTTTTTTTGCGTTAGCATGAAGCTGCAGTTTCACAATGCATGAATTACAATGACGAATAACAGTAAAATGCTGCATATATTTTTTCTTACACTTGATAGGCGATTTACACCTTTACAAATCTTCTCTTGCGCATGCAAATTTTTACACTTGCAATCTTATTCACAAATCTTACCCTGTGCATGCAATTCTTTATGGCATCATATTACCTTCATAGAGGAACCCCAGAGTGCAGCCTGGACGATTGGGGCGGGGCAACTGTAGTGTCGCTCCGCCCTCCCCCAATTTCATTGGTTTATAATACAGCGATCATATTGTAGACGCTTGAGGCATGAGCATGTGCAATCCTTGATGTACGATTTTATGAATGATCTTCCGTACTACAGAAATATTACGTGATAACCATGGCGATTTCAGTAACGATCAATTGGAAAATTTTTTGATGAACTTATGAATTCGAGTTAAACAGTTAATACGACTTAGTAAGTTAGATGAAGTTACTGTACAACAAGCAACAAGCAAAGTAATTAGCCTACACGCTGCTAAATCTGGGGGACCAATTCTTCATTCGTGAAGATAGCCTATATATACCTAGGTCTATATCAAGTGAAGTCAAGTCACAATTATCCATATAGCGCACAATTCACATCGTTTTAAAGCAGCTTTACAAAAAGTTATATAGGCCTATGCAAACTTTAATATTGAGCGGTTTTAGGGCTGGGCTATATAAAGAAATATGTTGCTGATATAAATGATGTTTGATGTTTCGCTATATTATATTTATTAATTTACCCAGCAGGTAAGTCAGTGCCACTTTAAGTGAGCAATGAGCATGACTGCATTAAATAGCCTATATCAGGCTGATAGTAGACAATATTTTCCGTAATTTTACAACATTCATTTATGCTTCTTCATTTTTCCATTAGGATCGGTGAATAAAAACAAACTCGGGATTTTACACAAATGATGATAATTCACTGCATTTCAGACTCAGTTCCGAAAGTGTGTTTGATTTTATTTTAAAGCAAAACCACGCGTGGCAAATAAGACAATAATAGGCTGCCAAATAACACAAGCCCTGGCCATTGTGTGTTTTTTTTTGTTGTTGCGTACAATGGGAATTAAAAACCCTGCAGTGCTGAAAAGTGAAAAAGAAATTATGCTAAAACAGATATTATTATGTCGATCTATAGCAAGTATTATTATGTATGTGCTCAAGAGCGAATTTCGGTAATACATATTCATATCACTCCTCTGCTGGGTATTTTAAGTCATTATTTAGGTAGGCTACTGTTAAATTCTGCAGATTTACAGCCGTGTTTAAACAATAACTTCATCTATTCTGTGTCTTAAGTAGGTACACAGGAATAGTAACTACAATAAACATTAGCCAATAGATCTTAACTAAAATTACCATGGTAAACCGATAATAAGATACGATTAGAGTTAGCATTTAATATTTTTTCATTCATAAACTGTTTTGGGTGTTGAGGGGGGTCCACCTGAGAGTGGCACTTCCTTCGCTTCATTTGCACCTCCAACTCGACGTCAACGCAGAAAGGGTCACAATAAGAAATCTGTACCTAAGGATGCAGCCAACGAACTATCTTGGTTTATAAGTAATATAACCATCAAAAAGTGTTCTGCTGAACAAAGAGGTTGTTGTTCATCTCTGCATCTCTCAAACCACATGAGAGAGCAGTGACAAGGGTCATTATCCACAAATACAAAGGAACTGTTGTATCTTCAGCTGCTTGCTGGAGAACTAGCCTCTGGCTAGACATAGTCATGAAATAGCAGGACTACACTTGCTAGAAACAGCAGCAGTCATGCGCTTGATATTAACTATGATGAAGACGGCGGAATTCAGACTATAAATGGACAGGACTCTTTACTCTTCCTTGCAATCTCCAGTCTGATACAGCCAGCAGTTATCAGATGCAAGAAGCTTTCATTCATTTATTTCATTTATTATTTATTTGAACAGGGACAATGTAAAATATACATTAACCTTAAAAAAGGAGAGATGCATTTTACCAGGTTGTAGCACATGTGCTAATTTCCACCTGTAGTCCCTGGGCAGGCTGATGTCAACAGGTTAATAATACATCTATCTAAAAAATATAGTATTAAAATAATCACACCCTTCATTCATTCCTCAGCATTCATTTACAAGTTCACTCTCACATACACATCAATTACAATACATTATGTGAACATGTTTGTTTTAAAAGAAGCCATTTCTTGGCCCGATGTGAAAAGGTGTTAAAATGTACACATGTGGTCAGCTCTGCTGGCAATTTATTCCATTGTCTGATGGCCACACTCGAGAAAGCTGAGTTGGCGAATGCTGTTTTAATCTGAGGAATCCTACACTCACCCCGAACAGTTGACCGAGTGGCTCGAGATGTAATTTCTGAGCTCAGTGAAATAAACTTTTTTAACGGAGGAGCTGCAGTACCATTTATTATCTTGAACAAAAGACAGAGATTTGAATATATGATTATGTTTTCAAAACTTAAAATACCATGTTTTTTAAGAATATGACAGTGGTGAAATAGCCGAGATTTCTTGTCATGAACCTTAAGAGAACTTTTGTACAATGATTCCAGGGGCCGTAATGCTGTTTTACATGCCTGTGACCAACTCGTCATGCAGTAACGAAAGTGCGGAATTATCATTGCATTCAGATATAAATTAGATGCATCTGTGGTCAAAGAGTTTCTAATATACCTAAACTGTGCTATGTTAATTCTCAACGTGTTGGTTATCTTTTTAATATGTTTTTTGAAATTTAAATTTGAGTCAAGAATGACTCCTAAATATTTAATTTGGTCAACCCTTGAAATTTCCTGACCTTCAATTATGATTTTTGGTTCAGTTTTACACAGCGATAACTTACGGCGATTTGTGAAAAACATAGAAACCGTTTTGTCAACATTCAAAGTTAAATGAGAGTTTTTCAGCCAAATGGAAATCTTTACCATTTCCTCAGTTAACTTTAGGGCAACATCCTTAACAGTTTTACCATGCATATACACCACTGTGTCATCAGCGTACATTATCATTTTAGCATTAATACACACAGATGGAAAATCATTAATATAAAGAGAAAACAACAAGGGCCCTAATATAGAGCCCTGCGGCACACCCATGGTGCATGCTCGTAAGGGAGATGATACATTATTTATCGATACACACTGCCTAGCACTGAGAAAAGATTGAATCCAATTAATTGTATTTTTACTGATAGAGAAATTTGTTAATTTATCTATCAGTAGTTCATGGTTTACTGTATCGAAAGCCTTACGCGAGTCAAGAAAGACCGCCCCTACAACTCCTCCACTATCCAAACTTGATTTTATTTCCTCTATTAAATAGCAACATGCTGTCTCCGTTGAGTATCGTTTTCTGAAGCCAAACTGGAGAGGATGTAATGCTGCATTTTAATCAAGATGTTCCACTAACTGCGCTGCAACTACTTTTTCAAAGACTTTGGAGATAGTGGGAAGGATGCTTCTAGGTCGATAATTAGAGACCTGGAGCTTGTCTCCTTGTGTATAGGCTTTACTATAGCTGTTTTCAAAGCTGTAGGGAAGATACTTTCATTTATAGACTGATTTATAACTTTAGTTAGCACTGGAGTTAAAATTTCCTTGTGCTCTTTTAAAAACACAGAATCAATGGCAAAAATGTCTTTAGATTTACTATTATTTAAGTGTGATATTACTTTTAAAACTGTCCCTTCATCTACATGAGATCATTTTAAAAATGACTCATCGCAATTAAGGTTATATACACAAATTGATTTCGGGAACGTATCTGCCAGATCCCGCACAGAATCTAAAAAATAATCATTAAAAAGTGTTGCCACCTCTGTATTGTCACTTTGAATAACTCCATTTATTTTAAGTTGTACATGATCACAATTTGTTGTTTCTTTTCCAAGTAATTTATCCATACTCTTCCAAAGAAGTTTACTATTGCATTTGAAAAGAGAGTTCTCTGCGCTTCTGTAATCCACAGACAATCCGGTGCAACCAGGGCAGGACAAAACAATTCAAACAAAAGGAATCGCCGGTGCAGCACAGATGTCTACTGATTAAATTATTTATTAAAGGTGCATAACAATAAATGACTAACGTTTCGATGTGGTTACATCTTCATCAGAGTCCTTGGAGAGAATGAGCAATGAAGCCATTAATAGGGATCATCAACAGGTGTGATTAAGGGGGCGTTGGCCACCCAAAAAAGTACATCCCTCTGAACCAAGGTGTCACACTCATAAAACAATCATTAAAGGGCAAGTGCCCACATTAAAAAAAAAAAAAAAAAAAAAAAAAAAAAAAAATTATTATAAAGTTCACAATACAATGGGAGTAAAAATATATTAATCTTAAACACTGTATTTTAATATGCTTAGGTGTTTAAAGGAAGCATGTTAAACTCAATTCATCATTTAGACCTAGAGGTTCTCGAGTGTTAAGTGTATGTATCCAAAACGCTTCCCTGCATAGGAGTTTATTAATAATGTCACCACCTCTGGGTGAAGGTAAGATTTTCTCAATTCCCCAAAACTTCAAAGAAGCAGGGGAACCATGATTGGCCTGCTTATAGTGCCTCGCCATGGCATATGTTAAGTTCTGAGTACGAATTGCTGTTTTGTGTTCAGCTATCCTCAGTTTAAGTTGACGTTTTGTTTGACCTATGTACACCAGTCCACAGGGACACTTCAGAAGGTATACTACATGAGTACTGTTACAGTTGATAAATGAAGAAATAGAATATTTCTTACCAGTACGGGGATGTGAAAAATCTTTCGCATTGGTCGAGTTGGAGCATTGCGCACAATTGCCACATTTATAGAAACCCAGAGGTGGGCTAGGAAGCCAAGTAGTAGAAGGTGGGATACTCATATCTGAATGAACCAATCGGTCACGAATGTTACGGGCACGTCTGAAAATGAACCTGGGCGGCTCAGCGCAGATGTCTTTGAGTGTCGGGTCACTATTAAGAACGTGCCAATGTTTGCGAATGATGTTCTTTATTCTTCCTGCTGCTGGAGTGTAGCTAGTTGAAAAAAATACTTTAGATGTCGTATGAGGCTTAGGTTTTTTCTTTAATAATGAGGCACGGTCTGTGTTAAAAGCCCTATCCCATGCTTTAGAAATATCAGATTTATCATAACCTCTTTGATCAAAAAGACGCGCTAGGTGGGCTGCTTTTGACATAAATTCACTTGTGGTACTACAATTTCTTCTGACTCGTAAGAACTGGCCCACTGGTATATTACGAATCAAGTGAGGTGAGTGATTACTGTCTGCTCTTAACAGGGTATTCCTGCTAAGAGGTTTACGGTAGATAGTAGATTGTAAGATATTATTTACATCCTTAGAAATGGTAAGGTCTAAGAAATCAATGGACTGCTTGTTAAACTCCATAGTAAAAGACAAATAATCTGTAGTAGAATTTACATAAGTCAGAAAATTATTTAACTCACTAAGTGTGCCCTTCCATATTAGTAGAATATCATCTATATATCTGCGCCAAAGTGATATTTTGGAATGGAACGGGTTATTTTCAGTGTTCTCTATATATTTTTCTTCCCATAGGCCCATCACCAAACAAGCATATGAGGGTGCAAACGAGGACCCCATTGCAGTCCCCTGAAGTTGTAAATAGAATTTATCATAGTATTTGAAAAAGTTGTTAGATAAAATGATCTCGACAAGATTAACAAGGAATTCTGAAGGAGGCAAAACATCAATGGGGCGTTTGGTAAGGTAATACAATATGGCTTGAAGGCCTATATGGTGGGGTATGCATGTATAGAGACTTTGTACATCCAACGATACAAGGACATCATTGCTTTCGCACTTCCAATTGTCAATCAAATTTAACACATCAGTTGTATCCCCAAGGTATGATGGTAAACTGTGAACATATTGTCTTAAAAAAAAATCAACAAATTGTGAGAGAGGTTCGGTTAGGCTGCCTATACTAGATACAATAGGGCGCAAAGGAGGGTCATCAAGTCGTTTGTGAATTTTAGGTAAACCATAGAATACTGGACATCGAGGGTGGTCAATAAGTAGAAAAGCCTTTTCTTTATCAGTAATCCAGCCTTTTTTATGAGATGTATCGATAAATTCATTAATCATATTTTTTGTGCTGGAAGTAGGATTGTGAGGAAGGAGCTGATAATGTTTTTCATCATTTAATAATTTAAATATACCACAATCGTAGTTCTTTAAGCCCATAACCACAACAGCGCCTCCCTTGTCAGCTGGACGAATAATAATGTCATGTCTAGATTCCAAAGAGCGTAGCGCATCCAGTTCACTTTTTTCCATATTTTTATTTTTGGGAGGAAAGGGCCTACTTATTTTAGCCATGTCTTGCTCAACTAGCTGACTAAAAGTGACAATGGTAGGATTTAAATTAGAAGAGGGTAAAAACCTTGATTTCTTTTTAAAGGGAGTCATTTCTCTAGGGGTCTCCTTAGTATTAGAATCATAGTTTCTACATACAGTATGACCATTGGATAAGACATTGGACCTAGAAAAGAAATGTTTAAGGTGAAGCTGTCTAAAGAATTTGAATGAGTCCACTTTAAGAGAGAAAGAGTCACTTTGATTCGACGGGGCAAAGGAAAGTCCTTTGCGAAGCACTACTTTCTCTGTATCCGTGAGGTCAATGTCCGAAATATTGATTACAGTCTCCTCTGGAGGTTCCGCGGGGACCAGCGCGTGGGTGGTGGGGCTTCTCTTCTTCTTCCCCCTTGAGCCCCGCCTCGTCTTTGTCTTTCGCGTTTGTAACCTCGATCCAAAAAAGAAGTGGAGTTGGGATATGGTGAAGCGCCGCCTCCGACGTCACTCAGATCTTCAGAGGAGTCTCTCTCACTCGCTGTAGAAAGAGGCGTGTACCTATTTGTTTTAGGCATGGGTGGACGGTTGTTCCTAGGAAACTTCCTTCTGCTTCCTTGCCAATCATATACTGTCCCGTCTGCATAGTCTTTAGTGTCCCGTTCATATTTCCTTATCTTATAGGTCTGTAAGTCCTTCACAAAGCCAGATAGAGTAGAAGAGATTTTTTCAGCAGCCTCAGCAAACTTTTCTGCATTAACTTTGCTCTTCATTTCATCTTCTACCCGTTTCACTTCAGTTTTTATTTTGTCTTGTTCAGATTTGGTCTTCTCAATTATCAAGAGCATAAGATCAAGGGAGCATTTATTTAGAATGTGTTCCCATTTTTGCATGAAGGGTTGATCATCCAGACCAAATGACGGGATTTTGTTCATGCGTAAACCTCGAGGGATACGCTTGGCTTTCCAATATTCTGATAAAGTTATGGAATGCCAAAGAAATCTGGACTCTGATTTTTTCAAGTCTTCTAATTCTCTAGTCAGTGACAGTATATTAGGCACTGGAGGCATAAACGTGTCTTTGAATAAAGAGTGTGACACAATAATGTTAGCACCTTGTTCATCAGTAAAAGATAATGTCTCTGATCGTGCATTTGTACTTGCATTAATAGATTCAAAGCTGGTCATCTTGTTTTCTTTCACAGCGTGCAGCAGGGAGCGTGGAGGCCTGTCCTATTGGCCTTGGTAGTAGTCAATTGAAAAGAGAGTTCTCTGCGCTTCTGTAATCCACAGACAATCCGGTGCAACCAGGGCAGGACAAAACAATTCAAACAAAAGGAATCGCCGGTGCAGCACAGATGTCTACTGATTAAATTATTTATTAAAGGTGCATAACAATAAATGACTAACGTTTCGATGTGGTTACATCTTCATCAGAGTCCTTGGAGAGAATGAGCAATGAAGCCATTAACCCTCAGAGAGTCTTCGTTTAGCAGTCACACTCAGTGCCTTCCCGGTCAGAAGTGACCGGACACCTAAAAATGAAACTTCCTCCATCCCAGTAAAAACCAATGCAATTTATTTTTGTTCTATAATATTTATTCTTTTTAAATTAGTATTTTGAGACAATTTGATTGAACTTATTAATATTTATGCAATATTTATAGTCCATTTTTTGCCATTGAAAATAATGTTTTTTTTTTAATTATTATTATTTTTTATTTTTATTTTTCTATGCGGTATTTTCGGTTAAAATAGAGACTAGGCTTTCAGAAAAAAAAAAAAAATAAAAAAAATAAATCAATTTATTAAACATAAAATTAAATAAATCATGTTATTGCATGGGTTTACCACTAGATGCCTGTAATAGCTCTAAATGGAGATGCTTGTGAATTCTAGTTGTTTTTGGACCAAATTACTTACTTTTAAGATGTGGATTGATTGTATTTTTTTAGAAATTCTCAAATAATACTTTTTGCCAAGGTTTATAACATTTTATTAATTATTATTTTAATAATTTTAATAATTATTATATTAATTATATATATATATATATATATATATATATTAATTATAATTATTAATTATGTTATGTTTTTCACTCTTGATGTTTTAGAGTTTCACCCCTTCATTGCTGAGCACTTTTTTTCTGCATCGTGGCCGATTTGTAGCGAATTTTTGTGTTTTTGTCAATTTCCCATTCGGGGGTCATTTTTGACCGAAGACCATGAGTGTGACTATTTTTTTTACGACCACTTAGCATGCTCGGATCATGACCTCAATTTTTTTCTGTGTTCACATACCTAATGCCAGAAAAGTCATAACGTTTCGTAACATTCCAATGAAGCTGTGATTTTTAAAAATTCAAAACAGATTTTTTGTAATCTGAATTTATTGGTGTGTATGTGTATAAAAGTGTGTTTCTATGTGTGTGTGTGTGTGGGTGGGTGTGAATTTTTTGCACTCTTGATGTTGTAGAGTGTCACCCCTTTACTGCGGTGTACTTTTTTTTAGAATCGTGGCCGATTTGTAGATTGTACAGACAAAAATTCAGAGAATTTTTGTGTTTTTGTAAATTTCCCATTCATTTCCTATGGGTCGGTCATTTTTGACCGAAGGCACTGAGTGTGACTATTTTTTTTACGACCACTTGGCATGCTCGGATCATGACCTCAATTTTTTTTTGCATACACATACCTAATGCCATAAAAGTCACCAAGTATCATAACCTTCCGATGAAGCTGTGATTTTTTAAAATTCAAAACAGAAAATTTTTCGGTCAGAAGTGACCGAAGACTCTCTGAGGGTTAATAGGGATCATCAACAGGTGTGATTAAGGGGGCGTTGGCCACCCAAAAAAGTACATCCCTCTGAACCAAGGTGTCACACTCATAAAACAATCATTAAAGGGCAAGTGCCCACATAAAAAAAAAAAAAAAAAAAAAAAAAAAAAAAAAAAAAAATTATTATAAAGTTCACAATACAATGGGAGTAAAAATATATTAATCTTAAACACTGTATTATTGTGTCACACTCTTTATTCAAAGACACGTTTATGCCTCCAGTGCCTAATATACTGTCACTGACTAGAGAATTAGAAGACTTGAAAAAATCAGAGTCCAGATTTCTTTGGCATTCCATAACTTTATCAGAATATTGGAAAGCCAAGCGTATCCCTCGAGGTTTACGCATGAACAAAATCCCGTCATTTGGTCTGGATGATCAACCCTTCATGCAAAAATGGGAACACATTCTAAATAAATGCTCCCTTGATCTTATGCTCTTGATAATTGAGAAGACCAAATCTGAACAAGACAAAATAAAAACTGAAGTGAAACGGGTAGAAGATGAAATGAAGAGCAAAGTTAATGCAGAAAAGTTTGCTGAGGCTGCTGAAAAAATCTCTTCTACTCTATCTGGCTTTGTGAAGGACTTACAGACCTATAAGATAAGGAAATATGAACGGGACACTAAAGACTATGCAGACGGGACAGTATATGATTGGCAAGGAAGCAGAAGGAAGTTTCCTAGGAACAACCGTCCACCCATGCCTAAAACAAATAGGTACACGCCTCTTTCTACAGCGAGTGAGAGAGACTCCTCTGAAGATCTGAGTGACGTCGGAGGCGGCGCTTCACCATATCCCAACTCCACTTCTTTTTTGGATCGAGGTTACAAACGCGAAAGACAAAGACGAGGCGGGGCTCAAGGGGGAAGAAGAAGAGAAGCCCCACCACCCACGCGCTGGTCCCCGCGGAACCTCCAGAGGAGACTGTAATCAATATTTCGGACATTGACCTCACGGATACAGAGAAAGTAGTGCTTCGCAAAGGACTTTCCTTTGCCCCGTCGAATCAAAGTGACTCTTTCTCTCTTAAAGTGGACTCATTCAAATTCTTTAGACAGCTTCACCTTAAACATTTCTTTTCTAGGTCCAATGTCTTATCCAATGGTCATACTGTATGTAGAAACTATGATTCTAATACTAAGGAGACCCCTAGAGAAATGACTCCCTTTAAAAAGAAATCAAGGTTTTTACCCTCTTCTAATTTAAATCCTACCATTGTCACTTTTAGTCAGCTAGTTGAGCAAGACATGGCTAAAATAAGTAGGCCCTTTCCTCCCAAAAATAAAAATATGGAAAAAAGTGAACTGGATGCGCTACGCTCTTTGGAATCTAGACATGACATTATTATTCGTCCAGCTGACAAGGGAGGCGCTGTTGTGGTTATGGGCTTAAAGAACTACGATTGTGGTATATTTAAATTATTAAATGATGAAAAACATTATCAGCTCCTTCCTCACAATCCTACTTCCAGCACAAAAAATATGATTAATGAATTTATCGATACATCTCATAAAAAAGGCTGGATTACTGATAAAGAAAAGGCTTTTCTACTTATTGACCACCCTCGATGTCCAGTATTCTATGGTTTACCTAAAATTCACAAACGACTTGATGACCCTCCTTTGCGCCCTATTGTATCTAGTATAGGCAGCCTAACCGAACCTCTCTCACAATTTGTTGATTTTTTTTTAAGACAATATGTTCACAGTTTACCATCATACCTTGGGGATACAACTGATGTGTTAAATTTGATTGACAATTGGAAGTGCGAAAGCAATGATGTCCTTGTATCGTTGGATGTACAAAGTCTCTATACATGCATACCCCACCATATAGGCCTTCAAGCCATATTGTATTACCTTACCAAACGCCCCATTGATGTTTTGCCTCCTTCAGAATTCCTTGTTAATCTTGTCGAGATCATTTTATCTAACAACTTTTTCAAATACTATGATAAATTCTATTTACAACTTCAGGGGACTGCAATGGGGTCCTCGTTTGCACCCTCATATGCTTGTTTGGTGATGGGCCTATGGGAAGAAAAATATATAGAGAACACTGAAAATAACCCGTTCCATTCCAAAATATCACTTTGGCGCAGATATATAGATGATATTCTACTAATATGGAAGGGCACACTTAGTGAGTTAAATAATTTTCTGACTTATGTAAATTCTACTACAGATTATTTGTCTTTTACTATGGAGTTTAACAAGCAGTCCATTGATTTCTTAGACCTTACCATTTCTAAGGATGTAAATAATATCTTACAATCTACTATCTACCGTAAACCTCTTAGCAGGAATACCCTGTTAAGAGCAGACAGTAATCACTCACCTCACTTGATTCGTAATATACCAGTGGGCCAGTTCTTACGAGTCAGAAGAAATTGTAGTACCACAAGTGAATTTATGTCAAAAGCAGCCCACCTAGCGCGTCTTTTTGATCAAAGAGGTTATGATAAATCTGATATTTCTAAAGCATGGGATAGGGCTTTTAACACAGACCGTGCCTCATTATTAAAGAAAAAACCTAAGCCTCATACGACATCTAAAGTATTTTTTTCAACTAGCTACACTCCAGCAGCAGGAAGAATAAAGAACATCATTCGCAAACATTGGCACGTTCTTAATAGTGACCCGACACTCAAAGACATCTGCGCTGAGCCGCCCAGGTTCATTTTCAGACGTGCCCGTAACATTCGTGACCGATTGGTTCATTCAGATATGAGTATCCCACCTTCTACTACTTGGCTTCCTAGCCCACCTCTGGGTTTCTATAAATGTGGCAATTGTGCGCAATGCTCCAACTCGACCAATGCGAAAGATTTTTCACATCCCCGTACTGGTAAGAAATATTCTATTTCTTCATTTATCAACTGTAACAGTACTCATGTAGTATACCTTCTGAAGTGTCCCTGTGGACTGGTGTACATAGGTCAAACAAAACGTCAACTTAAACTGAGGATAGCTGAACACAAAACAGCAATTCGTACCCAGAACTTAACATATGCCATGGCGAGGCACTATAAGCAGGCCAATCATGGTTCCCCTGCTTCTTTGAAGTTTTGGGGAATTGAGAAAATCTTACCTTCACCCAGAGGTGGTGACATTATTAATAAACTCCTATGCAGGGAAGCGTTTTGGATACATACACTTAACACTCGAGAACCTCTAGGTCTAAATGATGAATTGAGTTTAACATGCTTCCTTTAAACACCTAAGCATATTAAAATACAGTGTTTAAGATTAACATATTTTTACTCCCATTGTATTGTGAACTTTATAATATTTTTTTTTTTTTTTTTTTTTTTTTTTTTTTTTTTATGTGGGCACTTGCCCTTTAATGATTGTTTTATGAGTGTGACACCTTGGTTCAGAGGGATGTACTTTTTTGGGTGGCCAACGCCCCCTTAATCACACCTGTTGATGATCCCTATTAATGGCTTCATTGCTCATTCTCTCCAAGGACTCTGATGAAGATGTAACCACATCGAAACGTTAGTCATTTATTGTTATGCACCTTTAATAAATAATTTAATAAGTTTACTATTGCCTTTTGCATCTTTAATCAGATTTAAATAAAAATTTGCCTTGGCTTTTCTAAGCTGCGTGGTAACCTTGTTCCTTAGACTTTTATATACATAGTGATCAGTGGTCAATTTTAATTTAAGAAAGGTTTTAAGTGCCAGGTCTCTCTGCTTCATTAGATCCCAAAGAGCGCTACCAAACCATGGCAATTTCTTTTTATTACTTCTGTTTCTCTTTAATTCTGTATATTTGGTTACAGTCTCCTGTAAGGTTAAAGTAATATTATTGCATGTATACTCACAGCCTTTACTGTCAACTTTACACTCCCAATCTATTTCATTTAAAGGAGAACTTGGTAACTTTTTTAACTTAATAAAACTGTCTAGAAATCATTTGGATGGTTAAACAACCTGTTCTGGTGATTCTGGTGAGCGTCCCGGCAAAATAGAAATTGGAAGTCTCGTGAGAAGCGGGAACAAGAACGAGAACGAGCGCGAAACACGAATCGCTTTACGGCAATTCGACATAAACACACACGCATGTATGATGTATTACCAGATTACCCACCTCGGTAGACATAGCTCCACACGATTCAGTTGGCTTGCTCCGACCAAAACAAACACACATGAGCAGCGGTAGAGAGGGGGAGGAGGCCGCCGCAAGTGAGTTTTTTACGACCGTGTTGTGACATATACGCCCCCCCACAGCTGTAGGGGGAGCTCGTGGGGAAAACATGCGACAACAAAAGGGAAAATCAGCGAAGAAGTGACTAGAGTTCGCTAGAGTTGCCGAGTTCTCCTTTAAATCATTCATTAGTGCAATTTGATTTCTCTTAGGAATATGGATAATTTTATTTTGATTATTTATTTGCTGTTTGTCCCTGAACCTAGATTTATTTATTTTTCTAGCAACTAGAGTAAGGTTGTGATCTGACAAACCTGTTATTAAATTGTATGTTTTGGTAACCCTATCTGGTTTATTTGTAAATATAAGATCAATCAAAGTTTGGGAGTTTTTGGTTAGTCTAGTTGGCTTGTTTATCATTTGAGTCATTTGTACCGAGTTTGTGATATCCTTAAGTTTTTTCTTTCTTATTTTATCAAGCCAGTTTATATTCAGATCACCCATTAACAGAGTTTCCTTTCTTTCATATTTTTTAAGTATTTCAGCTAAGCCAAGATAAAATTCATTTGTCGCATTTGGTGGTCGATATAAAGCAAGTAAAATGAAAGACATTTGTGCTGAAAGGGTTATAGTTACACCGACACACTCCAAGGTTTGCACTGGAATGTCTATTTGATGACTATCGATGCTGTCTTTAACGTAAATTAAGACTCCGCCTCCTTTCCCCTTTCCTCTGTCCCGTCTATAAACATTATATCCAGGAATTGTAAACACGGATAAAGGAGTCGTAGATGTTAACCAAGTCTCTGTAAGACACAGGTAATCAAGATTTGAGTCCAAAAGTAAATGTTCCAACTGTTCCGTTTTTGAAATCACACTACGTATGTTTATATGTCCGCCAAATATTCCTTTCGGTTTTGTTTTAGGATTCCATAGTACCGATGCATTATTGACTGTTTGAAAAAGTTTAGTGTTTCGTTGATTGGAGTTAACAATAGTCTGCAGCGAGTTGAGTTCTGTAGTTTTAGACGCACAGCATGCTAAAATGTTAGCTTGTAGCATGGAGGTCACTGGTGCTGCTGTGGATGTATTCAGCTGCGGTGAATGTTGTAAGACCACAGGGCCAGGATTTGCATGAACATCCCCACATAGTAGTAGCATAATGCAAAGAATCGTCGCGTTTCCTCGCTGAACTTTTGCGTGACGAGCCACTCTCCGTGCGCGTAACTGACCGCGGTGATCATCCTGGCAAACGGCTCGCCTGCCGTCCAGCACGTTAGAGTAGATTATATACTGGCTCCACGAGTCCAGGGGAGCAGCGAGCGTCTTTGGCACACCGCCAAGTTTGGTTGAGCGTTCACAAGCAGCTACCCAGCTCCCAAACATTTGCGTAGTAATGAGAGCCAACAGGTAAATCAACACAATTAGCACACTTAAGGCCCGGGCATTGATATCATTTGTCAATGGCCACAATGTCCAGATTGTTACGGCATTTCTTAAATCAGGCGGCTTCCCAGATGTCTTTAGGAAAGGTTTAGAATCAGCGCCTGCCGAGCTGCTGCTACTGCTACCTGCTGCTGCCGCCGCTGCCTTTAAGCCTAGCTAGTATCTCTCTGTACTCATTTTATAATCTGTAACAAGTATTCTTTTCATTTGATTCTTGTAATAAATATTGTTAAACATTTATTATAATCATCTGACTGGACCTTGGATTCTTGGGTACGTGTCACATTCATCTTTCTGGATCAGGAAGATCCTAACTGGAGGAAACGACAAGAGGTTGAGCATTCTTTTGATATAAGAATAATCACTGTGAGATTTGATTGATTAATAAAGCCTAGCCAAAGAGGCAGCTTACGACAGGGTTATTGTTGTATAGGGAACACGGTTGAAGAGTACCTTAAAAGGTAGACTTATAATTCAAACGGGAAATCTTTTATCTTTATAATAGAATACAAATTTGTAGAGACTGATCGCCTAACTCTTGAGGACAAGACTAAAGGATAGGCTCTTTAGTTACCGCGGGATTATCTATATGTCCTGGATAGGATGTAGGATCATTTGGAACGGTATTATTCGTGATAATCTATCGCAACACACACACACACTCACACGCTCACTCAGTGGGACACGGGGACTGTACCTTGATGGTAGTTGAACAAACTCAGGGTTGCAGGATTAGTTTTGAGTTGACACAACCAAACCAATCCAACCAGGCTTTGTTGCTGATCATCAACTCTCTCTGTCAACTCAGGCTTTATACTGAGTTTAGGTGTGACATCAGTAGCGAACAGCCAATCACAGGCTGAGAAAGAGTGAAACTGAGATTCACTTCTCTCTTCTGCGGAATATTACGAGATTGAAAAATATTAAGAATTTTAACAAATTTACACAGCAAGAAGAAAAAAGCTGTCTATGAAAGAGATAAAGGTATTTTACGAGAATTTAACTTTTAGTCATTTTATTGCTTAATCTGTTGATTCTAAAGCGTATTTATATTACCTGTCTAAATGTATTCCTTTAAACTGTGCCTAAAAATAATTGATAAATTAAAATTGCATGTGTGATCGATTAAAATAATTACATAAATAATATCTGAATCATACAAAATTATTATTCTAAATAAGTGTTAGCACTAAAAGCCAGACAATTTTGTCTTTAAAAATCATTTGCTATGTAGTGACCTTTAATTTGGGCTAGAAATAGGGGGAGTGACTTTATCCTTTGCTCACAGCTGATTGGTCCAATTTCGGCTGGAGATCTCTTACCTGGAACATCATGCTAATAAGCTTGGTATGATTTGTGTTGAACAATTATTTGAGTTTGAAAGGTGTGCTTTAACATTTGTAAGTTATTGTCAAGGCATTTGATTTGGTTGATTATACAGTAGTCAACATTTGAATTGGATCAAAAAAGTTCTTCAAAGTCGTTCTAAGACAAGAACGGAAATTGTACAAATTCATGTTTAACTTTGATGAAATGTTTTGATCCACTTCAAATGTTGACGACTGTAGTTAATATGGTGATGGTGAATGTGACGTTACATGATACCTTTATTTATATTAATGCATATTTGTTTTGTTTCAATCTATCTTTTAAAGACTATCAGCAACTGTACTGCTAAATAAAAAGAAGTCAATAAAAACAGTAAAGCTCAATGAGTTGTCCTCTTGAGTCCTTAAAATTTTGAATGCCATTTCAAGTTTGGGCACAACCATACAGAAAAAGTTCAATCAATTTACACTTTATACTGTATCATTGCCTACATATATTTGTTCATATCACTGAGCCATACCAAACGCTAATGCTAAGAGTTTAATGAACTCATTTGATTAGCTAGTTGATAAAAACCAAAATAAAACCAAAAACTGACTGGCTAGCTTTAATGTCTAGTGCTAATGCTAGTGCTCATGCTATTTTCCCTTCATTTTTATTAAAGGCAAATCTGAATGGTGTGAGGGCATATTGCAGGTAACCCAGTAAGCCAATGTATAGAAAAATAATGTAGGAACTACATTTAAATATAAACATATACTTATAAAACACTATCAGAGAATGTCTAATAGGAAGAGAATTGGCACTCTCTGGTTACTTCCGGTTTCTGGACTGGCTGCAGTAACACATCTCTGTCCACATGAGGGCGCTCACAGGACGAGTGCAGTTCCACTCTGGCTCCACATGAGGGCGCTCACAGGGCGAGTGCAGTTCCACTCTGGCTCCACATGAGGGCGCTCACAGGGCGAGTGCAGTTCCACTCTGGCTCCACATGAGGGCGCTCACAGGACGAGTGCAGTTCCACTCTGGCTCCACATGAGGGCGCTCACAGAACGAGTGCAGTTCCACTCTGGCTCCACATGAGGGCGCTCACAGGACGAGTGCAGTTCCACTCTGGCTCCACATGAGGGCGCTCACAGGGCGAGTGCAGTTCCACTCTGGCTCCACATGAGGGCGCTCACAGGACGAGTGCAGTTCCACTCTGGCTCCACATGAGGGCGCTCACAGGGCGAGTGCAGTTCCACTCTGGCTCCACATGAGGGCGCTCACAGGACGAGTGCAGTTCCACTCTGGCTCCACATGAGGGCGCTCACAGGACGAGTGCAGTTCCACTCTGGCTCCACATGAGGGCGCTCACAGGACGAGTGCAGAATGAATGGAGGTCTATGGCGCTATACCCCTCAAAATCCACTTTTCTCAGGATATAATTTTTTGTCTAGTAATTTGAATGTTGTATTCAAAAGGAGATGCACAGAAATTACACACTGCTGGGTGTTAGATTTTTTAGAGTCACTTATTTGCTTTAAAAAGTCTTTTAAAGTGTCAATGACGTCACACACATCGTACGGCCAGAGATACTGCTTTACGGCAATCCTTCAGTCACTTTGGTGCTTTCGCGCTCTGCACTTTCTTTTCACTCGAGGCATCGACAACACAGCTGACACAGGCAAACACACAACACAGCTGACACAGGCAAACACACAACACAGCTGACACAGGCAAACACACAACACAGCTGACACAGGCAAACACACAACACAGCTGACACAGGCAAACACACAACACAGCTGACACAGGGAAACACACAACACAGCTGACACAGGCAAACACACAACACAGCTGGCACAGGCAAACACACAACACAGCTGACACAGGCAAACACACAACACAGCTGACACAGGGAAACACACAACACAGCTGACACAGGCAAACACACAACACAGCTGACACAGGCAAACACACAACACAGCTGACACAGGGAAACACACAACACAGCTGACACAGGCAAACACACAACACAGCTGACACAGGGAAACACACAACACAGCTGACACAGCGAAACACACAACACAGCTGACACAGGCAAACACACAACACAGCTGGCACAGGCAAACACACAACACAGCTGACACAGGCAAACACACAACACAGCTGACACAGGGAAACACACAACACAGCTGACACAGGCAAACACACAACACAGCTGGCACAGGCAAACACACAACACAGCTGACACAGGGAAACACACAACACAGCTGGCACAGGGAAACACACAACACAGCTGACACAGGCAAACACACAACACAGCTGGCACAGGCAAACACACAACACAGCTGACACAGGCAAACACACAACAGCTGACACAGGTAAACACACAACAGCTGACACAGGTAAACACAACACAGCTGACACAGGCAAACACACAACACAGCTGACACAGGCAAACACACAACAGCTGACACAGGTAAACACAACACAGCTGACACAGGCAAACACACAACACAGCTGACACAGGCAAACACACAACACAGCTGACACAGGCAAACACACAACACAGCTGACACAGGTAAACACACAACACAGCTGACACAGGCAAACACACAACACAGCTGACACAGGCAAACACACAACACAGCTGACACAGGCAAACACACAACACAGCTGACACAGGCAAACACACAACACAGCTGACACAGGCAAACACACAACACAGCTGACACAGGTAAACACACAACAGCTGACACAGGCAAACACACAACACAGCCGACACAGGGAAACACACAACACAGCTGACACAGGGAAACACACAACACAGCTGACACAGGGAAACACACAACACAGCTGACACAGGCAAACACACAACACAGCTGACACAGGGAAACACAACACAGCTGACACAGGCAAACACACAACACAGCTGACACAGGCAAACACACAACACAGCTGACACAGGGAAACACACAACACAGCTGACACAGGCAAACACACAACACAGCTGACACAGGGAAACACACAACACAGGTAAACACACCACACAGCTGACACAGGGAAACACACAACACAGCTGACACAGGCAAACACACAACACAGCTGACACAGGCAAACACACAACACAGCTGACACAGGCAAACACACAACACAGCTGACACAGGGAAACACACAACACAGCGAAACACAACACAGCTGACACAGGGAAACACACGTGCTAGTATATATATATATACAATTTTCTGCACATGTTGATTTTAATGTCCTCCCCATTTTATGCAAGATGAAGAGAAATATGCAGAGAAAGGCAGAATATTGGGTGTTTTACAAAATGAGAGGAAGCTGTTATTAGAAAAAGCTTTATCTTCAGTAGCACTCAACACTCATCCCAGCAAACCTTTAGCAGCAAAAATAGAGTAATGGTAAGTTCAGTTCACTTCTGATCATTTTAAAAGAATCACTCAAATCGGACATAGATCACACAATTTTCAGCACCATTATTCCAGTCTTCAGTGTCACATGATCCTTAAGAAATAATTTTAATATTATGAACTGATGCTCAAGAAAAGGTTTGATGCTTAATGTTCTTGCGCCCACTTCAGTTGCCCACTGAAGCTAAGCAGGGTTGAGTCTGGTCAGTACCTGGATGGGAGACTCCTGGAAAACCAGGTTTCTGCTGGAAGAGGTGTTAGTGAGGCCAGCAGGGGGCGCTCATCCTGTGGGTCCTAATGCCCCAGTGTAGTGACGGGGACACTATACTGTCAAAGAGCACCGTCCTTTGGATGAGATGTTAAGCCGAGGTCCTGACTCTCTGTGGTCATTAAAAATCCCATGGCACTTCTGGTAAAGAGTAGGGGTGTAACCCGGTGTCCTGGACACATTCCCTCCAATCGCCCTGCCAATCATGGCCTCCTAATAACCCCCATCCACTGAACTGTAAGCTTTTCCCTTTCTCCCTCTGTAGCTGTAATGTTTCCATCAGGAGTTATCAGCATCCTTCAGCTCGTCACACAGCTCTAGTAATTCCTCCACAGTCGTACAGGGTTCCTCTGTGAGATCAGACTCAGAAGAGCTCGGCCGGCTCGTGTTCTGCTCTCTGAACGCTGATGTGATGTTTTCCTGGAGTTCGTCCAGTTTCACTGCGATTCTCCTCTCCAGATTCTCAAATAACTTGTATATTTCTGTCCAGAATTTGTTTTGGAACATTAATGACATTACTAACTACAGCAATGAAAAACATACGTCTGTTTGGGAGACAATTAATAAAACTGACTGTAAGATAATTATGATGAAATTAAAGAGTTACCATCTCGAAGAGATTGTGGATCATTCGGGAGAGTCGGGACGTTTCCTGGTGGGCTGGTAGTGTTTCGAGGCCGCGAGGGCCGGTCTGATAATAGCTCTACATTGCCAGTTCTCAGCAACAGCATCCGGTGGCCTGGTGTGTGGCCGCTGCCCGCTGGACAAACGGCGGCAGATCCTCTTATTTCAGGAGAAACACAGGCTAATCAGAAAGCACTCGCGAAGTGCAGGTCCAACCATGTCTAGGTTTTCACAAATATAGGGGGATCAGTGAGCGGCCCCTCCCCAAATGGCGTAGCCCGTCGGAATATGACGTAAAGCCATCGAACACCTCTTTTTTTCCTCGTCACGTTTTGGAAGTCTAACGTTAACAGACAGTGTGTGAGTGAGTCTAAATGATGGAAAGGCACAAAAGAAAAGGGAAAGGTGGCGCTGAGAAGGTCAGACTCAGAAGGAAAAATATTATGGAGGAGCGAAATGCTCCAAAATAACGGACATGTTCTGGGAATCACCGAGCAAAGAGACTACAGGGGAAATAAGCTAAAGCTCCTAATGTCTCCGCTAGGCACAGATGGGGAATTAGCACCAGCTGCCAGCCAGCCAAAAGCTTGTGAAATCTGAAAGTAACTCAGTGTAAATATGAGACAAATGAATGGTTTACTATTGAGTGGCTCTTGAATTTGTCCTTCAGTGGTTGGCAGATGTTCCTAGTTTTAAAACGAGTAACTTCCCTTGGCTGCTGCTATGTGAAGTGTATAAGGATTATGACGCTAACACTAGCAGAAGCTAATGCGTGTTCGAGCAAGATGACCCTGAAAATAGACCCTTTTCAACATCGTAAGTCCTGCAAAGTTTTTTATATTTAAATTTTTACAAATATGTATTACATTCATAACACTGTACTTTATATTATATTACCTTTGTATCAAATTACAAAAAACTAGTTAATGCTGCTGTGAGGGTGTTTCTAATACAGCGGCTGTGGGAGTGATGACAAACTGACATATTTCTCTCTTCTGATGGCCGTTATCAATCTCTGGCTATTTTCTCTCAATCTCTCGCTATTAAATATTAGATACATTAGATAAATATTAATTTCTCAAGAAAAAAAAATCACCTAAGGCTGTGAACACACTGAGAGCCCTGTCAGCTGGTATTAGTCTATTATTAAAGGTTAAAAATATCAACTCAAATATAATTAGAATGTGTTTTTATTATGATAATGTTATAATATTTTAACAATATACATAAAAAAAATATAATAAAATAAATATGTAATATAGTGCACATATTTAGCAAAATACTCCTCTAGCTAATTTTTCTAGCCAACTAGTGTGCTATGGTCATTAATGTTCCTGAGGTAAATGTAGCGTCACGTGTAGGTTATAGTGTTCTCCAGCTGTTATTGAGCTCTTCCGCAGGTGAAAAACACTGACTGATGGATATTATGTATGAGGGATATACATTTCGGTAAGCTGTACTGTATCTTTCAACACACCTATTGTTCATTCCTGTTTATTTGCTATTAACTAGTAGTGAAGAGTAAGAGATGATCGGTTCAGGAGATACAGAGATCTGTCACGTCACATCTACAAGCGCCTAACCCGTATTTATTGATGAATTTCGTGATAAAATGGACAGAATCTGAGAGCTGAGAGTGTGTATCATATCAATAGTAGCCTTGTCTGTCGGTGTCAGTCCTCTTTGCTTCATGATTTTCCTCTGCGTGAGAAACTGGATGTGTGTCGTGAGAGCGAGTGAAAAGTGTCGATTGCCTGATTCTCAGCATTGGCAGCCCTGCATGAAGTCAAATTAATCTCCATAACACACCACTGAGGATTTGCTCTGCATGATATCAGCATTGACCAGCAGGTGTCGCTGTGTGCATTCCAAACCTGGAGAAATCAACCACTTTTACACACATCAGGCTGGAAAGCTTTAAAGCTTCATGAAGCTTCATCTCACCATCACTACCTTCAGGTTCACTCAGCTCAACAGTTATACGCTATATTAGCAATAATGATTATTTTGGGAGACATGGATGAGCTTTGATTGGTGGTTCCCATCATGCACTGCAACATTAGGCTTTATGTTTATTTCCCCAGTGATGGTTGGTTGGTCAGATGAGAGGAAGTTAATAACCACAGGAGGAGCTGATGATGTTTAAAGGAGGAGCTGTAACTATATATCATGAAGAGGAAGACTGACAGAAACAGAAAATGGCTGATAAGTGTGATCTGTGTCTGCTGGGACTGATCATTCTCTCTTCACTTCTCACAGGTAAAGAAATCTGTATTTTCTCTAAAGACATTTAGTGGAATTAGTCTGGAAAGAGTTCATTTGAACATGCTCAGTTTATTCTTGCACACATTCACGTTGTGTTGATCTCAGAGTTGTGTATTGATACACACAGATCATACTGTATTATTCCTGATACTGGACATAGTGTCACTCAAACATCTGATGATGAAGAATTATCTTCATATTAAGAGTGTGTCAGTGATTTGAACAGCTCTCTGATAAAGACTAATAGTTTATTCTGGAGAGTGTGTTGTTTGCTTTAAGTCAGGAAAAATACTATGATTTAAAACTTCTGCTTTTTATGCTGGTGTGTTTTATGTTTCATTTATGTAAGGAATAATTGACTTCAGGCCGTTGAATTATTAGAAAAATAATGCATACCCGAGGTGGTAATGCGGTCACGACGCGAAGCGGAGTTACACTTCGGGAGTGCATTATTTTTCTAATAATTCAACGGCCTGAAGTCAATTATTCCGCTTATACTACAGCTACCACACCTCGAAACATTGTTCAGATTATGTATTTCAAGATGTTTGTAAAGTTTTTTATGAAGGTAAAATTATGCCATAAAGTATTGCATGCGCAGGGTAAGATTTGTGAAAGTGTACATAAGTTTGCAAGCGTAAATTAAATTTGCATGCGCAAGAGAAGATTTGTAAAGGTGTAAATCGCCTTTCAAGTGTAAGAAAAAAATATTTGCAGCATTTCACTGTTACTCGTAAGTGTAATTCATGTATTGTGAAGCTGCAGCTTCATGCTAACGCAAAATAAATATGATCTGTATTCCTCTGACTTCCATTTTTCCGCGCTTACACTTTTGGCACGGTTTTTACGCTCAAATACGGCCAAAAGTATTGCAGGCCCGTGAACAGCAATTTGCGACCGAAAACAACAGAGTTAGGAACTGCAAAACAGATTCACTGCATAAAATCAAACTTTGTGTAAAAAATAAACTGTTGCAAATGTCTAAATGTGTGCATAGGGCAACAAAGTTCCCGAAATAACCCGATTTGTACAGTTACGTCTTTCTTTTACCTGCGCTTCCAGTTTTGGCACGATTCTCTCACTCACTGAGTTTTGCAAGCGCGAAGAGGAGGGTGGGACCACCTTCATCATTTAGCCAATCAGATGAGCTTCTCGCTGACTCTAGGTTTACTCTTATCTGATTGGTTCAATAAACACGCCAGTCACCAGAACACATCTTTATCTTCATTTGGCTCAGAAACCTTCTGGTTGCCGAAATGGTACTTTTAATGCACACATACATGTTAAATAAATAGATAAATAGATAAATAAATAAATAAATAAATAAATAAGTCATGATTGCTTAATAACCTGTGCATCATTAGGCTGATTAAAGCTGACTAACATTCATACTGAATTTCAAGCTGGTGTTAACGTTACTGGATTGAAATTTGATATATTATATAATCTGTTACACCACTGAGCAGATGTTAAACTTTACAATCAAAACATTTAATACCCATTCTTTATGTAATAATACAATTCTGATGCAGTGTTTTTCACATCATGTCTCTGTTCGTGGCATTTAACACTCAATTACATATTTTGAAATATTGTCTTGGTCGCACTGTCAATATTGATTCTGATTTAGTGATTACTTTCGTGTGACTGATCAAGCTATTATATGTAGCTAGTATAAATAACAAAATGCTTTCTCTGTGTCCAGATTTGACTGTAATGAAAAACTGATACTAAATCAACATAAACTCAACTTTGACAAAAAGTAACTAATTATGTCTGAATAAAAACCCAGCAACAGGGAATATACAGCATCTTGATATGTTCATATATAGGGCTATACAGCCATCTAGTGGTTACACGATGGCATTGCAGGTGATAAATGGTGCATAATTTAGAGATGCTCTTAAATACACGAAAAAATATTATTGTAACATAATAATAGTGGAATCCTCCCAATCAGTAGACAGGTGAAATTATGCATGCAGTAGTTCAGATAAAAAAAAAAAATTCTTAACACACCAGCTCGAAATTCATTATGGACTCATATAGTCATCCTAATGGTGCACAGTTTATTAAGCAATCATGACTTATTTGTTTATTTATTTGTTTATCTATTTATTTAACATGTATGTGTGCATTAAAAGTACCATTTCGGCAACCAGAAGGTTTCTGAGCCAAATGAAGATAAAGATGTGTTCTGGTGACTGGCGTGTTTATTGAACCAATCAGATAAGAGTAAACCTAGAGTCAGCGAGAAGCTCATCTGATTGGCTACATGAAGAAGGTGGTCCCGCCCTCCTCTTCGCGCTTGCAAAACTCAGTGAGTGAGAGAATCGTGCCAAAACTGGAAGCGCAGGTAAAAGAAAGACGTAACTGTACAAATCGGGTTATTTCGGGAACTTTGTTGCCCTATGCACACATTTAGACATTTGCAACAGTTTATTTTTTACACAAAGTTTGATTTTATGCAGTGAATCTGTTTTGCAGTTCCTAACTCTGTTGTTTTCGGTCGCAAATTGCTGTTCACGGGCCTGCAATACTTTTGGCCGTATTTGAGCGTAAAACCCGTGCCAAAAGTGTAAGCGCGGAAAAATGGAAGTCAGAGGAATACAGATCATATTTATTTTGCGTTAGCATGAAGCTGCAGCTTCACAATACATGAATTACACTTACGAGTAACAGTGAAATGCTGCAAATATTTTTTTCTTACACTTGAAAGGCGATTTACACCTTTACAAATCTTCTCTTGCGCATGCAAATTTAATTTACGCTTGCAAACTTATGTACACTTTCACAAATCTTACCCTGCGCATGCAATACTTTATGGCATAATTTTACCTTCATAGTTTTTGTCATTAAAATGCTCTTGTATGTAGGACTAATTTATTACGCATCTAATCCAATGCCTCCGTTGCTAATTCCAAAACGTCACTTCAGAGTTAGTAACGGAGGTTTGAGCACTGATAGCAGACTAATGCTGGCACACACGACTCTGGCACATTCTCTGACTGTTTTCATCGACTGCAGCAGATTTTAAACACCGACTCTGAACACAGACTGAACGCGCGTTTGGGCATGATCAGTCATACGTATCAAATTACATTCATTATGCAGTTATTAATGCAGTTATTAGAGAGAAATGTTGCAATAATGAGACAGAAAAGCATGTGCGTCAATATTATTATTTATTTATTTATTCAATTCCTTTTAATTAATCCGTTCATTCTTTTTTGTTTCTATTATTGACAGATGACAGACTAGCCAAATAAATGAAACACAAAGCCCTTTTAACAAGTAGGCCTATCAATAATTATTTATTTGTTATATTATGAATATGTGCAATAATAATCCGTGCTGCAGGACTATCCATTTATTTAGCCTATATTCAGTTTAATTTTCTATTGATTATAGATAGGACTATATACTTTATTTATTCAAATTAAACTGCATGTTTCCATTGATTGTGAAGCTAGACATTGAAAATTGCAGATCAAGCGCATGCGGCTAAATGCTTTTTCTTGTTATGAACTGTATCCTATTTTCCGTTATTACCGTTGACTAGGCGGAGTGATATGGAGCTGTAATGCGGTCGAGACCTGCCTGGAACTACTTTAGCTGTGCGTTTCCCTGAAAATAATGCACACCTTAGAACGTTCGTCAGCCAATCAGATTCAAGCATTCAACGGCCCTGTAGTATAATAATATATATCATAATGATCACTGAGATATACTGTGTTTCAGGAGCCAGTGGAGATGATCATGTGTTCATCAGTTCTGGTGAAAATGTCTCTCTGTCCTGTAATAAAGCTCTTTCTGACTGCAAATCAACTACATGGACCCACGAGAACTTAATCTACCCACCTTTAGGGATAGTTGAACTGATTACTGGAGGGATAAAGAAGAACGACTCAGAGAGACATGAGAGACTGAGTCTGGAGTCTGACTGCTCTCTGAACATCAAGAACGTCACAGTAGAAGATTATGGATTATACAGATGCAGACAATATGTGAATGACAGACGACAAGGACCTTTTGCACGTGTTCTTCTGTATGTTCTTCATGGTAAGTTTATGATTATGTGGTCAATTTAAAAAGGGCAGATTCTCCCTTTAAACTCAGATGATGATTAAAGAGTCTGTGATTTGTGTCTTGTGTTCAGTTTCAGTGTCTCCATCATCATCATCTTCATCCTCATCATCATCATCATCATCTTCATCATCATCACCCACATCATCTCCATCTTCATCATCATCATCTTCATCGTCATCATCATCATCATCTTCATCATCATCATCATCATCTTCATCATCATCATCATCATCATCATCTTCATCATCATCATCATCATCATCTTCATCTTCTTCATCATCTTCATCCTCACAGACTGAGATCAGTCCAGGCCGCTCTGTGACTCTCTCCTGTCGGTTGTATACTAGATTCTCCTGTGCTTATTTGGTCAGTTCTGAGCGATTTGAGCTGTTGTGGGTGAATCAGACTGGTGTTGATCTGAAGACAGACTCCAGATATCAGATATCATCATCATATCCCTGTATCCTCACTCTGACTACAACACTCCTGAATGAAGATGACAACAGAGAGTGGAGATGTCAGGTTACTTACAGAAAGAAACTGGAGACCTCAGTCAGATACACTGTCAAGTATTCAGGTGAGAAAACACTCTTTTCTGACAGATTTGTCACAGAATATCTATGTATTGACGGCATCTAAAACATACAACGTTTCATGTATGAATACATTCAAATGCACCAATATTGATGAATTAATATTTCAATATTATAAAAAAAAAAAAAAAAAAAAACTGGTACTGCGTTAGATTAAACTGGAAAGGCTCATCATCGTACTTGCATATTGTTGTCCTATTGTTAGTTTAACTGCTTCTGTTGTTCTCATGTGTAAGTTGCGTTGGATAAAAGCGTCTGTAATGAATGTAAATGTAATGTAATAAATGAATCCTTTGAGGTTTCAATCCTGAATTGATGGAATTATCCGGCTGATTTTATTGTGGCGGGATCAAACCACTGAAGCGAGAGACTGATGATGTGTGACAGTGATCATGTGATCATGAACCGTGTGTCAGTGTTTCTGCAAACGTATAAATGCAAGTGTGCTAGAACCTCACTTAACCTGAATATCTATGAATGAATAAAGCATCAAATAGATTTATCTTTGGTCAAGGGTGATAGTCATTCTCCTCCTGACAGCTTGAGAGTGAAGTAAGAAGATAATAGATGACAGACTCGTGCACATATTCATCATTTCTGTGATGTGAAGCTCAAGTATTATGTGATGATGATGTTGTGTATATGTGGCATTATGTGTTGAACTGAACTAACAGACGTGATCCACAGATCCAGCTGATACAGCATCAGAAACTGGAGTCAGTGTGACTGCTGGATCATTATACAGAGGTACGACACGTTCATTTATACTGACAGCTTTATAACATTAAACTATCAGTCAGTCTGTAAATGCTTCATCAATAACTGTTGATAGTTGAATACCCTTGACTTCAGTCATGTACAGTTTCTCTTCTTCCTCTCATGTTTCCTGCAGCTCCTACCATGGAATATCTATGTATTGACGGCATCTAAAACATACAACGTTTCATGTATGAAAACATTCCAATGTACAAATATTGATTAATCAATATTTCAATATATAAAAAAAACTGGTACTGCGTTAGATTAAACTGGAAAGGGTCAGCACTTGCATATTGTTGTGCTATTGTAAGTTTAACTGCTTCTGTTGTTCTCATTTGTAAGTCACTTTAGGTACCCTTCCATTGGGGTTCCTAGCACAGTGGTACGGTACTAAAAGGTGGAGCTAGACTCACTGCAGGACGTTGATTGGTTGACAGAGAATCGTCACTTGCGCGTGCTACAAGAGGAATGACAACGTAAGAAGCGCCATTTTTTAATATACAGTTTAATATAATACTACTGTTACTGTATCACGAAATGTAATTTTAAGAGTTTTTCAGGCGAGAATGTAGTTGTTTAAAGCTCAAATCTGTGGTTTATTTATAAAGATGATTTTTTTTTTTCCCCGGTTGTGAGATCCATGTGTTCAGCGGGCGCTCGGCGCTCACGTTTCCCGGCTGGATGAGCCTTGCCTCGGCGTTCGTCGCTGACTCCGACGGTAGTGGTTAAACATAAGATATAATTCGTTTTGTGTAGACCTAACGGGCGATCTTTGGTCTCGTGAATATATAATGAGTTCCCTGTCAATCCTTTTGGCTGAGGGCTAAGTTTAGTTTCATATTAACGTTATTTGTGTTTAACTTTACTTGTAATGTTAGACTAGAGCGCTGCATTTGGATATTTGACTGAATTGTTTGCTTTATTTCTTATTGTATAGCTTCTTGTACTTTACCTAAACTTTTATATAGGCTATTATTGATAAAACTGAAATTATACAAAAAGAAATATGGTTTCTTGTCATTTTTATATTACAAGATTATCACTGATGTTTATTGCAACATTTGTACAAATGCATATATTGCCTGGAATATGTTTATTTTATTTATTTTTTTAAACGAAAAGAGGTAACGTTAGGGTTGTGTTTTAAATTTCGTTTCGTTATAACGTATAACGTGCTGTGAATAATCAATATGCGTTGCGCATGAACCACATTTGTGTCCCTATAATGTTTAATTTATTTAAACGAAAACGAAAAGAGGCAGAGTGGTGTTTTATAACATATTTCGTTTTATTGTTGCTTAAAATGTACATACAGAGTAACAGAGATAACCGGAGTAGCAGAGCGAGCTGAGTGACGCTTTTAAGAACGCGCTGTAGGCTACCATGTAGGAGTCGCATGGCAAGTAGGCCTACAAACTTTGCGTACTTGATATTGAGAAAAGCCTAATGTCGGCGCTTGTCTTCTTGTGACAAACATGTCGAGGAGCAAGAACAAGATCTGCTGTATGTCATCCATTGTAGTTTACTATGTTCTTCACGCGAAAATGACGTTGATCGAAACTCCACGCCTATCAAGTAAGGGTACTGTTGGCAGTGGAAACGCTAGCCAGATCATGGTTAACAGACCCGAACCGTACCGTACTGTCCCGTACCGTATTGTACTGCTCAGTGGAAACGAGGCATTAGGATAAAAGCGTCTGTAATGTATGTAGATGTAATCCATGTCTATTTTGTATATCTATCTTTTATATTAATCCTCTTACTTATGCATATTAATGTTGGTGTCTTGTAAGTCCATGCGGGCAGGGCGTAATCATACGCATGACACTCATTCATTCATTCATTCATTCATTCATTCCATAAAGTTTAGAAAGTGTTTTGTGTGCAAATAACAGCCAAGATTTATTTTCATTTATATGGATTTTATGGATATATTTGCCTACAGTGTTGAAAGTCATTCTCTTGCGCTTCATATGTAAACTGCTTTAAATATAATATTACTACAGTAATGGACAGACTCAGACTGTATAATCTCTCTCTGTTCTGTGTGATGGAGCTGATTTGAGGATTCTTGGATCTTGTCTGTTCATTCCTGTTTTTAGCATCTTTTTTCATTTTGAATGATTGCTATAATTTTCTTAATAAACCTCTGCAGTTGTGTTTAATAAGTCTCCTTTCCTGAGATGTTTGTTAGGAATATGTTAATTCCCCTTCATGAGCTGGTAATGTATCTGTAAGTCCACTGAAGCGAGTTGTAGTTGAGAAGCCGCTTCAATAACCGAGAGCTAGATATTGGGTCTTAAACACCTCACGACACCCTGAAGGACCCACTGAGAGGTCAGACTTGAAGCACTGTTCCTGAGATGCTCTTCTTGGTGGTTAACTGTAAGCAGCAGACAGATCCAGCAAGAGGAGAACTGAGGATTCGGAGGCTCCTCTTGCCAGTCTCAGAGCTTCAATAACCGAGAGCAGGGCCGTCTCAGTTTAGTGGCGCTTCTGAAGCCAGACTGGTTGTTGTCCAGGAGGATGTTCTGTGTGAGAAATGGAGATAGTTGGTGGAAAACGACTCGTTCAAGTGTTTTAGCAAAGTGGTCCAGAAGTTCAGGGAGGCGGAAGTTAAATCAGTGGTGCTTGAGAAATACATCCCAGATCTTCCAGAGCATTTGTAGTGTTGATAAAGGAGTCTGGATCTGATATATTTCTCAAGGCTGGAGAGAGTAAAGCAGAACGTTATAATCCATGTGTAGAAACTCCCTGAAGACAGTTAATATCTGCTTTACAGACGCTCATGTGCAAATGCTAATAATTACTTTACAATACTTTTAAAATCAGTTTTTTAATTCAGGAAACTGCTAAAATGAGGAAGGGAGACTAACAGTAATGCTCTCGTGTGCAAAAGAATATCTTATAAACTGTGTTCAGAGCAGATGTGTGTTGAGATAGTGCGGTTCACGATACGCGTGTAAAGCAACACTTCTCTGTGGCATCGTGTCTCTATACAGCAACTCTAGCAGGATTTAATCACTCGCTTGATCAGAACAGAGGAAGTTAATAACCACAGGAGGAGCTGATGATGTTTAAAGGAAGAGCTGTAAGTAGTGATGTGACGTTCAGCACCGAGGCTTCGAAGCTTGTATCAAAAAAACAAAACATCTCACACTGAAGCAGTGTATCGGAGCTTGATTCGTTTTGCCGTAACCACGTGATATGTCACGTCCGAAGCTTCATTTCCACACACAGTCACGTGACTGCTTCATATTCAGATTCAGAAATAGCGCGAAACCCTTGAGCCGGTTTCCAGTGTCATGCCCTTCGGCAGTAGAAAATAAAAAAAGAAATAGACTTAGCCCTCACACTGTTGAACAAGTCCTGTTCCTTAATAAAAAACTTTAATTTATGAAATTACCCACAAAATAAAATGTCAGCTCTCCAGTTCACAAGCACTTCACAATTTTCTTTTATTTTGATTATATATGCCTACATGAGCCTTGCCTGAACTCATAGGATTGGGACTGAGGCTGAAGTTTATGTGAATAAGGCTGCATTTGTAGATCAAAGCAGATTCATAAGAATTGTTTCTGTACAAGTGAATTAGTCCCTTTTATTATTTTTTTTTTTCATAAATTAATTCATATTGAGAGAACAAAGTGAATTATTAAATGAAACAAAAAAAAGAAAAACGGTCTACTGGGACAGAAAGGCTGCTTTTCCACCTTTTGACCACAAGAGTCCTGGTTTGTCTGAGTGTGCTCTCCTGTTCCTCATGTGCTCTGCTCTCTTTATAATGTGCTTCTTGTGCTACGCTACTGTTGTTGCTAATAGTCTGTTGTTCTTGTTAAAGGAACACGCCGACTTTTTGGGACTTTATCTGATTCACCGTATCCCCCAGAGTTAGATGAGTCCATACACACCCTTCTCATCTCCGTGCGTGCCGTAACTCTGTCTGACGCACCCACCGCTAGCCTAGCTTAGCACAAAGACTGGAGGTAAACGGCTCCAGCTAGCATACTGCTCCCAATAAGTGACAAAATAACGCCAACATGTTTATATTTACATGTTGTGTTTTGTATAGACAATATAAAAAGTGAAGCTGTACAAACAGAAACACAAAAGGTCACTCGCAAGATATACTGGAGATTAACAGATGAGTCACGAGATGACAGTCAGGTTGAGATCATTAATCTAATATGCAAATATGCTCCTGTCCACCTGAAGAGTAAATTCGCTACAAACCCTGGATTAATTCCTATATAAGAAGCAAAGTATATAATAATCAGGGTCATGCAGAAACTTGTGAAAGAGAGAATGTGTGTAATGCAGTGAGAAAAGTAATTCATGATCAAGTTCACTGCAACATTTGTCTTAAAAAAATGTCCTCTTGCAAGAAGAATTGTTTGAAATTCTATATCGTATCCCTGTTAAAAGAGTTGGATTAGTTTTATTGGCATACATTCTTTCAGAAAACTGCGCATAACACACAAGTGAGTTAGCCTGACTTCGTCATACTCATATTCTAGGCAGAATGTGAGTCTGATACTGCTCCATAGGGCTTTGATTATGAGGTGAAAAAATAGATTATGAAAACAGAAAAAAAAAACTCTGCACTCAATTGGATAGACCTACAACCAATCAGAGCAATGCAGTAAGTGACAAATGCTTTGATTGCGGTTCTCTGTTCGTCTTTTAAAATGACTGCGCTGTCGCTGTCGATAACAGATGCGATAGCGGAATCTAAACATCTCAATTCTCCAGCTGCAGTCGTCTTTGTTGAAAACCAATTCAACCTAAGCGCTCTTTGATGACGTGGGTGATTACGTAACCGCAGATCATCTGTCCATCATCGATTAAAGCCCGCCCTGGCAGTTTGATTGGCTCGGCCTTCTGGGAGCCGACCATAATTACTCCTCAACGGATCGAGTCCAGACCGAACTTCCCGACCAAAAAATGTTGTGGGCGAGGTTCAGGCTGGCACCCAGGCTACAAGTGAGTCAGACTAGTGCAAATATTACAGATAGGTCATTGTCTTTCCTCCACGCCACACTGGCGGACTTTTTCTCCCCGTAAAGAAATGCTCATTTTCAGACCACAATTAAAAAAATTGAGCTGTCTGCTCCTTGCTCCCTGAAACAATTATTAAACTAATATTAGCACAAGTTTTGCCTCAAACCACCTGAGAAATTTTATAAGAAAGAAAAACTTGTGGTCTTTTCTTTTCAGACTTTCTTTTTCAAACTTTTCCAAACTGGAGCAGCGCTTACTCGCTGTAGGAAGAAAATGCATGATTTGATAAACATGAAAAGGACTTATCCGTCTGGCATGGTCGCTCGCTCTAACGTTAATTTAGATAAATGTGTGCTATTATTAGGTGCATATCCAAGTGTTTGAGCTGAGTGTGGAGCGCGCACTGCATGACATGGAGGTGCCGACGCGATTACTTGCATTTTCCTATCAACAGTGGAAACAGCTCAAAATACTCCATCATTTCTGGCCAAACAGAAAAGAATAATACATCATTCGACTACATTTATTTGTGTAAACTCACAATAACAAGAAAACGTCTCGGGTTACAACTGTAACCCTTGTTCCCTGAGAGGGGAACGAGACGCTGCGTCGAGAATCAACACATTGGGGAACGCCTTCAGCGTGACGCGTCTGAAGTCTGTATAGAACTAGTCCAATCTTGATTGGTGTTGCGTCATGATGTCACTCGTGACGTCGCATGTGAAGGAGATGCGGAAGCTATAAAAGGACGCCGGCACATAACAGCGTTAGCTTCTGATTGGTCGAAGCAAGTCGTCCTCAGGAGCGCGTGAAGTGTGGCCGAGGGATGCAGCGTCTCGTTCCCTTCTCAGGGAACAAGGGTTAAAGTCGTAACACGAGACGTTCCCTTTCGAGGGAACTCGCGCTGCGTCGAGAATGGACACATTGGGGAACGAAATGCCCACTGCGCCACACTGAGAGATAAACGCCCTGGTGTGAAGCAATCTGGCACACTCAAGACGAGAGCACTTGTGAGCCCGGTGTAGAGGGCAGATCTAGACTGTAATGTCTTATGAAGGTGTGTGGGGAGGCCCAGCCTGCGGCATCACAGACCTCTTGAAGGGAAGCACCTACTAACAAAGCTTAAGAGGAAACCACTCCTCTGGTTGAGTGGGCTCTTATTAGAAGAGGCGAAGGCAAGTTGCGCGCCTCGTAAGCCGAAGAAATAGCTTCTACTATCCATCTGCTGATAGTTTGCTTAGAGGCAGGGGAACACTTCTTAAGTGACCCAAAACACACAAATAACTGATCCGACTTCTTCCAGCCTGAGGTTCTCAGAACATAGGCCTCAAGGGCTTAGACCGGACATGCGGTGGAGGATGAAATGCCTGAAGAATTACAGACCGTGCCACATTTGTAGGCATCTTAGGCACATAGCAAGGTCTAGGGTGGAGAATGACTCTTACTCTGCCGGGAGCGAACTCGAGGCAAGAGGGAGTAATGGACAGCGCCTGCAAATCGCCAACTCTTTTCAGGGAAGTAATAGCGAGCAGGAAGGCTATTTTCAAAGATAGAAATTTCTCAGACACCGTGTCCAGTGGTTAGAAGGGTGCCAGGGATAACCCCTCAAGAGCCACAGCCAGGTGGAAGACTGGTAGGTTGGAAGACTGGAAGGTTCAGAATGAAGGATGAAAATAATCATTATTGCTAATGTACCGTATAACTGTTGAGCTAGGTAGTGATGAAGGTAGTGATGGTGAGATGACGGTGGGTGAATGACGGATAAGGATTTTAAAAAACGGGCAAAAATAAAAAAATTAGGACTTTCTATATTCATTAGAGCAGTGGTTCCCAACCTTTTTCCTTGGGGCCCCCCCCCATGTACATATTTAACAATCCGTGGACCCCCCCCCCCCATATATATATATATATATATATATATATATATATATATATATATATATGTAAGGGATAATGTATAGAGAGGCGGTTGTTATAGCGAATAACAAGCCCGACAGGCTGAACGAGACCCCGACGCGAAGCGTTATTCGCTATAACGACCGCCTCTCTATACATTATCCCGCTTATTACATGGCTACCTACAAAATAAATAAATAATTTGACACGAATTATTGATTTAAAAAGGAGTTTATTGATTTAAAAACGATTGTATTGCTTCCGCCAAAGAAAATAGTCCGTTCCGCGTCCATAGCAACGCGCTGTTTTTCATGGCAACGGTCTGTTATACTCCGCAGCGGTCTGTTATAAAGAAATAACAGACTGCATTCTACATTGGAATTCAGCCAAGCCATGTAATAAATATATATATTAGGGGTGTAACGGTTCGGTTCGATATGATACACTTGTGTCACAGTTCGGTTCGGTACGTTTTTGATACAGCAAAAAGAAAGAAATGCCAGAGAAATTTCCTTGATTTAATTTTTTTTATTCTTTTTTTTTTATTAAAACTAACATCATAAAGTATGATTTATTTATTTTTTTTTACTTTGAGCAATTCTAGAGCTATAATTCACTCTTCTTATGAGCATATAAAACAAAACAGCTCCTTGGAAAAAATTAAAAGTAATATTGTAGTAGCCTAGTTATAAACAAAGGTTTATTTTATTTCAGATTAACATTTGAGGGCAGCAATTGTATTCATAATGTAAAAATAAAACCGATGTAATGTTACTTGAAGGCATTATAGCCTATTCCTGTCAAACTTCCATGGGTGCAGTTAGTGTTACTACAGTAAATCCATGGTGAATGTTGCTGATCTGTGGACACTGTTTCTTCCAGGTTTCCACGTCAGCGCTGTTTGATCCGTTAATAACAGAGAAATGTGAATGTTTCTCACTAGATCTCGCAGCGATGTTATTACTTCAGTGGCGATTTGAAATGCTTTATTTACCTGGATCTCTTATTAGCGCTGTGTAGTAACAGTGTCGCATGATCACGATCGGCTCGCGCTGCACTGGTCCAAACTGATAAACGGTCCTTCAACCACACAATAACTAGCAGTTTCGTTCCGCTTGCATTACGTTTGCCATTTGATGTTGGGCAATGTTGTGGTCTCGCCGTCGTCTCTTACATTATGAGCGCGCTTGCCACTTGAAATAACGAAATTGTAATTGAAATTCACCTCAAAACATATCCGCTCCCGCGCCCCCCCCTGTGAACTCTGGGGGCGCGGACCCCAGGTTGGGAACCAATGCATTAGAGAGTTGTGTATGTAACGCAATGATATTTACACATTTCAAGAATGTAATTAACCACTTTTTTGGTGAATCAGATCTTTTCCCCCATGAAAATGTCATTCCTGGGTAACGTAATGAATTTTTAAACTAATTACATTTCTACCATTGTTGGCATATACAAATGTACTGATCTCCATAACTGGAGCTCAACAAACAATAAGTGCTCGGAAAACTACATTTTAATCACAATTAATATAATCAGTTTGGGATTTCATATAGACATGAGCTTATTTTTGGCTGCTGATAACTCAAAGTTCAGAACCAAATAAAAAAAGAAAAGCTGTAAAATGTTTAAAAATGATTTCCAATTAAGTAAATAAGACTTCTTGTATCATTAACTTAACAAAAAAACTTGTGTAATCTAACACACAAATATGCGTTAAATTAATTGCCTGTGTCACTGTTAGACGGAAGAACATTCTGCAATATTTTTCAGGATTACCATAAAAACCATCCGCAGTATAATTTTTCTTTCCAACACTCAAACTTGAAACAAAGTAAGAGACACTGACAAGTTTTTAATAATTTAAAAATCTGTAAAAAATTACAGTAAATCTGTAAAATTATAATGCTTCATAAACAATGGCCAAGGGAATAGTCCAACACATTATACAGCTAAAACACTTAGTTTTATTGCAAATGAGCCAAGTCAAGTCACCTTCATTTATACAGTGCTTTTAACAATATAGATTGTTTCAAAGCAGCTTTACAGTGATAATAGGAGATTACAGTAACAGAGATTGTTTAGGCTTTACAGCAGCTCTAGAATAAAGTTATTGTCCAGCTAAAGTTAGTTTGATTGATTCACTTCCGTTGCAGAGATCATTAGTTATTAACTTAGGGCCCGCTAACACACACCGTTCTCACAGAAAACTCTTAAGTTCTTTCTGCGCAAACTTCAAAAAAGCTTCCAGAGCATTTGTAGTGTTGATAAAGGAGTCTGGATCTGATATATTTCTCAAGGCTGGAGAGAGTAAAGCAGAACGTTATAATCCATGTGTAGAAACTCCCTGAAGACAGTTAATATCTGCTTTACAGACGCTCATGTGCAAATGCAGGTTTATTTTACCAAGCTGACGCTAATAATTACTTTACAATACTTTTAAAATCTGTTTTATAATTCAGGAAACTGCTAAAATAAGGAAGGGAGACTAACAGTAATGCTCTTGTGTGCAAAAGAATATCTTATAAACTGTGTTCAGAGCAGATGTGTGTTGAGATAGTGCGGTTCACCATACGCATGTAAAGCAACACTTCACTGTGGCATCGTGTCTCTATACAGCAACTCTAGCAGGATTTAATCACTCGCTTGATCAGAACAGAGGAAGTTAATAACCACAGGAGGAGCTGATGATGTTTAAAGGAGGAGCTGTAACTATATATAATGAAGAGGAAGACTGACAGAAACAGAAAATGGCTGATAAGTGTGATCTGTGTCTGCTGGGACTGATCATTCTCTCTTCACTTCTCTCTGTCAAGGTTCTGTCAGTTGTGTCAGTCTAATCTGTCTATTTTAGTGGTGTTTTGTTCTTCCCGCTGTTCCAGAGGATCCTTGCTATTGTTTAGTATATTTCCCCCCTTAGTAGTCTCTGCTTATTATGGAGCAATGTAGCTGTTATCTGATTGGCTTGAGTAAACGGTGGGTGGAGTCCACTTATCTGTGGCTTTTTCTGCATGTTGACGCTAGAAGTGTTTCAAAATCCACAGATGCGTGCAGCGATTTACAAATGCACAGATAGCGGTTCACAAATATTGGAAATTTCAGTGAAACTCAAGGTGTGTGAAAACCCCGTACACGTCCATACACTTGAGATGCACAGAGATGATCAGATACAGGACATTTCTGATTACACACACTAGATGTGTTCAGAGATTTCAAGTATACCAGCAATTGCTGATGTTGTAATGTTTATTAAATCTTAAAGCAATCCAACAGTGCCAGATGTTACATAATGGTCAGCATGTACAACACACTTCAACTCTTACTCTACACCTTTTATAGGTGACAACATGTGGACTACAGAGCTGTTATCTGATTGGCTTGAGTAAACGGTGGGTGGAGTCCACTTATCTGTGGCTTTTTCTGCATGTTGACGCTAGAAGTGTTTCATAATCCACAGATGCGTGCAGCGATTTACAGATGCACAGATAGTATGGAGCTATTCTTGTGCCAATAAAAATGAACGTAGCTTTTCAAGAAACTAATGAAAATATAAATTGAAACTAAATAAATTATCTCTAAAACTGAAAAAGAATAAATCGCAGGCAAATTTTTTGACTTCGTTTTTAATACACTGCATGTTTTGCTAACTATTTCTCATATTTCAATCGCTGATCTGAACTTAAAAATGCGCTTCCAGAGTTTTCATTTAGGCTTCTGAAGTTTTCGTTTTCACTCCCAGAGTTTTCGTTCGCCGTTCTGACACATTTCTCTCGTGGGGGCGGGGCTAGTAGCAGTGTGTTCTCATTGGTTACTGAGCTTTTGATTGATAGCTTCGTGACCTGGAAGTGAAGACGTCAGTGGTGTGTTTATGTGTGGATGTGAGCGTCTGTAATCGCAGCTTTCTATTTCATTTTAGTGATAAGTTATGTTTGTTTTTTAATTTTATCTGTATTTACCTGCTGCTACTACTTAGTTACTACTACTTACTACTACTCACAAGAGATCTATTCAGTCTATTCAGGTGTAATTGCACATTAAAGTACTGTCTGTATATAATACTTAAAATATTGTAGTGTCCAATGTTTTCGGAGAATATTTGTTTATTCCTGATGATTATTTTGCATGTTAGGCTCTGATTAGGTTCAGCTGTTACAATTTAAAGAGAATATTAGCAAACGTGTGTGATATATTCAGCCGTCAAGAAAGTCAAACTTCAACCAGGTAATCAAGGTTGGCATTTGGCAACCATGGCCATCACACTACTCATTGTTAGCATGATATACGTTTACACCATCAAAATTAATGATCACTTAAATAAGAGGAATTTAAACAAAATGAAAATTACAGTCATGGCCTGCTGTCAGATACAGACCTCAAAGGGCATTTCATTACATATGCCACACAAAGAATGTTCTTATTGCCATTTTTTTAAATTGATAATTATATTTAGTTATTTCATTTAATTAACATTTTCATTTAATTTAAATATATTTTAACAATCATCAACCGTTTCAATCGTGACTTATACAACCAGTTAAATGAATGTAATTGAAAATATGAATTCAATTAAATGTACACTCTTTATTGTCACTAAAGCATATACACAAGTATCAGAGTGAAGGTCTTGGATGCAATTATGCTGTGACTGGAAAGACCAGAATCCACAAAACATTAACTGCATAATATACATGTAATGCACAGTATTCTCATGATATACATTACTATACAAAATGCACAATTACAAATACACATTTTAAAAATTAATATACATTTTAAATGTTGCAATGATTCTTTAAACAGTTCCTGTTGCAGTACAAGTAACAAAGCAGTGACTGGACACAAGCAGAACAAGGATTGTCCACCCAAAACATGAGCATTCTCTCATCATTTAGGCTACTCTCCTTCATGCCATCCCAGATGTATATGACTTTCTTCTTCATATAAACATAGACAAAGATATTTAAGGAAATAATCCATCTCTGTGAGTCCATAATACAAGTGGATTGTAACCCATGCACGTAAGATTTTTAATAGTTAAAAAAGTTTACATTATTATTATTTTATCTAGCGTATTGTTTGACTTCAGAAGGCATTGATTCATCCACTGAGGTCGCATCGCATGGATTACCGTCACGCTCACTGTGTGTGTTTTTAAAGCGTCTTTAGGACTCGCAGAGATGGATTACTTTCCTTACAATCTTAATTCGTGTTTATCTGTAGAAAGAAAGTAAAATGTATCTGGGACAGCATGAGGGTGAGTAAAATAAGAGAGAATTGTATTTTTGGGTGAACTATCCCCTCAACATTCATATGCTATTGGTATGCTAATCCAAGATTAGCATAGTTTAATAAGAATAAAGTGAAACCTCTTGTGTACTTGCGAACTATGTTTGTTTTAATCTAGAGGAAATTGAAATATTTGCTATATTAAAATAAATCAGGTGACTGAAGATCAAGATCCCAGTTATTCAAAGGTGATGTGTCTGAACAAAGTGAGATTATTGTCTGACAGGGACAGTGGATCTCTGGTACTATCACTCCATCAGCATCACTCTGTGTCAGCATCAGTTTTATGGAAAAGTTGCTCCACTCCCTGGAAAATGAGAGAAGAAATGTATTATAATCTAACAATACAAACTGCTTTGAACTCCCCATACAGTAACAATTTGCAGACTTAAAATATTTATTATATATACAGTATATTTAAGGGATTTTACAGTACTAAATATTTACCTCGGAGTTAAGCAGCATTTATCATCTGTAATACTGTTGTGTAACCAGTAGATGGCTGTATAGCCCTATATATAAACATATGGATGTGTATTCCCTATAGCTGGATGTTTTCAGTCATAATTACTTGCATGTATTAAGTTTTTAATGTGGACATATATTTATTATTAAAGACTATTAAAGATTTAACATTTCTCAAATAAATGTTCATTTGAAGTGCACTTTTTTTCATTATTATTAGTCAGATATGGACACAGAAAAAGCATTTTGTTACTCATACTAGCTACATATAATAGCTTTATTAGTCATCTTTATCACACAAAAGTAATCAGAATAAATACTGCAACCAGGGCGATACTTCAAAATAATTGAGTATTTACATATTACGAACAGAGACTTGGTCAAGTCGTGTCTCTCCTCTTTCAAAAACTCTGCATCGCAAATTAATCAGAAATTGAGGAATTCAGGTTTAAATAGCTTTATTGGCATGGTAAAAAAGGCTTTACATTGCCGAAGTTGAATCAGGCAGTGATTGACAGCACTCTGGTCCTATGGCATCGGTCATTGACTGATACAGTACAGATAGGCTACTGTACAGTACTCTAGCTCAATGTTGTTTGGGGTGGCTGGGGGAAAATATGATCTAATCGAAGCAAATATGATCTAATCGAAGACTGTAACCGAATGTAGATAAACAAGTCATGTAATGATTGGGCTAACAGTTAAATCAAGACAACACAGCTCAGCTGTATAATGTTATGGGCTCTCACTGAGCTCTAAAATGCCTCTCCACCTGAAAAAAGCCAGTACTGTATTATAAATAGTATTAGTATAGTATAAAAAAAAAAAAAAATCAGACTTACCACGAGTAGGCTTATCCAGTATCGTTATCCTCCTGATATAGCGACGATGACTAATGATAAATATCATTCGTCTGTACTATTCCTTCTATAAGAGATCATCTCAACAATATAGTGTAGCAGCAAATAAATACAGATATAAACTTAATATCGCTAAAATGAAATAGAAAGCTGCGATTACAGAGCTCACATCCACACATAAACACACCACTGACGTCTTCACTTCCAGGTCACGAAGCTATCAATCAAAAGCTCAGTAACCAATGAGAACACACTGCTACTAGCCCCGCCCCCACGAGAGAAATGTGTCAGAACGGCGAACGAAAACTCTGGGAGTGAAAACGAAAACTTCAGAAGCCTAAATGAAAACTCTGGAAGCGCATTTTTAAGTTCAGATCAGCGATTGAAATATGAGAAATAGTTAGCAAAACATGCAGTGTATTAAAAACGAAGTCAAAAAATTTGCCTGCGATTTATTCTTTTTCAGTTTTAGAGATAATTTATTTAGTTTCAATTTATATTTTCATTAGTTTCTTGAAAAGCTACGTTCATTTTTATTGGCACAAGAATAGCTCCATAAGATAGCGGTTCACAAATAAATGCCAGGCAGAGTTGTGTTTGTGATAAAACACATTTGTTTAATTTTTTATTCATTTGTAAATCTCATTTTATTTACTTGTGAGTTTTATACATTTTTGTGAAACTCTTACATTTATTTGTGGATCTTAATCTATTTATTTGTGAATTTGATCTTTTTTTTTGAATCTCAATCTATTTATTTGGAATAATGCATCAATCCTAACTAGGGTTGTGCCGATAGACGATATCGTATATCGACGGTAGACAGAGATATCGCCGATGGCAGATGCCTTTGACGATATCAATACGATAATTGGCTCGTTTTCCCATTAATGTATTAAATCATTATTATTATGAAGCTAGTATAGTTATTAAATATTAAATTAATTAGGAACTACAATTATATTTGCCTATAAATTCATAAGGACATCACCACACTTGCGACATCACCGGTGCGCGTATCAGGACTCCTCAAAGAAAATGTTTTTAAAACAGACTAAAAAAACTACATCCCACAACGAAATTTAATTGCAAGGTGATCCATTCACAAATTGTCAAGAGTGCTTGTTTTAACAGAGGCATCATTCTTATACAGAGCCAAGATGAAGACGCGGCATCGTTGTTCGTCAGTATTTTGTTTCCATAGCACATTAACAAAATATTTAATGACACTAATAACACTAAAAACAATACAATTACAAAATATTAATTATAATAATATCAATAAAATTATAGGCCGCCTAGGCCTAATAAAGTCTTTAGTTCACGAGGCATATCTGTGAAACTCTGCCATCTGTGAAAATCACAAGCAACTTCAAACTTGTTTAACACGAAATATTCTTCACATTTTTTCACTGTCAATAATGTAAGTCCACAAGAGAAATATTAAGCCAGTAAATTGATAGTTGCTGTACCGTTATATCCACCGTCGTCTCTGAGAGAACGCGCCGTTAATGCAGTGAAAGCTCAGTCCGTTTCTGCTTTCATTTTCAGGGAGTGAGTGCATCCAGACAGAGAGAGCACATATATCGCAGACTCCAACACTTTTTTCTGACCCAAGAAATTAAAACGTGTTCTCATCTCGTGCAGAAGTAGCCTACAGGCAAAATGCTGCATCTGTAATGGCATGAGAGGATAATGTGTGTCCGTAAAATTCCCGCTGACATGTTGAAATACTCTGAGTCAGATACAAGAATGATTAGGATCTTTTTTTACCTCACGGAAAATAACCTGATTTATCCTATTAATAAAACACTCCACCTTTGCTAGCAAAATAGAAAAAAAATCTCATATTTAAAACGAAGTAATAAAACAAGCAAATTGATGAGTAAATAAGTTAATAATCAAATAAGTAAGCCCCGCCCCCCTCACCATAATATCGTGTATCGCCGATCTCACAGGCTGACGATAAGACGATATGAAAATGGAGCATATCGCCCAAGCCTAATCCTAACCCCATACTTTTGCTTTGGGACTTTAAGGATATTGGAAATTCCTGTGAAACTTAAGGTGTGTGAAAACCCCGTACACGTCCACACACTTGAGATGCACAGAGATGATCAGATACAGGACATTTCTGATTACACACACTAGATGTGTTCAGAGATTTCCAGTATACCAGCAATTGCTGATGTTGTAATGTTTAAATCCTGGTAAGCATGAGGCCAAGAAAATGATCAGTTCATAAAGATTTATTAAAATCTTAAAGCAATCCAACAGTGCCAGATGTTACATAATGGTCAGCATGTACAACACACTTCAACTCTTACTCTACACCTTTTATAGGTGACAACATGTGGACTACAGCGCCATCTCCTGACTAATACACAAACACTACATTCCCCCATTACTTAAAGCTGTCAATCACACCCAGAGCCGGGTGGACTTTACAGTTTTTTTAAGTCTTTACAAATGGGACTTTACAAATGCTCACATAATATAATAATCATTTTAGAGCTTATAATATTAATAATGCTCAACGTTAAGTATGAAGTAAATGAATGATGATCATAAACAACTGCTAACAAATCTGGATAAACAGAATCACACAAGAATTAGACAAAATACAAATCGAGAAATAAAAGAGCAATGAACTAGACTCTTACCTGTCATCCCTCTTTATGAGCAAACACTGGAAGATTACAAAAGCTTGAATGATTGCAGCTCATGAATGCTTTAGACTACAGTCCTAGCCATGGTTTCTTTTAAAAGACACTTAGGAGGTTTTGGTCAAGTCAAAGCAAGTAGCAATATAACTGGAAAAAAGACTAACTAAAACGGCCCACAGTGTTAGTGTTTGCAGTAAAGAGCTATATTAGAATAACACACACACACCGGCCCACTTTTTCCATGGTCGAATTCCAAATTAGCACTTTTTCCAAATTGGATATATGAAGCAACAGTTCAGCTCTTACTATTGTGTGGTTTTTATTAATACCATGGTTCAACTAATAATGGTTAAATAATAATTCACTAAAGCTGAGAAGTTAACAAAAATATTCCTCATATTTTTTACTCTGGTATCCTCTCTAGCTGTCCCTGTAGTCATCAAGGCCTCCTCATTTTCAGCGGGGGACTGGCTTATCTGCTGCTCAGAAGCCACACAAAATTAATTAAGAGGTCATTTCACTGCATACACAAATCAAGCTTGAGTTTTGTTATCAATATTAAATTGCATTATATTTGCAAAGCCTATGAATCGCCATGAATTGGGTGATACAAAAAGGATAATATTTTAATTAAATTTTATATTTTGCTTGTGAATAGGTTGACAACTCTACAACGGTATTAGCCAAATAATTACGTTGCAGCGTTGATAATGCTAATCATTACTAGACCTATCTCTCTACCTGATGCCACTTGTGTTTGTCCTCTTGAAAATAAATCTGTAAGCACATTTGGCAGCATCCTCCTCCAATGCCTTTCTTTTTTTCAACCTGGCTTTTTCAGCCCCTCCTGGCCTCTTCCTCCCATCCATCCTCCCTGACGCGTACCGTTACAGTAGGGCCGGCCCAGCTATCGGTAGGCGCCGGCGGTGCCGCAGACGTGGTAGTCTACCTGAGAAAATGTTTTGGAAAAGATGGGCTATGGACCCAACCAACTCTATGGGAGGGGAGGGGAGAACTCACTCACATGGTACAACCCATGCAGAGGCTGCGCGCTGCGGTGTCAGAGTGCGGAACGTGTGTAGCCTAATGTAACTAACGTGAATAATGTGAAAATAAATTTATTAATTAATAATATTAATTTCTTCGACCGGCCCAAAAGTGAAACGGCCCACCGGGAATTCTTCCGATTCTCCCGATTACCCACCCAGGGCCTGCTGGCATTCATATAGAACATTACGTTTCTATTATTCAAATCAGTTAAATGGTTATTAGGCTGCATAGATTAGATCAGCCGGAACCGGGAACTCTTCCTATAACACCTGATGTACTCGCTACATCATAAGAAGAATGGCGTCTACACTAATGTTAGTCTTTCTGTTTATCCCATTATTCCATTTCTGTTTATTGTACATTTCATTTGCTCCACACTCTGGGGTCTGGTGTGGGTATGCCTTACTGCAGGCACCTTGATTACATACAGAAATCAGTTATTAAAACGCTTCAAACATTAATCTTGTTTTCAGAATAGACCATGCTCTGAATGCTATGTGCTAAGAGCTAACAACTTTTACATTTACAAAGAACAAACTTATTAACATTCCAAATAGTGAGATCTTGGGGACTGACACAGATGTACATTATTAGTCATTAGTGGCAAGTTTTGAAGCTGACGTATGATGACGTCATTAATTAGGAGCTGCTGAAATGTAAGCTTGCCCTTTCTCCCTCTGTAGCTGTAATGTTTCCATCAGGAGTTATCTCCAGTTATTTTAACATCCTCCTTATTCCATCTCCCGAGGTGAAGACACAGAGAACGAATCTACAAACAGCAACGATCAGCACTTAATCACAAGAGTGGATTGTGTTTAAAGTATTTCAGGTTAGTGATGTTCGCTACCAGTCAGAAATGTGTCAATTCAATCCTGAGGTCATAGTTAAATGTGGTATAACGTGTAAATGAATGTATAACAAATCTTGAACATTATAGAAAAGCTGAATTTATGGATGAGCTTTGTATATGCGGTATCATAATGCAATAAAAATAGAATTTGCTTAATTTGTTGGATGAGCTTCTTCAGGCCATCCGTAAAAATATTTTGATTTGCCGTAACAGCCAAAAAAAGGTCGTTCGGTCTATATATTTTTTCCGAGATTCAATAAAAAAATAAAAAATAAAAAAAGTACAATTTTGGTCATTTTGGTGATTACGTAGGTAAGAATTTAAACAAATTGGCATATCGGGACTTCACTGACAGTTTTACAGAACTTTGTGCCAAGTTATATATATATATTAAATAATTAGAATACCTGAATAAACTGAACACCAAAGAATAATATTATAGCGGTGGTGACGTGTTCATGTAACATGTAAGGGTGTGCTGCCAATAACGTGCCTAAAAGCTGTCAGAACTGGGAAAAGTAATGATTATTAGTATGTCAAATATATCAAGGAGACATTTCAATTGTTTATTAATAAACAAGTGTTTTCTGTGTCAGAGATGAAGTTGAGGATGCTGACTCGCGATCTTCGCAGTAGTGAACGCGCCAGAGAGAAATGCACATTTCATACGGATTACATAAGCAGAGAACAGTCTGTTATCTTTCATTTGAATTGTTTTGTTTAAAAGTAGACATTTCATGCTTTATATATATATATATATGTCTCAGGTCTGTGAGGCAAGTAGCTTATACGCTGAGTTTCGGTTCATTTAAGAGACCAGCTCCAGTTCACGCGCCGGCGACTCCGTGTCCTGATTATATAATTGCCTGCTATATTTAGCCTACCTCTTATTTATTAAATCCAGGCAATTGGTTGATGAAACATTGATTAAAATTAAAATACAATTAATACAAAACGAAATTCACTTTAAAGGCAGGCTTTCTACAAAAACAAACTTAATGAAGTGGTCAAAATCATGTCTGCCCACTCCATTTGTCTCCCGATATTTTCGGGATCATCTTATCTTATTCATGCTTATTCAATCATATAATATCATTATATCAATCATATTATTTTGCTTGATATGCCAATTCTTAATATTTGGTGTTTTAAATGCCTGTTTGGGATCTCTGTGAAAGTTTTAATTGTAGTGCCGCTTTCAGAGCGGTCACGTCCGTAACATTGTTTCATCCTCATAAATGCGAACACGAAAAATAAAATAAAATGAATATATTATGTTCTGTGGAGAGCCGACCCCTCTTCATCCGGTGGGTACACTGTAAAACTTTTCACTGTAAATTTACAGTAAAATACTGGCAGCTGGGTTGCCAGCCACATACTGTATTTTTACAGCACTAGTACAGTAAACAGCATTTACAGTACTCCACTGTAATTGCCAAATACATTATATACCACATACTTTTACAATATTAAACTTGTCAACAGCAATAAATTGTATTTTTTACAGGGAATACTGCTTTTATTATCACAAAATTAGAATATTATACTTTAATGTTTCAAAAGAGTAGTCACGCTAGGAAAAAGAAAACATTTTCTGGGTTTTAAAACATTTATTTTGGTTAAAAGCAAAGATCAGAAAATTGCCTTCTGTGAACATGTTGGCTGAATTATTTTTTAAACATAAAATGCAATTTTAACACGCTTTCTTGACATCAATCCTGAACGTGGATCAAAAACAAAGAAAGGACAAGTAACTTCAAAGAAAACTGGCCAAGTTGTGCAAAACAAGAACACCACTGTAAGCCTACAGGTTTCCTCACTTCTGCGAAAACTTGCACTTTTTTTTATGTCTAAAAGGCAGAAAAGAAAGAAGAAAAAAACAATGAAATAATAACAATGGAATAATTGCAGGCCTTGCAATGTTTATTGCATACACGACTACATGATAATGTTAAACATGACATTTACCAGACTAAAATGCATGTTTGCACCCAAAAATGAAAATTCTGTCATTATTACTCACCCTCAAGACTTTCGTTCATCTTCGGGACACAAATGAAGATATTTTTGATGAAATCTGAGAGGTTTCTGTCCCTCCATTGACATCAATGTCATTGCAACTGTCAAAGCCCAGAAAGGTGGTAAAAAAATCAGTAAATAGTACATAACTACAGTGGTTCAACCTAAATATTAAGTCAAGTCAAGTCATCTTCATTTATATAGCGCTTTTAACAATGTAGATTGTTTCAAAGCAGCTTTACAGAGATAAATGTATAATTTATGGTAACAGAGATTGTTTTGGCTTTATAGCGGTTCTTTAGTAAAGTTATTTTCCGGCTAAGGTTAGTTTTGATTGATTTGCTTCCGTCGCAACAATCATTTGTTATTAAATTAGGGGCCGCTAAGACGACACCATTCCCTCTACACAGACTTTAAACGCGAACCTGTGAGAAACGCTGATGGCGTTCACATGCGCATTAAGAATTGGTTCTATAGTTATGTGTATTTGAATATATGTATGCATGTTTGTTATTCCCTACAAACCAAGCCTAAACAAAGTACTGGTGTTTCCTTATAATTTTTTATACAGAATTTTATTTTATTTTATCAATTCGGGGTAGATACGCGAATTGAGTTTCCCGACAACACTTTATCTGTAGAGTGGTAAAGGGATCCTCCATAGGGACAGACTAGTTGGCACTTCAGCACTGCGTTGTCATCGGGTCCATTATGAAGTGACGAGAATACTTTTTGTGCGCAAAATAACCCCAAAATCTATGTTACTGTAATTTCCTATTATCACTGTAAAGCTGCTTTGAAACAATCTATATTGTTAAAAGCGCTATATAAATGAAGGTGACTTGACACTGTTAACACATCAACAGCGTAGGAGAATGACGTGAAAGAGAAGAGATTGTTGAATAATGTCATTATTTTGGGTTTTTTTTGTGCACAAAAAGGATTCTCGTCGCTTCATAATATTAAAGGGGACATATCATGCTAAATGCACTTTTTTAGCCCTTAAATGCATTTTGTTGTATATTTGGAGTGTTTAGAAGTACAGAAAAGATGAAATTATTCTCTTCAGGTGCTTCGTTGATATCTTTATATTCTGTTTTGGTCATATTTTTCAACCTGTTCCGATTTTTCTGTTATCTATGACGTTTTTTGAACTATAACGTCACAGTATTTGCAGCGGAACTGCCAAATAAGGACATTGACATTGGTTGTTGTCTTTGGAGCTCCATCGATTGATTTATAATTCTTGATTTCTCTTTAAACTCACTTACAACGAACATTTTCTACTTTCCCTCACCTCATAGTTATAACGCGGATTGTTGAGCAGACGCGTCTCAAGCCTAGTGATCCAACGCTGGATACTCTTATAGGTTACGTCCGTGGATCACGGCTGAACGCGTCTTCTCCGCACTCATTTAAGTTACAAACAAACATTTTTTCGCCTATCGTGCGTCTACTCTACACCCGTACCACTGAAAAGACGGATTATATCCAAGACTTAAGCCATAAATTAGTATTAATATTGATAGCACCACTGGTAGCGTCGTTGCTAACTTAACTTACTGTCCATCTGTTAAACTGGCGAATATATCAAATGTAAGTAGTCTACCTTTTGGTGCAGGTGAGGACACATTTGAGCTGCACGCGGTGCGGTCTGAGCTGGAAGCTGTTGAGAAACAGATCCACGACCTTTTAGTGAGAAAAGCCGAGCTGATAGACCGGCGGTTAGCTGAAACATCACGCGCCGAGGCACACAAATCAGAGATTAACGTTACTAACCCGCTGACTCCGACCTCGTCTACTCCGTGCGTTCCTCAACATCGGTCCCGAACGTCGAGGCCGCGATCAGCCATGGTCTCGTTCACTCCGGCTCCAACATGCCATCACGAAGCCTGGATTTTTCCGCAGCGGAAGTCGCGAGTCAGGTCTAGACCAAGAAAACTCTCTCCGACCCTCCCGGTTTTCGAGATATCCACACAAAACCGCTTCTCCCCTCTTCGCGAAACAGAACGCGATGCTGTGATCATCGGCGATTCCATCGTTCGACACGTACACGTTACGTTAAATAAAAGTAAGGTGCATAGTCACTGCTTTCCTGGTGCTCGTGTTTCTGAAATCGCTGCTCACGTTCCCGAGATTCTGAACGAGCGCGTCGGAACTGTTGTCCTGCACGCGGGAGGGGCCGACATCAGACTGCGCAAGACGGAGGTTCTGAAGAAAGACTTCAGGAATCTGATCGATACGGTACGCAGCACATCGCCTGATATAACGATTATTGTGTCAGGACTAGTGTTGTTTTTGGCAGCCTGTTTTAATTTTAGTTTTAGTCTAGTCTTTGTGTCAGGCTGTCATTTTAGTTTTTATTAGTTTTAGTCACATTCATACTCTTTTTAGTCTAGTCTAGTTTTAGTCAACGAAAACTGATGACATTTTAGTCTAGTTTTAGTCAACGAAAACTGATGACATTTTAGTCTAGTTTTAGTCAATGAAAATTGTATTTTAGTCTCTTTTTAGTAATGTGATTCTATTTAACCCAGTCAATATAGAATATCAAACAAGGCTATCTTTTTATAGGCTATTTAGTAGGCCTATATTTAGGGCTGTGACGGTGGCAGGTTTTTTTTTACCACCGCGGTAATGGACCAACTACCGGTGGTGGTTGGGGGGTTATTAAAAAAAAAACTCGTTTTATATTTCCACACAAAGACGCGTGATATACACTCTGCGCTTTGAGAGGGATGTGGGACACAGGCAGGAAAACACGAAGATATCGATCTCTTTATGATATCTTTGTGTTTTCTACTTGATGTAAATTGGTTTGAAGAGCTAATTTTATCCTCCACAAGGGCGAAATATTTAGGCTATGTTTGAGATTGCGCTGACAGAGAAAGTGAAACTAAAAATCACCCGCGCATGTGAAACGCGCTTTACAACTAAACTTGACGCGCCCTATGTCTAATATAACAAGCACAAACTGTGTTAAAAAGAATTTGACATGCAAGTACAAATGTAGGCCATCTGTCCTACAGCGTTTTTCTACTTTACCACAGTAAAGAATACGAATATAATAGGCCTAATTAAAAGCGAACCAAGAAACGTTTATAATACCTTTAGAAAATGGGTGAGACGTGACGTGAGTGAAGATTTGGGAAAAGAAACAAGAGATTCCATGCAGGGATGAGTCACGATTTTTGGATATTCGATTAGTTTATTTAATTATAGGATATCGAATAGATTGTGCGATTATTCTCTAAAATTATAGGCTTGTTCGACTTCATGCAGCTCTGCGCAGACCGATCGGCGGCTGACTTGAAGCAGTGCATGCCGGTTAGAAATTTTGTCCGACTTGATACAGCGCCGACGCCACGTGACTGTGACGTATGCCATCAAAGTACCGCGAGAGCAATACGAGAGTAGCCGGAGAACTCAGCCAGCGCAGCTTCTCAAGAGCGGCTGCACGAGGGCTGATGACGACACAGCTGTTCCACGATTGGCCGGATTCACCGCATGACAACGATCACGTGTGTTTCGTGTTTATTTCGAACACCTTTAGTTCCTCTAAAGCTCTCAAATCAGTTTATTATAACAGTGAACACTCTTTTCATGTCGTTGTCATGCTATATTGTGTCATGTTTATCAAATTAAAACTGCTTAAAAAACGTAGACTCCACTTCATTGATAGTTGCTTATGTTGAACTTTATTCTTGTTCAAACAGACGCTGTATGAAGCAGTACATAAAGTATTGAATGAAAATGTCTCTGAAACATCTGTGCATTATTAGGCAAATATTGCATTTATTTCACTGCAGCTGTGGTAAAGTATGCAAACACCACGTGAGCGGTCACTACGGGAACCAGAAAGTGTCCGACTTCACGTCTCCGTTTGCAGCCCCTCGACCGCCTGCACTCGGCTACTCTCGCAGATCGGGTGCATCCAGCCGCAGCCGATGTCGAACACACCTAAAATCTCCATGTTCTGGCGCTGATGCGGTGACGTGTTCATGTAACCAAAGACGCTGCCAATAACATGCAGCTGTCACAAAGAACCGGCAAAAGTAATGATTATGAATGTGTCAAATACATCAATGAGACATTTTTATAGAATCTAATGGAGTAATATATTGTTAAATTCGCTGATAATCGGGTGACCAGATCGCAATCCAGAATTTAAAGCCGACAAAGCTATGGGTTGGGTTCACGCACAACTCTCTCATTCGTCGTGACGTTATAACATTTCGTCTCGTCTCGTTTTGGTCAACGAAAATGAAGAGACATTTTAGCATAGTTTTTATTTTTTTAAACCACATTTAGTCTCGTTTTTATTCGTCAACGATATTGCATTATACATGTATTTTAGTCATCGTCACATGACCATGCATTTACGTCTAGTCTCGTCTCGTTTTCGTCAGGTGATAACGGTTCGTTGACGACAATATTTCGTCATAATTTTCGTTGACGAAAGCAACACTAGTCAGGACCGCTTCCCACGTACCGACTAGGTCATGAAAAGTTTAGTAGATTATTTGCGCTTAATGAATGGTTAATGTCATGGTGCAATGAGCAGAAACTACTCTTTGTAAATAATTGGAATCTGTTTTGGGAGCGTCCTAGGCTTTACCATGCTGATGGCTTACACCCAAGCAGATTCGGATCGGATCTTCTGTCAGATAACATCTCCAAAATGTTAAATACCTTTTGACTAGTAAACAAAAGTCCAAATCATAGTCTCTGCTGCACCAATTTAACTGATATAAATAGTGTAGAACATTGCATAGAAACTGTGTCTATTCCTCGTTTAGTGAGATCAAATCATAAATCTACTGCAGGATCTAGAAAAAATCTAATTGTTATTAAACCAGAAAATGTTGCTATTGGTAATCAAAAACAATTTTTAAAGCTAGGTCTTCTAAACATTAGATCACTCACACCTAAGGCAGTTATTGTAAATGAAATAGTCACAGATAATAGCTTCGATGTACTTTGCCTTACTGAAACCTGGCTTAAACCAAATGATTATTTCGGTTTAAATGAGTCTACTCCAGCAGGATACTCCTATAAGCACGAGCCCCGTCTGAATGGTCGTGGCGGCGGTGTTGCAACAATCTATAGAGATTTTCTCAATGTTACTCAGAAAACGGGTTATAAGTTTATTTCATTTTAAGTACTTGTACTAAATGTTACGCTCTTAGATGTTCGAAAAACATCCCTATTATCTCTAGCCTTGGCTACCGTATATAGACCGCCTGGGCCTTACGCTGATTTCCTAAAAGAGTTTGCAGATTTTCTCTCAGACCTATTAGTTAACTTCGATAAAGCATTAATTGTTGGAGACTTTAATATCCATGTAGATAATCAAAATGATGCGTTAGGGGCTGCGTTTACAGATTTATTAAACTCCTTTGGGGTCAAGCAAAACGTTACCGGACCGACTCATCGATTTAATCATACACTCGATTTAATTATATCACATGGAACCGATCCAACCGATATAGATATCATTCCACAAAGTGACGATGTCACTGACCATTACATGGTAACTTGCATATTACGTACTCCTGTAATATATCATGCTGTGCCGCGTTATCGATTTGGCAGAACAATCCTTCCATCCACCATAGATAATTTTTCAAACAGCTTATCGGATCTGTCTCAGCTGCTCAGTGAACCCAAACAAACAGATGAACTTGAGGAATTAACTAGCACTATGAGCACCATTCTCTCTGGATCATTGGATATTGTTGCGCCCATTAGATTAAAAAAGGTCAGAGAGAAAAGTAAAGCACCATGGTACAACAATACTACGCGTGTTCTAAAGAGAGAAACCCGTAATTTAGAGCGTAAATGGAAACAAACCAACTTAGAGGTCTTTAGAATCGCATGGAAAGACAGTATGTCACGTTATAAAAAGGCCCTAAAAGCGGCCAGGGCTGAGCATCTATGCAAACTAATAGAAAACAACCATAACAATCCTAAGTTCTTATTTAACACCGTGGCGAGACTAACAAATAAACAGATGTCTCCTGAACAAAGTATTCCATTACAGTTTAGTAGTAATGATTTCATGAAGTTCTTCACTGAGAAAATAGAAAACATCAGAACCACAATTGTAAACGTTCAATCCTCAATCGCGCCTTATAATTCAGCCTCAATTATCACCCCGCAAGAACAATTACAGTGCTTCACAACTATAGAACAAAAAGAGTTAAATAAACTTTTTACTTCATCTAAAACAACAACATGTTTACTAGATCCTATACCAACTAAGCTATTGAAAGAAGTGTTACCTGTAGTGGAAGAGCCTCTCCTCAATATTATTAACTCGTCTTTATCTTTAGGTTATGTTCCAAAAACATTTAAACTGGCAGTTATAAAACCTCTCATTAAGAAACCACAATTAGATCCGAATAATCTAGTAAATTATAGACCCATTTCAAATCTACCTTTTATGTCTAAAATACTAGAAAAAGTTGTGTCCGCTCAACTGGGCTCTTTCTTACAAGAAAATGACACCTATGAAAAGTTTCAGTCTGGGTTCAGGCCGCATCATAGCACTGAAACTGCACTCGTTAAAATCACAAATGATTTACTTTTAGCTTCTGACCAAGGCTGTATCTCAATATTAGTTTTACTTGATCTTAGTGCTGCGTTCGATACTATAGATCATACAATACTCTTAGATCGACTACAAAATTATACTGGTGTTCAAGGACAAGCATTAAGCTGGTTTAGATCGTATTTATCTGACCGCTACCATTTTGTTTATTTAAATGGAGAAAAATCTATCATAACTCCAGTAAACTATGGAGTGCCGCAGGGATCTGTGTTAGGCCCTCTATTATTCTCAATATATATGCTGCCACTTGGAAATATTATAAGGAAACATGGAATTAGTTTCCATTGTTATGCTGATGACACTCAAATTTATATTTCATCACGGCCAGATGAAAACGCTAAATTATCCAAATTGACCGAGTGTGTTAAAGATATAAAAGATTGGATGACGCATAATTTTCTTTTATTAAATCCAGACAAGACAGAGGTACTACTTATCGGCAGAGGTGGAAAGTAACGAATTACATTTACTCGCGTTACTGTAATTGAGTAGTTTTTTTGTGTATTTCTACTTTTTTAAGTAGTTTTTAAAATCTGTAATTTTACTTTTACTTAAGTATGTTTTGTTTAAAGTATTGTAATTCGCTACATTTTAAAACATATCCGTTACTGAGTAAAAAAAAAAAAAAAAAAAACCACATTATTAAAAAAATGAACTAGCCTACTATGGGTAAAACAGCGCGCGCGCTCGTGCTCAGCATTGATTGATTGAAGGGCGGGAGAACAGACACGCAAAAACCACAAAAAATATGGAGACGGACAACACAGATTCTTTACACACACACGTGAGGCAAACCCCTGGTAAGTATGGGGATACTTTGGATATAGAAAAACGAACGCGTGGTTGTCCTCGAGGCTCGAGCATAGCCTATTCATTTTGCAAAAATTGTGGACGCAAATTGGCTGCAAAAGAAGGAAACACATAGAACGTGTTCGGGAACACCATCCCTCCGTGCAGATTAAGATATGTCCCGTAACCGTTTATAAGTTAAGGCCGAATGATTTCTGTGATGCAGAGGGAATCCCGGAGTTTCATTATCATGAAAATGGAATTTAGCCTACAGTAACGCAGACGTCACGTAAAACACATGAAAGCAGGGTTGCCAACTCTCACGCATCTGGCGTGACAGTCACGCATTCAGCCTCAATCTCACGCTCTCACGCTTAACAAAGAAATCTCACGCTAAATTAGACATTCTTCTGTGCTGTATTTTTTTTTTTTTTTTTTTTTTTCACTCGTGTGCACTAAATTTCAGAATTACTATAAACAATTCAGGCTCTTAACTACTGGATGGACCACTATTTATGGCGCAAATTAGTTAAAATCTCCCGGAATCTAGAGCGAGCACGCATGCGAGACAGAGAATAACCGTAGCGCACGCACGGCGTACGGCAGCGTTGAGCATTGTAGCCAATCACTGACATGTCTGTTGAACGCATTGGCCAATCAGAGGCGTTTAAATGAGTCGCTGTCCTGAAGATGTGTTTTGCGCGAGCTCACCGAGTTCTACACTTTCGCAAACCTGTCATTATTATTGCCTATAAACTTAAGATGCAAATAAAAAATTCACTGCAATGTATTTGATACTCTTGATGCTGTTCTGATGCGCTCCATTACGCACCGCTCTGTTTGGTGTTAGGATGACTAAAAGTTCAGCGGTCTAGCTCTTCAATGTCAGAATGATTAAAGAAGTGAACGAATGCCTGGCAAAATGTAAGTGGAAAACATTTAATATTTGACTGTTTTACAATAGAAATGTTCAACTACCGACAGTATCCGGTGACGCGAATTACTCAACTTTTTTTTATTTATTTACTAAATTTATCCTTTTTGAATTGAAAATATGCTATAATTTCTTTGATTAATTTAGAGAGAATGCATGCATAATTAAAAATAAAATATTATTTGCAAATAGTTACAATTATTTCACTAATACAATAAGCTTTTTTTTCTTTATTCCCTTAAATCGCTTTTATAATTAATTCCTTTAAATAAAAATACCCCCCCCCCCCCCATGGCGTCATTTTTAAGTCAAATGTCATGAGCGTGTAAGACATGCTCACGAGCACATTATGTTATTTCACGCGCGCAAAAATGAACCTTCAGCTGGCATGATAAAAGTACTCGCGCACAAATTCAACAACCGAGAGGTGTACAGGTAGCTGCGAGCGAGCGCCTGGCATACTCTCATGCTTGTACAGTGGAATCCTGCTCGCGCGCAGTGGATTTCTGCTCGCGGAGTGCTGTTTTGCTCGCGCAGTGGATTTCTGCTCGCTCAGCTGATTTCTGCTCGCTCAAGTCTACACGACTTTTGACAATTTGGGGGCGGAAACCAAGGAGGGCACTGACCCTCTTATGATTGGTCACTTTCATCATGGAAAATCTTGGGAAATCCTAACCCCGCCCACCTTCTGACGCAGCGCGCGTAACTCAGCTCGCTCTGCTACTCCGGCTATCTCTGTATATTTTAGACAACGAAATATGTGATAAAACACCATATTAACTATTTTCGTTTTCATTTAAAGAAATCTTAAACATGATAGCCACACACATGTGGTTCAGGCAACGCGTATTGATTATATTCACTGCACATAACGTTTGCCTATTAAAAACAAAACTAAATATAAAACACAAACCTGCCTCTTTTCGTTTTAAATATAATATAAAAACATTAAACATTTTAATATGGTCCAGGCAATATGTGCATTTGTACTAAACAACAGATTTTGCAGTAAACAACATTACAGTTTTTAAATTTTTAAATACAATTATTACAATTTAAAATGACAAAACTCAACCCAGTCTCTTTTTGTTAAATTTCAGTTTTATCAATATTAGCCATGATAAAAGTATAAGTAAAAGGTATAAGAAGCTATAAGCTACAAATAAAGCAAACAATTCAGTCAAACATACAAAGTCAGCGCTCTTGTCTAACCATACAACGATGACCGGGCGCTCGGCACTCATGTACCCCGCCTGGAACAGCCTTTCCTCGGTTATAGTCTTTCTGACGTTCGCCGCTTTCGCTGGCGTCTCTGTAGTGGTTAAACATGAGATATAATTCGTCTTGTGTATATCTAACGGGCGATTTTTGGTCTCGTGAATCTATAATTTATTCCCTGGCCATTGTGGCCAATCGTTTTGGCTGAGGGGAAGTTTCATAACTTTATAAGCTATTTAACTTTACCGTTGTATGGTTTTACTAGAGCGCTGACTTTGTGTGTTTGACTGAATTGTTTGCTTTATTTGTATAGCTTCTTATACCTTTTACTTATACTTTTATAATGGCTAATATTGATAAAACTGAAATTTAACAAAAAGAGACTGGGTTGAGTTTTGTCATTTTAAATTGTAATAATTGTATTTAAAAATTTAAAAACTGTAATGTTGTTTACTGCAAAATCTGTTGTTTAGTACAAATGCACATATTGCCTGGACCATATTAAAATGTTTAATGTTTTTATATTATATTTAAAACGAAAAGAGGCAGGTTTGTGTTTTATATTTAGTTTTGTTTTTAATAGGCAAACGTTATGTGCAGTGAATATAATCAATACGCGTTGCATGAACCACATGTGTGTGGCTATCATGTTTAAGATTTCTTTAAATGAAAACGAAAATAGTTAGTAAGGTGTTTTATCACATATTTCGTTGTCTAAAATATACAGAGATAGCCGGAGTACCAGAGCGAGCTGAGTTACGCGCGCTGCGTCAGAAGGTGGGCGGGGTTAGGATTTCCCAAGATTTTCCATGATGAAAGTGACCAATCATAAGAGGGTCAGTGCCCTCCTTGGTTTCCGCCCCCAAATTGTCAAAAGTCGTGTAGACTCGAGCGAGCAGAAATCAGCTGAGCGAGCAGAAATCCACTGCGCGAGCAAAACAGCACTCCGCGAGCAGAAATCCACTGCGCGCGAGCAGGATTCCACTGTACAAGCATGAGAGTATGCCAGGCGCTCGCTCGCAGCTACCTGTACACCTCTCGGTTGTTGAATTTGTGCGCGAGTACTTTTATCATGCCAGCTGAAGGTTCATTTTTGCGCGCGTGAAATAACATAATGTGCTCGTGAGCATGTCTTACACGCTCATGACATTTGACTTAAAAATGATGCCATACCCCCCCCCCGTTGAAATATCTCTTCCTCTAACCCCCCCCCCCCCCGTTGGAGAAGTCTCACTCCGAGCTAAACTCAAAAGTTGGCAACCCTGTGAAAGTAAAGCTGTACAATAAATAAATCAAATTGCGACATGGTCTGTAGTCTATATATTAAAGCACAAGAGACTGCTATATAAATGTATAATCTGCGTGTCTGTGTGAATCAGTGCGAATGAGACGAGCCGTTTCGTCTACTACATACTCAAGTACGCGACGTGCTAAGTGTTTTCAGCATCTCACAAACAATATGAGAACATGAAAACATTAACATCTCCAGAGCTGCTCTGAGAGAATGACCTTTGAGAAAAACCTTGTCAAATAGCCTACACTCTGAAACAGGACTTCATTACAACCCATCAAAATTTTGGTTTAACTACGAAGAAATGATGACATAGCCTAACTGTTGTGGGCCTACAATAGAATGTACTTCTCATAATAATATTAACAACAACAATAATAATACAGATTATTTAAACATTATTTAAGGATTTTTGTCCATGGTTTAATTGAGTAAATCTGTTTTGCAGCACTTTGCCAAAAAATAAAAGGATAAAAAAATGTGTTAAACTTTTATTTGATTACCACCGTTTTGGATAATATATTTGTTTTAAATCATAAAAACAAAAAGGATTTTTCTGAATTAAATACATTTCATAGAAGTCTATTGTTTTTAAACATTTTAATAAATTATTAATGATAAAAAATAAGTTGTTAAATGAGTAGTTAAAATGAAAATGAAAATTACCCCATGATTTATCAGCCCTGAAATCATCCTAGGTGTAGGCTATATTTCTTTCAGACGAATACAATCGGAGTTATATTATTAATAAACACTCTGATGCTTCTGAGCTTTATAATGGCAGTGGATTGCAACCATCAGTTTAAAGCTCAAAAAAGTACACCATACGCAGTCTACTTACACCTTAAACGCAACTTATGCAACTCATGACGTCAGAAGTAGTGTAGTGCGTCCTGGCGTAGCGTAAATATCAGCAGTACGTCGCATTACTCGCATAAGTTGCGCTTTAGATTTAAGTCGAATACATATGTTCGTTTGGCCGGAAGCTAGTTATTTTACTTTAGAAAGTTTTAAATATGAATATCTTTCTTCACAAACTCAACGTTTTGTTTCAGAAGGCCTTTATTAACCCCCCGTTGCCGTGTGGAGCACTTTTATGATGGATGGATGCACTTTTATGATGGATAGATGCACTTTTATGAGCTTCAAACTGATGGTTGCAATCCACACCCCCGCTGTTAAAAAAGTAACTCAGTTACTTTTACTCTGAGTACATTTTAAATGAGCTACTTTTTACTTTTACTTGAGTAGATTTTTCGACCGGTACTTTTACTTGTACTTAAGTAAAAACAAATTGTAGTAATAGTACTTTTACTTGAGTAGAATATTTTATTACTCTTTCCACCTCTGCTTATCGGTTCAAAAAACCACCCACAAAACCTCTCACAATACAACTTTAACATAGTAGGATGTCCTGTTACTTCATCCTCTACAGTAAAAGACCTGGGTGTTATATTAGACTGCAACCTGTCTTTTGAAAATCATATTTCATATGTTACAAGAACAGCCTTTTTCCACCTTAGAAACATTGCTAAGCTACGTAATATGCTATCTGTTTCTGATGCAGAAAAGTTAGTTCATGCATTCATGACCTCGAGACTAGATTACTGTAATGCGTTATTAGCCGGTTGTCCTGCATCCTCAATAAACAAGCTACAGTTAGTCCAAAATGCCGCCGCTAGAGTTCTAACTAGATCAAGAAAATATGATCATATAACACCGATTTTATCATCCCTACATTGGTTACCTATAAAGTCCCGTATTAACTACAAGGTATTGCTACTGACTTATAAAGCCCTAAACGGCTTAGCTCCAGTCTATTTAACGGATCTTCTATCGCCCTATAATCCATCGCGCTCTTTAAGGTCACTAAATTCGAGGCTTTTGGTCATACCTAGGATATCTAGGTCCACCAAAGGAGGGAAAGCATTTTCACATTTAGCACCAAAACTCTGGAATAGTCTTCCGGATACTGTTCGTTGCTCAGACTCGCTCTCCCAGTTTAAAACTAGATTAAAGACGCATCTCTTCAGCCAGGCATTCACATAATACTTTTAATCCTACAGTTAAATCCAACCTCTAGTTCATAAACGCCAGAGGAGAACTGGCCCCCGACTGAGCCCGGGTTCTCCCAAGGTTTTTTTTTTCTCCATTAGGTCACCTGATGGAGTTTTTCGGTTCCTTGCCACTGTTGCCTTTGGCTTGCTCAGTTGGGGATATTTGGGGATATTTGGGGATATTTAATTTAATTAATCAATCAACGATACTATTGATCAGCATTACCAAACGTAGACGTTCCACTAGAAACAAACATTGATGTATTGTTCTAATTTATTACTGTGAAGCTGCTTTGATACAACCTGTGTTGTGAAAAGCGCTATATAAATAAACTTGACTTGACTTGACTGACTTCCGGCCCAACACTTCGAGCAATCCGCCATTATTATTTCTCGCTGCAATTTTGTAGTCCAAGCTAAAGGATGCAGAAGTTACGAGAGGGTAAGTTAAAACGTTCGGTTGTTGGATGTAGTAACCCACACGCTTTATTACACCGTCTAATGTAGATGAACTGCCGCGCTTGTGGCGCATGTTTGACTGAAAGAACGAGCAGAGAGAGAGACCCGGTCGCGCGCGCGCGCGCTCACTCTCTCTCTTCAGAGAGGCAAAAGTGTAAACAAGACATCACCGTCTCCAAACTAGATGCTGTCTTGCTCTCTCTCCCTCGCAAATACTAATCAAAATAAATCGACACGGTGGTAAAAGGTCGGAAGACCAAAGTTTCATGTGTAACAGTTAAATACAGTAACACACCATTGCGATACATCCATATGAAGACGTTGTTCTGCAGGTTCGTCGTCTTCATTTTTATCTCGCTCCGGCTCGAACATGTAAGGCTGGCTGGACAAGTCTTCCGTTGTTGACATTTTGTGAATAACGTGTGAAAAAAAGTTTATGTGCCGCTAGATAATCCTATCTCTGCTATCAGACTACAAAAATGGCCGAACGGGGTGGAGTTGAACCTCTGCAACCTGGAGAGGGGGCGGGGTATGAAGTGTCTCAATTGTATTTAAAGAGGCCGCACCAAAACGAGTTGATCTCAGACGCACGTCAGAAAAGGGGTAGAAAGGGGGCTTGTGGAGCTATAATAATGAGGAATTCAGACCCAAGCATTGCAGTTCCGCTTTATATAGACTACAAATGTATGATTTATATGAAAAAAGGAACAATTTAAAAGCATGATATGTCTCCTTTAAGGTTGCACCACTGTAGTTACATGGATTATTTAATGTTTTTACTACCTTTCTGGGCCTTGAAAGTTGCAAAGACGTTGCTGTCTATGGGTGGTTCAGAAACCTCTCAGATTTCATCAAAAATATCTTAATTTGTGTTCTGAAGATGAACGAAGGTCTTACAGGTTTGGAACGACATGAGGGTGAGTAAATACTGATAGAATTCTCATTAATCCTTTAACTGAAAACAACTTGCACTTATATAATTTACAATATGTGACTGCCACTGTTTTGTCTCAAGATGCACACCAGTAATGTTTTTTTTTTTTTATGATACATTTTTATAAAAGCTGCTTAAATACGCTAATTTTATTAAGGCCTCGATCTGGCTTAAGCTAAGACCTGTATGGAAACCAGGGCCGTATTGTTCATACCAGTAGTCAGCTTAATAAATACTGTCAAGACAAGGCTAGTGACACAATTCAGTCTAATATATTTATGAATGGCAAATATGCTAATGACTAACCTCTGAACAAACTCAAGGTGCTGCCTCTTCCTGTACTGCAAGCTGAACTCATAGGAGGCAAACAGCGCTGCCAGGCCAGTGATGAAGAGGCTGTGATCCTCTCACACACACCTTGACCCTCCAAACGTAATGTCCAGCACTGGTTGCTTAGACATTGACCTGTAATGGGATAATAAAAAAAAGAATAAATAAATAATATTAATAATTAAAATAACTACTGTGGGTTCCACTGTGGTTCGATGTAGTTGTCTATTCATAGTTCTATGAATTTAAATTTTCAACTAAAAATTTAAATTATTTAGGGTTAGAATGCTAAAATGCACTGGCATATAATTTTGCTTGTTTTAAGCATAAACTCACTTAATTTTGACTTATTCTTTCAGAAAACAAGACAATTTTTACTTGTCTATTAAATGCTTCTTCATGTAAGAATTTTAGATATCTGGACTGGAAACAAGATAAAAACACTAATTAAGAAAAACATATTTTGCAGTGGGTTGAGTAAATGATGGCTTTTCATTTTTGGTTAAAACTACCCCTTTAATGTTTACATACCAGGAAATAAGGCGTGGACTCTCTGGCAAATGTAGATTGCTGGACATCAGCGTTGCAAATTCCTGAAACAATTTTTAAAAAGGACAGCACAACCATGATCAACAGAACCAAAACATAAAACATATTACAAATTAATGAGATTTGCTGAATAATCTCTACCTATCTGCTTGAAGGATAACACCGTCTAACTTCTTTGAATTGTGGGAGTAGTTGTAGGACCATGGGATGGCAATCAGGAATACTACATTTGAAAACAGCATTAGGAACATGGATTTTCATGTGCTAGCAAAATTCTGACAACGATTCAAAAGCACGATCACAGAACTGACAGCATTTGATAGCATTTTTTTGTTACCACATACACTATAACTGTAACACTACTTAAAAGCACTTTCATTAACACTGGCCATGAGATTACAAAGCCTGAAACGAAAAAAATATATATCAAAAGCAGGTCAAGCAAATAACATGGTAAATTTTGCCTATTATGTGAAACGTCGAAGTTACTTGCTGGTAAACAGGTGAGCAGAGTCAGTGAATTGCTTGCGTGGCCACGTATAGTAAACCGTGTTTGCAAAATCAAACCAAATACGTGGAAACAATGTAGAGAAAAAAAAAAAAAAAAACTTATATATTGGCTTACCGTATCACTCAGTTGAACAATTCTCCATCTTCTCAAACTCTAAATCCCACTTATCGTCACGCGCAGGTTAGATTATTCAGATGACAAATTCTTCCAACCGTCTTCACGTTAACGTTGTCCATTTTCACAGGCAACTAATGTTTGAAACACGAACCGAAGAAGATCACAAAAGCTTAAAAATTGCTCACAGATTCGCAGACACTGTTTATCTTCATAACAGGAATGATGATTCTGTTCAGTTGAATCCCGCTGACAAAACAAGTTTGCCTGTAGTAGCTGTCTGCTCGCGTGACGCGTCACATTTGAACTGAATTGAGCGCAAAATAAAGAAATCAATCCCACAATGCAATGCCTTGTATACAGTCAGTATGATACTGTATTACGAATTTATCAGGATGAAAACAGAAATGTGCTGTTTATTTACAGCTGTTCTATAAAAGATACAGCTTAATACTGTGTTATGGAAATACAGTACAATTTTGTAAGAAATTCGCTGTAAATTTACAGTAAATGAATGAATCACGTTTAGATGAAGTATTACGAAAACTGACCTTATAATAAGAATAAAATAATAAAGAATTTTATCAGCAATCTAATTTGAAACACCTCAACTTGTGTCTGATTTGCAATACAATTTGCTAATTGGAACATGGTTAGAACACCCTCCCGTGGACCCACCACCTGCAGGAGGGACCGTAAGGGGCCGGTGCAAAGTGGATCGGGCGGCAGTCGAAGGCGGGGGCCTAGACAACCCGATCCCTGGATGCGGAATCTAGCTCTAGGGACATGGAACGTCACCTCTCTGGCGGGGAAGGAGCCTGAGATTGTGCGTGAGGTTGAGAGATTCCAACTAGAGATAGTTGGGATCACCTCTACGCACGGCTTGGGCTCTGGAACCACACTCCTCGAGAGAGGATGGACTCTTCACCACTCTGGAGTTGCCCATGGTGTGAGGCGGCGGGCTGGGGTGGGTTTGCTTATAGCCCCCCAGCTCAGCCGCCATGTGTTGGAGTTCACCCCGGTGAACGAGAGGGTCGCTTCCCTGCGCCTTCGGGTCGGGGATAGGTCTCTCACTGTCGTTTGTGCCTACGGGCCGAACGGCAGTGCAGAGTACCCGGCCTTCTTGGAGTCTCTGGGAGGGGTGCTGGAAAGTGCTCCGACTGGGGACTCCGTCGTTCTACTGGGGGACTTCAACGCCCACGTGGGCAGCGACAGTGACACCTGGAGGGGCGTGATTGGGAGGAACGGCCCCCCTGATCTGAACCCGAGTGGTGTTCTGTTATTGGACTTCTGTGCTAGTTACAGTTTGTCCATAACGAACACCATGTTCAAGCATAAGGGTGTCCATCAGTGCACATGGCACCAGGACACCCTAGGCCGGAGGTCGATGATCGACTTTGTGGTCGTCTCATCTGACCTCCGGCCGTAAGTCTTGGACACTCGGGTGAAGAGAGGGGTGGAGCTGTCAACTGATCACCACCTGGTGGTGAGTTGGATCCGATGGCGGGGGAGGAAGCTGGACAGACTCGGCAGACCCAAACGTACTGTGAGGGTCTGTTGGGAACGTTTGGCCGAATCTCCTGTCAGAGAGATCTTCAACTCCCACCTCCGGCAGAGCTTCGACCAGATCCCGAGGGAGTCTGGAGATATTGAGTCCGAGTGGGCCATGTTCTCCACCTCCATTGTCAACGCGGCCACTCGGAGCTGTGGCCGTAAGGTCTCCGGTGCCTGTCGAGGCGGCAATCCCCGAACCCAGTGGTGGACACCGGAAGTAAGGGATGCTGTCAAGCTGAAGAAGGAGTCCTATCGGGCCTGGCTGGCTTGTGGGACTCCTGAGGCAGCTGATGGGTACCGACGGGCCAAGCGGACTGCAGCCCGGGTGGTTGTGGAGGCAAAAACTCGGGCCTGGGAGGAGTTCGGTGAGGCCATGGAGAAGGACTATCGGCTGGCCTCGAAGAGATTCTGGCAAACCGTCCGGCGCCTCAGGAAAGGGAAGCAGTGCCCTACCAACGCTGTTTACAGTGGAGGAGGGCAGCTGTTGACCTCGACTGGGGATATCACCGGACGGTGGAAGGAATACTTCGAGGATCTCCTCAATCCCGCCGTCACGTCTTCCATTGAGGAAGCAGAGGCTGAGGGCTTGGAGGCGGACCCGTCCATCACCCAAGCTGAAGTCACCGAGGTAGTCAAGAAACTCCTCGGTGGCAAGGCACCGGGGGTGGATGAGATCCGCCCTGAGTACCTCAAGTCTCTGGATGTTGTGGGGCTGTCTTGGCTGACACGCCTCTGCAGCATCGCGTGGCGGTCGGGGACAGTGCCCTTGGATTGGCAGACCGGGGTGGTGGTCCCTCTTTTCAAGAAGGGGGATCGGAGGGTGTGTTCCAACTACAGGGGGATCACACTCCTCAGCCTCCCCGGGAAAGTCTATGCCAGGGTACTGGAGAGGAGAATCCGGCCGATAGTAGAACCTCGGATTCAGGAGGAACAGTGTGGTTTTCGTCCCGGTCGTGGAACACTGGACCAGCTCTATACCCTCTACAGGGTGCTGGAGGGCTCATGGGAGTTTGCCCAACCAATCCACATGTGTTTTGTGGATTTGGAGAAGGCATTCGACTGTGTCCCTCGTGGCATCTTGTGGAGGGTGCTCTGGGAGTATGGGGTCCGGGGCCCTTTGCTAAGGGCTATCCGGTCCCTGTACGACCGGAGTAGGAGGAGGTGGAGTTTGGTTCGTATTGCCAGCAGTAAGTCAGACTTGTTCCCGGTGCGTGTTGGACTCCGGCAGGGCTGCCCTTTGTCGCCGGTTCTGTTCATAATTTTTATGGACAGAATTTCTAGGCGCAGCCAGGGGCCGGAGGGGGTCAGGTTTGGGGACCACACGATTTCATCTCTGCTCTTTGCGGATGATGTGGTCGTGTTGGCCTCATCAAACCAGGACCTCCAGCATGCACTGGGACGGTTTGCAGCCGAGTGTGAAGCGGCTGGGATGAGAATCAGCACCTCCAAATCCGAGGCCATGGTCCTCAGTCGGAAAAGGGTGGCTTGCCCGCTTCAGGTTGGTGGAGAGTTCCTGCCTCAAGTGGAGGAGTTCAAGTATCTCGGGGTCTTGTTCACGAGTGAGGGAAGGATGGAACGGGAGATTGACAGACGGATCGGTGCAGCTTCTGCAGTAATGCGGTCGCTGTACCGGTCTGTCGTGGTGAAGAAGGAGCTGAGCCGCAAGGCGAAGCTCTCGATTTACCGGTCAATCTACGTTCCTACTCTCACCTATGGTCATGAGCTTTGGGTCATGACCGAAAGGACAAGATCCCGGATACAAGCGGCCGAAATGAGCTTTCTCCGCAGGGTGGCTGGGCGCTCCCTCAGAGATAGGGTGAGAAGCTCGGTCACTCGGGAGGAGCTCAGAGTAGAGCCGCTGCTCCTCCACATTGAGAGGGGTCAGTTGAGGTGGCTCGGGCATCTTTTCCGGATGCCTCCTGGACGCCTTCCTGGGAAGGTGTTCCGGGCATGTCCCACCGGGAGGAGACCCCGGGGAAGACCTAGGACACGCTGGAGAGACTACGTCTCCCGGCTGGCCTGGGAACGCCTCGGTGTCCCCCCGGAAGAGCTGGAGGAAGTGTCGAGGGAGAGGGAAGTCTGGGCATCCCTGCTTAGACTGCTGCCCCCGCGACCCGGCCCCGGATAAGCGGTAGAAGATGGATGGATGGATGGAACATGGTTAGAATTAAATGTCTAACAATGTTATTGAGGAAAAAAAAGAGAAAAAGCACTACAAAAGCCAAAATTCACATCAATCAACTGTGATTCAACAAAGTTACCAAGTAACAAATTTGAAGCATGAGCAGATCAAAAAGATCAAACAAAGCCACACAAGATCAATCTTGGACGAGCGCCAAATATGTTATGGCCCAAAACCAACTTTAGCTCGTTTAAACCATACAAAAAGGTAAGGACAGAACATATATATAAAAAATAAAAAAAATCACAGATGAAATTAGACTTTTCTGACGTGTAATCCCGTCATACGGTTTTAATAGGAATGTCCAACAAACAACCATTACTACAAATTCACACACAAAAGATAATAAACTATATAAAAGATTAACGGAAATAATAATAGTATACAGGTAGGAGGAGAGGTAACAAAGGAAAAGAAAGTATGATAACGTAGAGATGTAAAAATATGTGCAGAACACACTTCAGCCTCAGTCTCAGAGTGAAAACAACACAACTTTAAAGTAAAATTATTTATTTCCTTCATATATCAAAAAGGCTTAACAAAAGATTGGAATAAATCTTCAGGAGAGAGTAAGGCCTAAAATAATAACAGAAAAGAAGCAACAACACATTTCCCAGATAACCATAATCAAATGAACAGAGCTAATAAGAAGTTATACAATACATTTTAATTACCAACAGAAAATGAAGTAAATGCCTGCTTTCACAATATCTTTTAGTTATCCACAGGTAAAGAGTCAACACTAAAATTATATAATATGTTCCAGGTCCCTCACAAGGATGAACTGGCAAGCCAACTAACCGTTGTTGGCACACAGCAAATGAGCGTAGGTCACACACTCAACACACACTTTTTTTTGCAACATTGACAAAAACAGAATTAAAGACAATTATGACAAAAATCTGTCAAGGCAAATCAAACAAAGATCTTCTTTATCAGATCTACTGTGTCCATCTCCTCTCCTGTAAATCTTCCCAAACTCAGCACAATGATGAACACATGAGGTCCAGGTGACAACATGGAAATACATTTCATTATTTATTTTAATGCTTGATCATTTGTCAGTGTCGTGTCAAAGAGACCTAGAGTATCAACAACAGTTACTGGTCGACCTTCAACTTCACCAACTCTCTTTTCACAAGCTGTGGTGACTGAATCTAGTCTTAATTCACCGACAAACTCATCTCTTCCCAGAATACTGTTTCCTGTTGCACTCTTCCCATTTCCTGTCTTCCCGATCAGAGCAATCCTCAGACACTCCTGATCATCTTGTTCATCTTCAGCACCTGAAAATCACAGCGGTAGAAAGAAAACTTAGTGAAATGAAGCTCAGAACTTTAATATTGTTATGTTGGATTGTAGAAGTTGCAGCTGAATGCTAATTATGAACTGAAAAAAAAAAAATAAAAAATCAAGTCACTTGCACTAAAACAGCTTGTAAACAATGTCATGTAACGTCACATTTACCTCAGAAAAACCATATCCAGTGGCCATAAACACGTAGGTCATCTACAAAAATTAACTCTAGAGGGGAACATTTTGCTAAATAAATGCACCATATTACATACTCATTATAATTTTTTACTGTTCTTCCATAAGCTATTTAATGGATGTTTGAATAAAGCTGGCAAGTTTTTACAACAGCCACCATTTAAATGTTTATATTTCATGTTACTTTATTATTATAAAAATAAATAAGTGTAATTTAAGTGTTTGTATACAAATAAGTTCAATTTTACCTTCAATATTATAGTAGGCTAATGAAGCCTAGTAGGCTACATCTGACTCCATAGTTTACAGCATTAGTTAAGCATCTCAGCATCCCAGATAGCTTAGAACTAAATATTGCGACAGAAACTTTTAACTCTCTCTTTTCCAGCACTTTAGACAGTTGCTAAAAAAAATAAAAATAGTCCAACGCCATGGTACAATGAGCACACTCAGGCCCTTAAGACAGACATACTCAGGCCCTTAGATCTGCTTATTTTTCAAACCTATTAGAAGAAAATAAACATAACCCTAGGTATTTATTTGAAATAGTGGCTAAACTAACGAGAAATAAATCTTCAACCCCAGAAGTTTCCAAGCAGCACAGCAGTAATGACTTTATGAACTTCTTCACTTATAAGATTGATAATATCAGGGAGAAAATTATAACTATGCAACCGCCCACTACAGTATCGCATCAGGCAGTGCATTGTAGTCTCCCTGAGGAAAAATTTGATTCATTTGTTGCTATAGAAGAGGAAGAATTGTCTAAACTCATTAAATCATCTAAATCGACAACATGTATGTTAGACCCTATACCGACTAAGCTACTGAAAGCTCCCAGAGGTCACAGATCCTCTTCTTAATATCATTAACTCATCTTTGTCACTTGTCACTTGTACCGAAAAATTAAGCTGACTATGAATAAACCATTTGTTAAAAAAAACACAACTTGATCCTACAGAATAAAAAAAGCCACTCTTTCGGGGAACACGACAGGGGTGCCTGCTATCCCCTTTATTATTTGCGCTAGCGATTGAACCATTTTCAGCTGCTCTAAAAATTGAGGAGGGAATTGGGGGGATTGAAAGATGGGGCATAAAAAAAATCAATTTACGTTATATGCAGATGATCTCCTTCTCTATGTAAGTGACCCTTTGGCAAGCATCCCACGTATCCTGACTTTGTTGAATTCTTTTGGTCGTCTGTCGGGATAGAAGCTAAATATCTCTAAAAGCGAATACTTCCCAATCAACCAATTAGCTGTAGCCATATCGCCATCAGCTATGCCCTTTAAAATAGCCAACACAGGATTTAAATACCTTGGCATTACAGTTACACGATCCTTGCGAACAATGCAAGAACAAAATCTTACTTCATTAACATTTGATGATAATTGTAGTAGATGCTCACAGGCTCCATGCAATCTCACCCACATGTTTTGGGCATGCCCCAAGTTGTCTGAATTCTGGCGACTATTCTTTAAAACAATATTAGACATATTAGGCATAACTTTAACTCCAACCCCACATATCGCTATTTTTGGCAAGTCCCCAGACGGCCTCCGTACCACAACCATTCAAAATAACGTAATTGTCTTTGCCTCTTTTATTGCTCGCAAGAAAATTTTGTTATTGTTGAAGTCTCCTCAACCACCATTAATCAAAGTCTGGCTACACAACATTTTAGGTCTTCTGAAACTGGAGAAGATCAAATTCTCACTTAGGGGGTCATCTGGCAAGTTCTATACCCAGTGGAGACCACTACTTAACTATCTAGATAAGCTGCCAGCTCGGGAAGTCTCTTTGTTGAGTTCCACTGTATGGTTATATATGTAGTATTCCTTCTGATCCGGTCAGCCAGCGGCAGATAGATCTTAAGGCATTATAGTCCTTCATGTCTATTGCGATCTCAAAATTCCGGTCAGTTGATAATACCTAGATTATCAAAATCAACTGCTGGCGGTAGATCCTTCTTCTATTTAGCACCAAAACTTTGTAACAGTCTGTAGAGAACATAATCCAAAGGATAACATTTTAAAGTGTAAACACTTATTTCCAACATGGTCCTTGGTGTTAAAACATTTAGACCTATTACAAGCCGAAGACAAAAACATTTAAAACAAATCATTCAAAGTTCAAAAAACATTATAAAATCAGAGAATCTTAAAATCACATAAAATAATAAATTCTACTCTAATTAAAAGGTCGGCTACTCTATTCCACAAGAAAGCCTTAACCTGTTATCTAAAAGCCCATCTGGAATTTACAATTTTAATGGAAAAGCGGCAAACTATTCCACAATTTTATACCTGTATAAAAAAAAAGAACTTCTAGCTGCATTGTTGACTCTGGGCACTTTACAAGAACGGACACTAGCCCTAGTGTTATTATGATTATGTTGAGTATGAACCATTTTTATAAGGGTGTGTAAATATTTGGGAGCAGAGCCATTTATAACATTATACATGTGATTCAATTTTAACTGCTCCACTCTAACATGTACTAGCAGCAGTCCTACACTTGTGTAACACAAATGTAACACTTGACAACTTCCTTTTTGTTCCAAATAAAATGGACTCAGTTTTTCCCAGATGTATTGAAAGCCTGTTGTCTATAAGCCACTTGCTAACACTATTTAATTCATTACCTAGAGTCTTTTCAATTTCGCTGATATCATCCCCAGATACCAACAATGCAGAGTCATCAGCATATAAAAGCAGCTTACATTTCACTGCACCTGGCATGTCATTGATATAAACTAAAAATAAAAGGGGGCCAAGGACTGAACCTTGGGGCACCCCACAAGTAATATCTCGAGGATCTGATATGGTCCCCTCAACATCACAAACTTGAGTTCTTCCAGTGAGGTAAGAGGTGAACCATTTCACAGCAGTGTTTCTGAAGCCTATACTTTGTAGCTTTGATAGTAGTATTGCATGGTTTACAGTATCAAAGGCTTTTTGCAAATCAAGAAGAATCATGCCCACATACTTTCCTTCAAAGTTTTGTCAAACATAATCACATAAGTGAATAAGACAGGTTTCAGTAGAATATGCTGCTCTAAATCCAGACTGAAGTTCATACAGTAGATTTTGTTTGACAAGATACTCTTCCATCTGCTCATACACAAGATGCTCAAACACCTTTGATATGGCTGTCAGAATTGATACAGGCCTAGAATTACCAACATCTGATCTACTATTTTTCTTAAAAAGGGGGACTACCCTGGCCCTTTTCATATCGCTTGTAAATATACCCTGACATAAAGACAAATTTATTATATGGGTGAGTACCCCAGAAATAACATTGGCACTATCGCTCAAACATCTGGATGGAATAAGGTCCTGTCCAGTTGCTTTGTTAATTGGCAAAGTGGATAGACAGTTTGCTCTGAGACAGGGCCAATCTCACCCTATCCTCTGAGACAGGGCCAATCTCAAAAGCATCAGGAGTAACATGTTTGTTTTTATAAAAGGAGTTTACAAATGATGGGCCATATCTACCTGACACACTAGGCAACTTATCAACCAGACTGGCAGCAACTGTTGTAAAAAAGGTATTAAAAACGCAAGCAACCTGCTGTTTGTCAGAAATTATTTTGATTGGATATCTCTGGCGAGCAGTAGATGGATAATATTGTACCGAAAGCGTCAGCCTGTTGCCTTCCACGAGCTCTGTTCCTGACAGCGAAATGGGTCTGCGTGGTGATTAAAGCAACACTGCCATATCCAAAAAGTTTGTTATCTGCGTTCACAAAGGATCCGCAGAGTTTATAAGAGGTCTCCTGTACATATGCGTTATTTCCATTATACTCGCAACGATATTCAAATCTAAAACCTGAAATATTCAAAAACAACATATAAACAAAAATTGCTGCCAGAGCTCCACAAGCACCTGACGCCATCTTGATAATGTTGGGGCATAACCCTCTCTATGTATGCAATCTTGCAATTACAGAGAGTTATGAAGGAAGAGAACAGCATCGAGAGTTGATGGTTTCAGCGCTGCCCTCTGATTGCGGTGTTGTGTCTGAAATAGTGTGCGCAGGTGCGCAAAACAGTTTTGTAACAGGATATAGGCTATGATCAAATAAAAATGATTCATATATCATTTTACAAAACTTTTTTACACATGTGCTCCCTTACGCACTATTTCGGTCACAACACCGCAATCAGAGGAGTGTCAGGCAGTTTTGTCAGAATGACATTTCCTATGCAATGACTGTTTCTGGGCCAACGCAACAGAACAGGAAATCCCCTACCTTCGGTGAGCTGTCAGAGGCAGAACTGTTAGAGCTTGTGAAGCGGGTTAGCATCAGAGACTGTTGAGAAAGTCTGCTTAGAGCTATGCTGCAAAATATATGTGTGTGTAACAATCTTACTGCAGGACCTGAATTCGGTTGAATTCAAGACTATATAAGACGACAAAGGAAGATTTATTGCTCTTCCTTGCACTCCAATATAGTACGCCAGCTTTTACTAGATGCAAGAAGCAAGCCAGCTTTAGCTATTTTTTGCATCTGTTAGTTAGTACTCATTTATGATCTGTAACAAGTATTCGATTATTTGATTATTTTAATAAAGTTTGTTATAACTTTTACTATAATCATCTGACTGGACCTTGGATCAATTGAGTACGGTTTCTTCTGTCTGGATCAGGAAATCCTTTGTGGAGGAAACGCACGCGTGGTGAGAATTCTTTTTGATAAAAGAATAATTACCATGTATTTTGATTTGATCATATAGCCTAGCCAAAGAGGCAGCATGTAACAGTGTTGTTGTATTGCAATGAAGGTTTAAGAAGTACCACAAAAGACAGACTTAAAATACAACTAATACATCTATTATTTTATAATAGAATATTAACTTGTATAGACTGATCGTCTAACTTCTTGAGGGCACGACTAGAGGATAGGCTCTCTAGTTACCGCGTGATTATCTCTATAAACTTTAAGCAGGGTTTTAGGATAATTGGGAACGGTATTAATCGTGATCCATCACAGGAGGATGGCTGAAACTGTGCACGCAACCTACTTTCTCTCTTGGGTGCTCATATAATTACGATAACAACACAGCAAGCAGCCAAGCACACGGCACGCAAGCTGTATACAGTGGGGAGAACAAGTATTTGATACATTGCCAATTTTGCAGGTTTTCCCACTTACAAAGCATGTAGAAGTCTGTAATCTTTATCATAGATACTCTTCAACTGTGAGTGACGGTATCTAAAACAAAAATTCAGAAAATCACATTGTATGATTAAGTAATTCATTTGCATTTTATTGCATGACATAAGTATTTGATACATCAGAAAAGCAGAACTTAATATTTGGTAAAGAAACCTTTGTTTGCAATTACAGAGATCACATGTTTCCTGTAGTTTCTTGACCAGGTTTGCACACACTGCAGGGATTCTGGCCCACTCCTCCATACAGATCTTCTCCAAATCCTTCAGGTTTCGGGGCTGTCGCTGGGCAATACGTACTTTCAGCTCCTCTAAAGATTTTCTATTGGGTTCAGGTCTGGAGACTGGCTAGGCCACTCCAGGACCTTGAGATGCTTCTTACGGAGCCACTCCTTAGTTGCCCTGGCTGTGTGTTTCGGTTCGTTGTCATGCTGGAAGACCCAGCAACGACCCATCTTCAATGCTCTTACTGAGGGAAGGTGGTTGTTGGCCAAGATCTGGCGATACATGGCCCCATCCATCCTCCCCTCAGTACGGTGCAGTCGTCCTGTCCCCTTTGCAGAAAAGCATCCCCAAAGAATGATGTTTCCACCTCCATGCTTCACGGTTGGGATGGTGTTCTTGGGGTTGTACTCATCCTTCTTCCTCCAAACACGGCGAGTGGAGTTTAGACTAAAAAGCTCTTTTTTTGTCTCATCAGACCACATGACCTTCTCCCATTCCTCCTCTGGATCATCCAGATGGTCATTGGCAAACTTCAGACGGGCTTGGACATGCGCTGACATGAGCAGGGGGACCTTGCGTGCACTGGAGCATTTTAATCCATGACGGTTTAGTGTGTTACTAATGGTTTTCTTTGAGACTGTGGTCCCAGCTCTCTTCAGGTCATTGACCAGGTCCTGCCGTGTAGTTCTGGGCTGATCCCTCACCTTCCTCATGATCATTGATGCCCCATGAGGTGAGATCTTGCATGGTGCCCCAGACCGAGGGAGATTGACCGTCATCTTGAACTTCTTCCGTTTTCTAATAATTGTGCCAACAGTTGTTGCCTTCTCACCAAGCTGCTTGCCTATTGTCCTGTAGCCCATCCCTGCCTTGTGCAGGTCTACAATTTTATCCCTGATGTCCTTACACAACTCTCTGGTCTGTTTGTTTGAGTGTGTGGACAGGTGTATTTTATACAGGTAACAAGTTCAAACAGGTGCGGTTAATACAGGTAATGAGTGGAGAACAGGAGGGCTTCTTAAAAAAAAAAAAATAACAGGTCTGTGATAGCCGGAATTCTCACTGGTTGGTAGGTGATCAAATACTTATGTCATGCAATACAATGCAAATTAATTATTTAAAAATCATACAATGTGATTTTCTGGATTTTTGTTTTAGACTCACAGTTGAAGAGTACCTATGATAAAAATTACAGACTTCTACATGCTTTGTAAGTGGGAAAACCTGCAAAATCGGCAGTGTATCAAATACTTGTTCTCCCCACTGTATATGTATAAGCCTATACAGTTTTTCTAAGTTAAAAACCCGAACTCGACCCAAACCCGAGGCTAGTCATTAAACATTGACCCGAACCCGACCCGAAACACGCAAGTTTTTCGGGACCCCTCGGGCTCGGGTTGGGTAGCAGACCTCTACTCTGGACACTTCTGCTGCACCAATGCTTGCACACCCTTGTGTATACACCTCATATTTGAGCCATTGTCATAGCTCTGCCCCTACAGTTAGCCAACTCCAACCCCGGTTATCCAGCACCCCAGTCAGTGTTTCTGTGAGGCCTTTACCAGTTGTGTCCTTCACGACTGTGAAGCCAACAAAAGACTTATAATGGTGGCATTCTTGTTGTCGTTTGTATGAACATACAGGATTATTACGGAGGCCAGCTCCTGCTTTGAAATATCAGGTATGCAATCCAACTCCACTGCAAAGTACTTGGAGGCTTTGACCTGGGCACAAATTTGACCTAGTACACATACAGAAATTGAATCTAAAAATTAATTTTGAGTGCACCAGGAAAGATATCCTGTGGTTTCTTTATAGGCTACCTTTCTAAGATGCTCTGCTAGTGTATTGTGCTATGACATCAAGGACACCCAGGAAATTTCCATTTTTAGGATCTCTTAACTTCGCATTATTCCCCTTCAGTGGCAAGTTCCTTTCTGCAAGGAAGAGTATGCAGTCGATCACTCTCGTTAACACTTCTCCAGTGTGCCTTTTCAGCATCTATGGCTCTTTGCAATGTTCTGTCAATAGTTTTACCAAGGCGTAAGCGTGATGCTAATTCTTTCCACAACAGATAAGCATTTATGTGATCAACACTGGTTTCATGATGCTGCAGCATTTTTTAAAAGACACTTAAAGTTATTGTACCCCACCACAAAGCGTGTCAACAACTCTAGCTCCACCAAAAAGCTTACATGCAAAACAATACACTTTATTTGTCCTTTTGGAGTACAGTAACTAATAGGGGTGGGAATTGGCAAAAATGTGACGATTCGATAGTATTGCGATATTTGGGTCACGATTCAATATTATTGCGATTCTTAACATATTGCGATACAGCAAGTATTGCGATTCGATTCTGCGATATATTGTGATTCATGTCCTCCATATTATTCAAAGGCATTACAAAAAATGAGGAAAATAAGACTGCTCAACTCACTTCAAATGTCACATTAATTCTGTGAACATTACCTTCTACACATGTAGGCCTACTTAAGTGCAGCTTAGGAGGGTAGTGCAAAAACTTTGTCCTTGAACATTCAGGACATAGGACCTTAGGCTATTACAGAACGTAATTATATGAACGCGTCACCACTGCATTAGCACCAAAAACATGGAGATTTTATTTTAGTGAATAATTGCACAACCTATTTGATATTCTATAGTAATTCTATAATTAAATAAACTAATCAAATATTCCAAAATCGTGACTCATCCCCGCATGTAATCTCTTGTTTTTTTCCCCAAAATCTTCACTCACGTCTCGATTTTCGAAGGGGATTTTATAAACGTTCTTCCTCGGTTCGCTTTTAGGCCTATTCATATTCTTTACTGTGGTAAAGTAGAAAAATGTCATAGGACAGATAGCCTACATTTTTACTTGCACGTCAGATTCATTCATTTTAACACAGTTTGTGCTTGTTATTAGACATGTAAGGTGCGTCAAGTTTATTTGTAAAGCGTGTTTCACACGCGCTGGTGATTTTTAGTTTTGCTCTCTCTGCATGGCAACGCAATATCAAACATAGCTTAAATGTCTTGCCCTTGTGGAAGATTAAATTCGCTCTTCATACATTTTACAAGTAGAAAACATGAAGATATCAGAAAATAGATCGATGGTCTCTTTCCTCCGTGTCCCACTCCCCTCTCAAAGCACAGTGCGGTAGGCTTCATGTGGAATCACACGTCTTTGTGTAGAAGTATTAAACGAACGATTTTTTTGTTTGTTTTTTTAAATAGATTTAACTTTATTATATTATTTAAGTTTCCAATATTTACTGATATTTATTTCAATGCTTTACAGGCTTTAGTGTGTTGCTTATTTGACGGAATTGCTTAAATAAACACTTTTTTGCTCAAATAAACACTTTTTTGCTCAAATAAACTATTTTTTTTTTATTTTTTCAAAACATTCCCCCAACAACCACAGGTAGTTGGTCCATTACCACTGCGGTGGTAAAAAACTGCCACCGTCACAGCCCTATAACCCGAAAGTAAAACAGGTAATTTTATAATTAAATACTGCAATACGTTGCGCTACTGTATCGATATAATCGCAAAATATCGCGATACTGAACGGAATCGATTTTTCCCCCCACCATTAGTAACTAATCCCACTGCACTTTTTCTCCATTGGACATTGAACGAAAACAGTATGCTTTGGAAAAACACTGTCTACTCTTGTCTGATCTCGGATACGGCCTATCAGGACATTTCTGTGGGCCATTCTCAGCCATACACTGCCTAAATGAGTCCCCAATCTGGTGTGGTGGTGGCCAGTCAGATGGATCTTCTGACTAAGGCCTTGTCTCAGCCCTCTCCTCTTCACCTCTCTGTTCCACATTCTCTTCCACCTCATCCACATTCTCTTCCACCTCATCCACATTATCTTCTACCTACTCTGAGCAATGCCTGAACTTTGTATTTTGGAGCACTTCTTGCAGTGTTTAGTGTTTTGCTTCTTCACGATGACTCGCTTGCTTTAGTCCTCAGTTGTAAGTCACTTTGGATAAAAGTGTATGCTAAATGACTAAATGTAAATGTAAACCTCATCTTCACCTCTCTTTTCCATCTCTGTCTGCACTATTTTTTACCCAAAAAGGACACAGTGAATAGGTTGGTCAACAGAACTTCAGACCATACTGGACATTTAGTTTTGTGTGGTCTAACTAATAAAACTCCTACCTGATGTCTTCACTGGTCTCATCTGTACTTGATGCCATCGCCGACCTCCCCTACACTTCCATCTAATGTTAGACCTACCTGTTGCGTTCCCCTGTCTTTCCTGATCCACCATCCTCACACCTGAATGAAATGAACTCACTGTCAAATAAAGCAGCCTAAATTCAATTCTTAAATCAGCCTAGTGATGGCATCAGATCTGTCGAAAAAGTCCTGGCAGAAAGCGATGCATAAGGAAGGATGTAGTGTAACGACGCCCAGTTCCAGGAATGCACTAATATTTTGTTGGTTGTACCAGTTTGCAACAATTATTAGTTAACACTAAGTTGTCAACAATTCAGAAAAAATAATAATTCGTTGTTACACTACATCCTTACTGCCAGAACTTTTACATGCTTTTCCCACAAGTGGCGTGGTTTCATTCTGCTTTTGTTTGCCGTGTGCCAGGAAAAAAAAGGTCGCAAAATGTGACCATTTACTCGCAGTCTAGAGCCCCGTATAGTGTTGTGTTTCTGCGTTACATGAGCGTCACCTACTGTCAGAGTGAATTTGTGTTTTTTTTGCATTGATCTGACAAAATAGACATTCCTGTTGGTTGAACACAAGTTAATAGATATCAATCAACAATGTGTCCTTTGCTCACCACACACCGGCTATAGGTGTAGAGGAGAGATTTGGCTATAGGGTGATGTGTGGCTAACTTACACAGAGGAGACTTTGTTGCTCAGCACATGAAAATAAACTACTTACTGTGATCTCAGACTGTGTTTAAGTGGTTTCTCCACTGCATGGATCTTCATGTGTAGATTCAGACGACTTTTAATAGAGAAACTCGACTCGCACTGATCACACGCGTACAGCTTCTCTCCAGTGTGGATCCTCTCATGTGTTTTCAGATTTGCTGACAGACTGAATCTCTTGTCACAGTGTGAACACTTGTAAGGTTGTTCTCCAGTGTGGATCATCTCATGTGTTTTCAGATTTGCTGAATGACTAAATCTCTTGTCACAGTGTGAACACTTGTAAGGTTGTTCTCCAGTGTGGATCATCTCATGTGTTTTCAGAGTTGCTGACAGACTGAATCTCTTGTCACAGTGTGAACACTTGTAAGGTTGTTCTCCAGTGTGGATCATCTCGTGTGTTTTCAGATGTCCTGGCTGACTGAATCTCTTGTCACAGTGTGAACACTTGTAAGGTTGTTCTCCAGTGTGGATCATCTCATGTGTTTTCAGATGTCCTGGCTGACTGAATCTCTTGTCACAGTGTGAACACTTGTAAGGTTTCTCTCCAGTGTGGATCATCTCATGTGTTTTCAGAGTTGCTGACAGACTGAATCTCTTGTCACAGTGTGAACACTTGTAAGGTTTCTCTCCAGTGTGGATCATCTCATGTGTTTTCAGATTTGCTGACAGACTGAATCTCTTGTCACAGTGTGAACACTTGTAAGGTTTCTCTCCAGTGTGGATCATCTCATGTGTTTTCAGAGTTGCTGACAGACTGAATCTCTTGTCACAGTGTGAACACTTGTAAGGTTGTTCTCCAGTGTGGATCCTCTCATGTGTTTTCAGATTTGCTGACAGACTGAATCTCTTGTCACAGTGTGAACACTTGTAAGGTTTCTCTCCAGTGTGGATCCTCTCATGTGTTTTCAGATTTGCTGACAGACTGAATCTCTTGTCACAGTGTGAACACTTGTAAGGTTTCTCTCCAGTGTGGATCATCTCATGTGTTTTCAGAGTTGCTGACAGACTGAATCTCTTGTCACAGTGTGAACACTTGTAAGGTTTCTCTCCAGTGTGGATCATCTCATGTGTTTTCAGAGAGAATGACTGACTGAATCTCTTGTCACAGTGTGAACACTTGAAAGGTTGTTCTCCAGTGTGGATTCTCTGGTGCAGTTTTAAACTGTTTGCTGTAGTAAAAGTCTTCTCACACTCAAAGCACATGTACTCTCTCACACCAGTGTGAATTTTCTGATGTGCATGTAAATACAGCAGAAGTGAAAAACTCTTTCCACACACAGAACATGAATGTGGCTTCTCCTTCATATGAACTGTCAGGTGTGTCTTCAGGACTGATGAACTAGCAAATGTTTTGCCGCAATGATCACATGAGAACGGCTTCTCTCCGGTGTGGATCCTCATGTGACGTGCAAGATTAGGTTTGCATGTGAAACTCTTTCCACACTGAGTGCAGGTGTGGCAAGATTTCTTGGCTATTCTTTCCTTTAAAAATGTCAGTTCTTCACTCTCCTCCTTCACTTCACTCAGTTCTTCACTCTCCTCCTTCACTTCATTCAGTTCTTCACTCTCCTCCTTCACTTCCATCAGGTCTGACATAAAAGAAAAAAATCCTAAATTTAATTTTCAGTACATCAAAATAATTAATAACCGAGAGAAATATAAAGTGAAAGGACTTGAAAGTCAGCCCTGATGTAATGGTAGAAAGTAGACAACTGCTATAAAATATTATGATAATTTGATGCCTTTTTATAAATTGATTATATGTCCTTGAAACTTTCCATGATTGTCAAGAGGTGGAAAAGGTGGCGTCAAAAGGCAAGTGAATGGTGGTGAATTGATAATTTATATCTCCAGATGATAATAGGCAGATGCACAGTCCCCTCCAAAAGTATTGGAACAGTGGCAATTTCATTTTTCTGTAGACTGAAAATATTTGGTTTTGACATCAAAAGATGAATATGAGGGAAAAGATCAACATTTCAGCTTTTATTTCCAGGTATTTACATCTGGATCTGATACACAACTTAGAAGATATAACCTTTTGTTTGAACCCACCCATTGCTCATGTGACCAAAAGTATTAGGACATGTGACTGGCAGGTGTGTTATGTTGCCCTGGTGTGTCCTATTACATTGATTATTCAAACAATAAATAGCACTGAATGTCTGCGCTCAGTTTCAGATTTTGGTTTTGCCTGTGCAGACTGCATTTATAAATAGACGTGTAACCAACATTGGCGATAGCCAGTACAACCATTTGGAATGTCCTGAGGAAGAAAGAAACCTCTGGTATACTAAGTAACAGACCTCGAAAGCGTAGACCAAGGAAAACATCAGCGGTTGACAACAGAAACATTGTGAGAGCTGTAAAGAAAGACCCTAAAACAACTGTTAGTGACATCAGCAACAACCTCCAGAGGACAGGAGTGAAGGTATCACAATCTACTGTTCGCAGAAGACTTCATGAACAAAAGTACAGAGGCTACACCAGAAGATGCAAACCTCTCATTAGCAAGAAGAATATGAAGGCCAGGCTGGAATTTGCCCAAAAGAACAGAGACAAGCCTCAAACATTCTGAGGTAAAGTTGTATGGACTGATGAGACAAAGATTAACCTTTACCAAAGTGATGGAAAGGCTAAAATTTGGAGAAAAAAAAAAGATCTGCTCATGACCCCAAACACACAAGCTCATCTGTGAAACACGGTGGAGGTAATGTTATGGCTTGGGCTTGCATGGCTTCTTCTGGGACAGGCTCATAAATCTTCATTGATAATCAGAAACACTCAAGTGTACAGACACATTTTGTCTGCCAATTTACAGAAAGATGCAACCAAACTGATTGGGAGATCCTTCATCATGCAGCAAGATAATGACCCAAAACACAGTGCCAAAACAAAGGAGTTCATCAGGGGCAAGAAGTGGAAAGTTTTAGACTGGCCAAGTCAATCTCCAGACTTAACGCTCGAGCACCTGCCCCTTTGCCCCTTGGTGTGCCCAAAGTGCCCTTTTGTCAAGGCAAAATTTCCTCTCCTTTTTTTGTAATTAAAGGCCCTTTTGTGGATGCCTGCCCAATCTAACTATTAGTAAAATCAATTAATAATAATTTAGCTGTAAATGAAATGACCCACATGATGACCTTTCACCTGACGAACTCATCTGGGACGATTCCTCACGCTGCACACACATTTTTTAATTTCGCGCGGCTATGCGCACTACCAGAGGATATCATCAAATCTGCGGCTGCTGGTAAGTGGCGTTTCATTCTCAGCGAGGTGATTTTGATGTTTGTTTACTTATTATTATTATTTTACAAGGACGACGTGAAGAGAGCATGCAGAGATGTTGTTTATATTTCTGTGTGTAGGCTGTAGAAGTAACTGTTTTCCTGAATGCCATCAAGATTTAAACCGAGACTGATTTCATAACAGGTCAATAAACAAATAGTTAAAATTAAGTCACTTACATTTTAGACGCAATGACTGTTTTTGTCCTGTTTCAGCAGCGAAAATAGTTCCAAAACAAAGATCACCGCAGAACCATAGCACATCTCACAGCAACACTTGTTGCATTACTGAATGATTCAGCATTTTGAACGAATCGGTTGAGTCAAAGATTCAATTACCCATTCATAAACTGCCTCATTCTGAATAAATCAGCCGTTTTTTCGAATCGTTTGAATGAATAACTCAATGACTCACTCATTAAGACGGTCGCCTGCCGCCTCCTACTGGCGGTTTAGTTTCATAAAGTATCATTCTTTTCAACATTCCTTATTTTTGTATATTCAAAAATATTTAAAATAATCTAATTTAATACAGTTATAATTTTTCAATGTAAATTATTAAATTTGATTGGTAACAGCCTAGTGTCTTATTTTAATTGAATAAATTGATCAAATTTAAGAATTTGAAATGAAAGATGGAGCATACATTTAAAAAAATTAGGGGAAAAATGCCGTTTATAAAAGGTACAAAAAATTAGTGTACTGTTGCATTGACCACAGAGCTATCGTCTGAATACTGTTAAACTAATGTCTTATGGTCTTGCAAAGCCTCATTGATGTGGCCTAATATTTTTCTATTGCAATGTTTTATGTTGAATTTTTTTTCATACAATTTATTCAATTTAATTTCAGTAATTTCAGTATTGTGATTATGAATTCGTTCAATGTTTCATTTGAATTGATTTGCTACAAGCTTTCAATCGCTCTTAATGAGCCGCGGTGCGGCGGCAGATTACGCAATAGAGAATAAACTGACACTTTGCAAAGTCTGTGATTGTAGCGCCTCTTAGCGGTAAGAGGCTGCAAATACACACCCGCAATTTAATTTTAAAAAAGTATTATTCTGGTTGAGTACCATCTGTACGGCTCTGTGCAGTAAATGCCGCTCCATCTGAAAGCAGTTGATGGCGATTTACTACTAATCAAGGAACCGGCTTTACTGACGAGATGCGCATAATGTCACAGCCACATATACAACAATATATCGCCCAGCCCTAGTTGCTTATAAACATATTAATGGCAAAGGTGTAATTACACTATTTAGCACAAACAGGGCTACCATAATATGTGAGCAACATGTATGTACATGTTTGTATTTTTGAGAGAATAATGTTTATGCATGGTTATTGAAAAAAATAAAAATGAAAGTTTCTGAAATAAGGCCACAAAACACATACTAAACATGTGTCCACAAGACTTCTGAATAATGCATTTTGTCGCCTAGAGTTTTTACTTCAAAAAGATTTGGAAAGGCAATATGCGAGTGGGCGTGATTCACACCTGAGGAGACAACGACCCGCATAATGAGGTTGCATACATAATGAGCCTTTCAGGTGTGTGACTGAGCCACAAGAAAGAATGCAAGGACAAAATAAAAAAATTATACGATAATGCGTATTCGTATGGAACCGTTCGGTACGAGGCTTTCGGTTCGGTTTTCGGTACGCACTACGTACCATTTTTGGACCATTTTTTCTGCCGACCAAAATTTCGTTATTTCAAATGAAGGCGTGTCGCGGGTGGCAAGCGCACTCATAGAGGCTGGCGCGACCACAACATCAACTGGCAAATGCAATGTAAGGAACGAAACTGAGCTACTCATATTGTGTTTGTGTGGACCGTTTATCAGTTTTGACCTGTGAAGCGGGACTCGGGAGCCCTATGCGCGAGCCTGATCAAGCAACACCACACAGCGCTTAGAGATCCAGACCAGTAAAGAAAGCATTTGAATTTCAAATGCTTTTTGAATTCGCCACTGAAGTAATAACATCGCTGCGAGATCTAGTGAGAAACATGCACATTTCTCTGTAATTAACGGATCAAACAACGCTGACGTGGAAATCAGGAAGAAACATTGTGCCATGAATGAACTGGCCGGTGTCCACAGATCAGCAACATTCACCGTGGAATGGATTTGCTGAAGTAACATGCAAGGTATGGACGTTTGTCAGGAATAGTAGGCTATAATGCTTTCAAGTAACATTACGTCGGTTTTATTTTGACACTATGAATACAATTGCTGCCCTCAAATGTTAATCTGAACTAAAATAAACCTGTTTATAACTAGCCTACTACTACAATATTACATTTCCTTTTGTCCAAGGAGCTGTTTTGTTTTATATGCTCATAAGAAGAGTCAAGTATAGCTCCATTATTGCTCAGTAAAAAAAGCAAAAAAATAAAAAAATCATACTTTATGATGTTAGTTTCATTAAATAAAATAATAATAAAAAAAAATGAATTCAAGGAAATTTCTCTGGCATGTATTTATTTTTGCTGTATGGAAAACGTACCGAACCGAACCGTACCGTACTGAACCGTCACACAAGTGTATCGTATCGAACCGAACCGTGAATTTTGTGAACCGTTACACCCTTAATATATATATATATATATATACAAAATTGGTTCACAGTTGGAAACACAGTTGCTGTTTTTTTTTCACAAATTGTGCTTGAAAATTGTATTATGTCCAAGGTAAACATTTCTAGTAATTGTGCAGTTAATTCTCATACTGTTTTTTCAGAACGTTTTGGAATATATTCTCAAATGTGTCACTAATAAAACAATTAAAATTATTTAAATAGAGGGCTTATATTGACCTTTTAAGATTTTGTTTACATCTATCCTTGTATTTATATTTTTTTGCTATTTTATTAAAAAGGTTATACAATTACACAACAATTAAAAATTTTAACAATATTTCCAGTGTAATCTTTCTTTGTAAAAACTAAAGTATACATTATATAATAACATCTTAGTTGATCACTTTATTTTTGACAAAACATAGTATATACAGTGAGGAAAATAAGTATTTGAACACCCTGCTATTTTGCAAGTTCTCCCACTTAGAAATCATGGAGGGGTCTGAAATTGTCATTGTAGGTGCATGTCCACTGTGAGAGACATAATCTAAAAAAAAAAAAAAAAACAGAAATCACAATGTATGATTTTTTAACTATTTATTTGTATGATACAGCTGCAAATAAGTATTTGAACACCTGAGAAAATCAATGTTAATATTTGGTACAGTAGCCTTTGTTTGCAATTACAGAGGTCAAACGTTTCCTGTAGCTTTTCACCAGGTTTGCACACACCGCAGGAGGGATTTTGGCCCACTCCTCCACACAGATCTTCTCTAGATCAGTCAGGTTTCTGGGCTGTCGCTGAGAAACACGGAGTTTGAGCTCCCTCCAAAGATCCTCTATTGGGTTTAGGTCTGGAGACTGGCTAGGCCACGCCAGAACCTTGATATGCTTCTTACAGAGCCACTCCTTGGTTATCCTGGCTGTGTGCTTCGGGTCATTGTCATGTTGGAAGACCCAGCCTCGACCCATCTTCAATGCTCTAACTGAGGGAAGGAGGTTGTTCCCCAAAATCTCGCAATACATGGCCCCGGTCATCCTCTCCTTAATACAGTGCAGTCGCCCTGTCCCATGTGCAGAAAAACACCCCCAAAGCATGATGCTACCACCCCCATGCTTCACAGTAGGGATGGTGTTCTTGGGATGGTACTCGTCATTCTTCTTCCTCCGAACACGTTTAGTGGAATTATGACCAAAAAGTTCTATTTTGGTCTCATCTGACCACATGACTTTCTCCCATGACTCCTCTGGATCATCCAAATGGTCATTGGCAAACTTAAGACGGGCCTTGACATGTGCTGGTTTAAGCAGGGGAACCTTCCGTGCCATGCACGTCTTAGTGTATTACCAACAGTGACCTTGGAAACGGTGGTTCCAGCTCTTTTCAGGTCATTGACCAGCTCCTCCCATGTAGTTCTGGGCTGATTTCTCACCTTTCTTAGGATCATTGAGACCCCACGAGGTGAGATCTTACATGGAGCCCCAGTCCGAGGGAGATTGACAGTCATGTTTAGCTTCTTCCATTTTCTAATGATTGCTCCAACAGTGGACCTTTTTTCACCAAGCTGCTTGGCAATTTCCCCGTAGCCCTTTTCAGCCTTGTGGAGGTGTACAATTTTGTCTCTAGTGTCTTTGGACAGCTCTTTGGTCTTGGCCATGTTAGTAGTTGGATTCTTACTGATTGTATGGGGTGGACAGGTGTCTTTATGCAGCTAACGACCTCAAACAGGTGCATCTAATTTAGCATAATAAATGGAGTGGAGGTGGACATTTTAAAGGCAGACTAACAGGTCTTTGAGGGTCAGAATTCTAGCTGATAGACAGGTGATCAAATACTTATTTACAGCTGTATCATACAAATAAATAGTTAAAAAAATTATATATTGTGATTTCTGGATTTTTTTTTTTAGATTATGTCTCTCACAGTGGACATGCACCTACGATGACAATTTCAGACCCCTCCATGATTTCCAAGTGGGAGAACTTGCAAAATAGCAGGGTGTTCAAATACTAATTTTCCTCACTGTATATATTTAACATATAAGCAGAAATTGGCAACATTATAAGCTTATTTGATGTGGCAGTATTTTACAGTAAAAACTTTATAATTATCCGATTTTTGTAGTCGATTTTATTCATCTCAGTATAGCAATAGAGTTTGGTAAAAGCTGTTCATTCATTCACACACAGAAACGCGATTTATATTTAAACGGTCTTTTTGCGTGTACAGACACTATTGCAATTAGAACAAAGCAAATATAGAACTGACCTATTCCTCAGCCGGATCCGTTGCTCCTCGAAATGAAACTTCCAACACTTCTGAGGTAAATTTTCCAGGATTATCATCAAGATAGTATTATTCCTCACAGCGTCGTAAAGTACATGAGACTGAAAGTGAACTCGCGGTGTGTGTTATCCAGCTGATTGTGGGTGTTCACAGGTTTGCATGGATTTGCGTTTGAATAGCGCGCGCTCTCCGTGGGCGGGGTCACATTAAAACATAATGAGCTGAGATCGACTGACATCTCTCTCTTTTCATACATATTACATAAACTGAGAATATTTGTTTTTCATAAAAATTACTTCATTTAAAAGAAGAGAATTCAAGCTTCATGCCTGTGTGTCTGTATGCCTGATTGACTGATTATTCACTGAGTTATGGTTCATTTTCGGACTCGTTTCAGAATGGAATTCACTGACAGAGAGAAAGCAGAACTCGCATCATGTTTATTTTTCTTTATTTGGCAAAAAGCACAACACATTGTTTTTATAAAGGCCTTCTGAAGCGAAGCAATGAGTGTGTGTAAAGTAAACAAAGTAAAATTCTAGCTTCCGATAAACTGTTTGCGCTGCGCAGCTCAAACGAGTAGCATAGTTTCATTCTGCTTTCGTTTGTCGTGTGATGTTTCTCGTATGCAGCAGAAATGGCAGCTCTCTTTAAAAAAACATTGCAAAATGTGACCATTTACCCGCAGTAGAGCCCTCTATAGTGCTGTATTTCTGCTTTACATGAGCGCCACCAACTGTCAGAGAGCGAATATGTGTTTTTTTGCATTGATCTGAACTGACAAAATATACATTCCTGTTGGTTGAACACAAGTTAATAGATATCAATCAACAAAGTGTCCTGTGCTCACCACACACCGGCTATAGGTGGAAAGGAGAGATTTTGGCTATAGAGTGATGTGTGGCTAACTTACACAGAAGAGACTTTGTTGCTCAGCACATGAAAATAAACTACTTACCGTGATCTCAGACTGCGTTTAAGTGGTTTCTCCACTGCATGGATCTTCATGTGTAGATTCAGGCGACTTTTAATAGAGAAACTCTTCCCACACTGATCACACGTGTGTGGCTTCTCTCCAGTGTGGATCCTCTCATGTGTTTTCAGATGTGCTGATCGAATGAATCTCTTGTCACAGTGTGAACACTTGTAAGGTTGTTCTCCAGTGTGGATCCTCTCATGTGTTTTCAGATTTGCTGACTGACTGAATCTCTTGTCACAGTGTGAACACTTGTAAGGTTGTTCTCCAGTGTGGATCATCTCATGTGTTTTCAGAGTTGATGACTGACTGAATCTCTTGTCACAGTGTGAACACTTGTAAGGTTTCTCTCCAGTGTGGATAATCTCATGTCTTTTCAGATTTGCTGACAGACTGAATCTCTTGTCACAGTGTGAACACTTGAAAGGTTTCTCTCCAGTGTGGATAATCTCATGTCTTTTCAGATTTTCTGAATGACTGAATCTCTTGTCACAGTCTGAACACTTGTAAGGTTGTTCTCCAGTGTGGATCCTCTCATGTGTTTTCAGATTTCCTGACAGACTGAATCTCTTGTCACAGTGTGAACACTTGTAAGGTTGTTCTCCAGTGTGGATCCTCTCATGTGATCTCAGATGTACTGGCTGACTGAATCTCTTGTCACAGTGTGAACACTTGAAAGGTTTTTCTCCAGTGTGAATTCTCTGGTGCAGTTTTAAACTGCCTGCTGTAGTAAAAGTCTTCTCACACTCAAAGCACATGTACTCTCTTACACCAGTGTGAATTTTCTGATGTGCGTGTAAATACAGCAGAAGTGAAAAACTCTTTCCACACACAGAACATGAATGTGGCTTCTCCTTCATATGAACTGTCAGATGCGTCTTCAGGACTGATGCCCTAAGAAATGTTTTGCTGCAGTGATCACATGAGAACGGCTTCTCTCCGGTGTGGATCCTCATGTGAATCTCAAGATTTTGTTTGCTTGTGAAACTCTTCCCACACTGATTACATGAGAACGGCTTCTCTCCGGTGTGGATCCTCTCATGTGTTTTCAGATTTGCAGACAGACTGAATCTCTTGTCACAGTGTGAACACTTGTAAGGTTGTTCACCTGTGTGGATCCTCTCATGTGTTTTCAGATTTCCTGACAGACTGAATCTCTTGTCACAGTGTGAACACTTGTAAGGTTGTTCTCCAGTGTGGATTCTCTGGTGCAGTTTTAAACTGTTTGCTGTAGTAAAAGTCTTCTCACACTCAAAGCACATGTACTCTCTCACACCAGTGTGAATTTTCTGATGTGCGTGTAAATACAGCAGAAGTGAAAAACTCTTTCCACACACAGAACATGAATGTGGCTTCTCCTTCATATGAACTGTCAGGTGTGTCTTCAGGACTGATGTACTAGGAAATGTTTTGCCGCAGTGATCACATGAGAACGGCTTCTCTCCGGTGTGAATCCTCATGTGTTGATTCCGATTTGCTATGTGTGTGAAACTCTTCCCGCATTGATCACATGAGAACGGCTTCTCTCCACTGTGGATCCTCGTGTGACACTCAAGACTTTGATTGGTTGTGAAACTCTTTCCGCACTGAGTGCAGGTGAAAGATTTCTTGGCTCTTCTTTCCTTTAAAAATGTCAGTTCTTCACTCTCCTCCTTTACTTCACTCAGTTCTTCACTCTCCACCTTCACTTCACTCAGTTCTTCGCTCTCCTCCGTCACTTCATTCAGTTCTTCACTCTCCTCCTTCACTTCACTCAGTTCTTCACTCTCCTCCTTTACTTCACTCAGTTCTTTACTCTCCTCCTTCACTTCCATCAGTTCTTCACTCTCCTCCTCCACTTCACTCAGTTCTTCACTCTCCTCCGTCACTTCATTCAGTTCTTCACTCTCCTCCTTCACTTCACTCAGTTCTTCACTCTCCTCCTTCACTTCACTCAGTTCTTCACTCTCCTCCTTCACTTCCATCAGTTCTTCACTCTCCTCCTTCACTTCACTCAGTTCTTCACTCTCCTCCGTCACTTCATTCAGTTCTTCACTCTCCTCCTTCACTTCACTCAGTTCTTCACTCTCCTCCTTCACTTCCATCAGTTCTTCACTCTCCTCCTTCATTTCCATCAGTTCTTCACTCTCCTCCTTCACTTCCATCAGTTCTTCACTCTCCTCCTTTACTTCACTCAGTTCTTCACTCTCCTCCTTCACTTCACTCAGTTCTTCACTCTCCTCCTTCACTTCACTCAGTTCTTCACTCTCCTCCTTCATTTCCATCAGTTCTTCACTCTCCACCTTCACTTCCATCAGTTCTTCACTCTCCACCTTCACTTCCATCAGGTCTGACATGAAAGAAAAAATATAAAATTAAATTTTCAGTACATCAAAATAATTAACCGAGAGAAATATAAAGTGAAAGGACATGAAAGTGAGTCCTGATGTAATGGTAGAAAGTAGACAACTGCTATAAAATAATATGATAATTTGATGCTTTTTTTATAAATTGATTATATGTCCTTGAAACTTTCCATGATTGTGAAGAGGTGGAAAAGTTGGCGTCAAAAGGCAAGTGAATGGTGACAAATTGATATAATTTGCATCTGCCTATTATTATCTGGAGATATACAGTCCCCTCCAAACGTATTGGAACAGTGGCAATTCCTTTCATTTTTCTGTAGACTGAAAACATTTGGGTTTGACATCAAAAGATGAATATGAGGGAATAGATCAACATTTCAGCTTTTATTTCCAGGTATTTACATCTGGATCTGATACACAACTTAGAAGATATAACCTTTTGTTTGAACCCACCCATTGTTCATGTGACCAAAAGTATTGGAACATGTGACTGGCAGGTGTGTTTTGTTGCCCTGGTGTGTCCTATTACATTGATTATTCAAACAAATAGCACTGAATGTCTGTGCTCAGTTTCAGATTTTGGTTTTGCCTGTGCAGACTGCATTTATAGTTAGACATGTAACCAACATGAAAACCAGAGAGCTGTCCATGGGTGAAAAACAAGCAATTGTGAAGCTGAGAGAAAATGGAAAATCAATCAGAGCCATTGCACAAACATTGGCCATAGCCAGTACAACCATTTGGAATGTCCTGAGGAAGAAAGAAACCTCTGGTCTACTAAGTAACAGACCTCGGAAGGGTAGACCAAGGAAACATCAGCAGTTGACAACAGAAACAATGCGAGAGCTGTAAAGAAAGACCCTAAAAAACTGTTAGTGACATCAGCAACAACCTCCAGAGGGCAGGAGTGAAGGTATCACAATCTACTGTTCGCAGAAGACTTCATGAACAAAAGTACAGAGGCTACACCAGAAGATGCAAAACTTTCATTAGCAAGAAGAATATGAAGGCCAGGCTGGAATTCGCCAAAAAGTACAGACAAGCCTCAAACATTCTGGGGCAAAGTTTTATGGACTGATGAGACAAAGATTAACCTTTACCAAAGTGATGGAAAGGCTAAAGTTTGGAGAAAAAAAAAAAAGAGATCTGCTCATGACCCCAAACACACAAGGTCATCTGTGAAACACGGTGGAGGTAATGTCATGGCTTGGGCTTGCATGCCTTCTGGGATGGGCTCATTAATCTTCACTGATGATGTAACACATGATGGCAGCAGCAAAATGAACTCAGAAGTTTACAGACACATTTTGTCTGCCAATATACAGAAAGATGCAACAAAACTGATTGGGAGATCCTTCATCATGCAGCAAGATAATGACCCAAAACACAGTGCCAAAACAACAAAGGAGTTCATCAGGGAGTTCATCACCTACTCACCGTCGTAATCATACTCTAGATCTAATATTATCACACGGAATAGATGTTGATGCCGTTGAAATTCTGCAGCAGAGCAATGTCATCTCAGATCATTATCTAGTCTCGTGTAATTTGCATTTAGCCAAGGCTGCAAAGCTGACTCCGTGTTTCAAATATGTTAGAATTATCACTTCTGCCACTAAAGATTGCTTTATCAATAATCTTCCTGATCAATTTCATCATCTCAGCATCCCAGATAGCTTAGAAGAACTAGATATTGCAACAGAAACTTTTAACTCTCTCTTTTCCAGAAATTTAGACACAGTTGCTCCGTTGCGCTTAAAGAAGATTAAAGAAAATAGTCCAACGCCGTGGTACAACGAGCACACTCGGCCCTTAAGAGAGCAGCCAGAAAAATGGAACTGGAAGAAAACAAAACTATTTCGCATTTCATGGAAGGAGAATTGCTTACAGAGAGGCCTTAAAAGCTGCTAGATCTGCTTATTCTTCAACCCTTTTAGAAGAAAATAAACATAATCTTAGGTATTTATTTGAAACAGTGGCTAAACTAAAAAAAAATAAAGCTTCAAGCACCGAAGTTTCCAAGCAACACAGCAGTAATGATTTTATGAACTTCTTCACTTATAAGATTGATAATATCAGGGACAAAATTATAACTATGCAACCATCTACTACAGTATCACATCAGGCAGTGCATTGTAGTCTCCCTGAGGAAAAATTTGATTCATTCGTTGCTATAGAAGAGGAAGAATTTACTAAACTCATTAAATCATCTAAATCGACAACATGTATGATAGACCCTATACCGACTAAGCTACTGAAAGAGATGCTTCCAGAGGTCATAGATCCTCTTCTTAATATCATTAATTCATTTTTGTCTCTAGGATACGTACCAAAAAACTTTAACCCTCTGAGGTCGGAAAACGCGCCGGCGCGTTTTGCTGGATTTTCTCCACATTGTAGCACTATAAACTTAAATTACTCCGTCATTTATGGTCATACAGAAAAAAGAAATATAAAAAAAGAATCTGTGATATTTCTACTTTTGTATGTGTCCACTTACAATCAAATCAAAACATTGTGCTTTTGTAAAATAAAGAATATAAACAGGGTGTGCGTTCTGCCTCTCCGTCGCGGTGAACTTTTTTTTCTTGAGCACGTCTATAAACTGAAACAAAACTCAGCGAATACTTGTCACACATTTATGAGCCATACACCTTTATAAACATTTAAGTGTGTACTTTTAAATGATCGGGTTCAAAACGAAAACAAATATTCTCTGTTTAAGTAATTTGTATAAAACCAACAAGATGTCCAGCTTCTCAAACGCTTGCTCATTACAGTTAATTTGGCCACGCCCACTCGCGCAAAAGATATTCGCATGCAAATCTCCACATGGAACGCGAACGCGCTCGTTACCTCAACAACAAAACACCAAAACACTTCACTTCACTTTTCGTAGAGTTTGAAAGACGCGCCTGAGCTTACATTGGATTTAGGCTACCTCAGAAGAAGAAGAACGCAATTTGAAGACAAGAAAGATTTAAGGTAAGAAATTCTTACATGTTTGTTATTGTTGCATAAATGTCACGTTGCAGTTGAACTGTTGCTAGATATATGGGGAATATTATAATATTTAGACCCGTGTTTACTGTTAGGCCTACTGTGTTTGTGGATATCTGGTCAAACGTAGATATATGTATATGGTAACCATAATGTTTTATATTTGAGCGCGATCGCGTTTGAATGTATCAGATTTTGCAGCGCGATCGCGTTTGAATGTATCATTTGAAAATTTGAAAAGCAAAACACACCAAACGGCTTCATGTTTTTACTATTATCTCATTTCATATCATCATAACGAATGGAAACATTTGAAGTAACATGATAATCAATATATTTTTCTCTAGCTTGGTTGTTACTGAAATATTTTTATTATTATTTTACCCAGCACTGCGCATAGCCTATGCCTACAAGGCACAACAAACCTGGTGTTCATTTACTATATATTGTTGGAAACATTTGTGTGTATGTGTGTGTGTGTGTGTGTGTGTGTATTTTGTGAACTTTAAAAAGCTATTTTAACCAGAAAAATCGAATATTTATTTCCAAAATCGTGCAGACCTTTCTCTTGATATCAGTATGTTCACTTTTTTTTCAGGGCCCAGATGAGTCCTGCCGACTTCAACATTCACATGAGTCTCTGGAACATGAACACGGTAAAGTGAAAATCAAACACCTTGGAAATGAAAGGTATGTACAATGTTTTTAGGAATGGCACAAAGGTCTCTGTCTTTCAATAAGTGCTTTTTTGCCATTTGTTGTGTCTATTTGGATTATGTTGTGTAAATAAATCCAAACAATTTAAAAGCCATTCTTTTTTAAATCTCCTCATTTACAGTATTGTGCAAGGTTGCTCAGAATGATGGGCCCTGATAAGCTCCTAATAGGGCCATTAGGGAGGTTCTTTGTCTTTCTCAGGTGAGAAAAGCCTTACATATTAATGAGGTTATCCGCCCCTTCGCATAAGGCTTATTCACACAAAACACGTCGTAAAAATTTTAAATCAATATATTGTCTTATCTGAATGAGCAGTCAGGGTGATTTTCACATAGTTTTGCAGCAAATATTCTAGGCTACGTCATACAATTTTCAAAAGTCTTGTGAAGAAATAATCAGTAGGGGTTTCATGGCCTTATTTCAGTGAGAATTTTTTTTTGTATTTTCACAAACCACGCATAAATGTCATTATCTCAAAACTACAAACTTTTACGTATGCTGTTGATATATTATTGTAGCAGAGTTTGTGCTGAATACAGTGTAATTAGACTTTAGCCATGAAAATGTCACAAGTAACAGAAATAACCAGAAATGTCAGAGCATGTCAGAACACCTCCAGGGCCCAGAAAACAGCTCAGACCTCAGAGGGTTAAGCTGGCTATGATTAAACCGCTTGTTAAAAAACGCAACTTGATCCTACAGAATTAGTCAATTACAGGCCGATCTCAAATCTAGCTTTTCTGTCAAAGATATTAGAAAAAGCAGTATCCTCACAATTGTGTTACTTTCTTGAAAGAAATGATATCTGCGAGGATTTCCAGTCAGGATTTAGACCGTACCATAGTACTGTGACAGCTCTCGTTAAGAGTTACAAATGATTTGCTCTTATTATCCGATCGTGGTTGTATCTCTCTATTAGTGTTACTCGATCTTAGTGCTGCATTTGACACCATTGACCACGACGTTCTTTTAAAAAGACTCAAACATTATGTTGGCATTACGGGAAATGCACTAGAATGGTTTAAATCATACTTATCTGACCGTTATCAGTTTGTAGCAGTAAATGAAGAGATGTCTTATCGATTACAAGTTCAGTATGGCGTACCACAAGGCTCAGTACTAGGGCCGTTGCTGTTCACTCTGTACATGCTACCATTAGGAGATATCATTAGGAAACATGGAATTAGCTTTCACTGTTATGCTGACGATACTCAGCTCTATATTTCTTTAAAACCTAACGAAATTTATCAATTCACAAAATTAACGGAATGCATAGCTGATATAAAAAAATTGGATGACTCGTAATTTCCTACTTCTAAATTCTGAAAAAACAGAGTTTCTAATTATTGGACAAAAAACTTCCTCGCGTAATAACCTAGAATACTGTCTAACACTTGATGGCTGCTCTGTTAAGTCTTCATCATCGGTTAGGAACCTGGGTGTGCTCTTTGATACCAATCTTTCATTTGAAAGTCACGTGTCTAGTATCTGTAAAACTGCATTTTTCCATCTTAAAATATATCTAAATTACGCCATATGCTCTCATTGACAAGTGCGGAACAATTAGTTCATGCGTTCATGACCTCAAGGCTAGATTATTGTTATGATCTACTGGGTGGTTGCCCTGCACACTTAATAAACAAACTACAGCTGGTCCAAAACGCAGCAGCTCGAGTTCTTACCAGAACCAGGAAGTATGACCATATTAGCCCAGTTCTGTCAAAACTGATAAATTTAAAAATATTGCTGATTAGTTACAAAGCACTAAATGGTTTAGCTCCACAGTAATTGAGCGAGCTCTTATCGCATTATAGTCCTTCACGTCTATTGCGATCTCAAAATTCCGGCCAGTTAATGATACCTAGAATATCTAAATCGACTGCTGGCGGTAGATCCTTTTCCTATTTAGCACCAAAACTTTGGAACAGTCTTCCTAACATTGTCCAGGAAGCAGACACACTCTGTCAGTTCAAAGCCAGATTAAAGACACATCTCTTTGACCTAGCATTCACATATTACATAATAGACTTCTATAATTCAATGTTAGGCTGCATAGATTAGGTCAGCCGGAACCGGGAACACTTACCATAAATCCTGATGTACTCGTTACATCATGAGAAGAATGGCATCTACGCTAATTTTAGTGTCTTTGTTTATCCCAAGGTTTTCCCGCAACCTGCCGGATCCAGGCCGTATCCAGATCTGACGAAGGACCTTCGCCTGGACCCGATGACAACGCAGTGCTGAAGTGCCAACTAGTCTCTCCCTATGGAGGATCCCACTACCACTCTACAGATAAGGCGTTGTCGGGAAATTTTGCAAGCCCTGCAGCCCCATGTGCCAATGCATTGATGAAGTCAACAGTTGGATGTGTCAAAACTTTCTTCAGTTAACCTGTTAACCGTTGCCCGCGCACTGAAGCGTTTTTTATTTATTTAATTCAAAGTTACTATCAGATTTAATGTTATACCTTGACAAACTATACATAATTAAAAAGATATAAGACTCAAGTTTCAGTATTTGACCACTATTGTATTCTGAGAAACTCATAGTGATAGTTATGTCTTAATTTGTGTCGGGAGTTATGAAATGAAAAAATGAGTCGATACCTTTAATATGAATTATGCGCATCAGCCGCTTTCATTCATAAAAAACTCTGTGCTGTTGTCATGATAGCGATACACAAAACAACGTCCCTCAGGGCTTTAGCTCAAAAATGTGCAGATTTGGAGAAATATTGATAGATTCTCATAGATTTACATCATATTTCTATAGACAGGAATAATATTTATTGAATTTATACCCAAATGCGTCGATGTAATCTTTATGAGCGTTTGGTACTCTGATACTGTGTTTTCAATTCATACCACTAGCCTGAGGGCGCTATTATGCACAAATATAGTCCATATATGGAACATGAAGAAGAGCCATGATCATGTGACATTCCAGGACATCACTGATACACACAAAGCTAACAAGAGATCGCGCTGTAACATGCAGATAAAGACGTTTTGAAGACAATAAACATGATTGCAATGATATTTGAGTTACCTGTGTTTTTCAAGCCATGCCAGGTATTTTCATAATAATAGATTATATTTATAATGTAATGCTAATCTATATAGACTATCATTGTGCAGAACACCATACAATAGTATATTTTCTGTCTGATTTTTTTATCTGAAGCCAAATTAGATCACTTAAAACTGAAGATTATTTAAAACACTCGTCTTGCGTTATAAAGTAAGTTTGGAGCACAAACATGGTTTTAATCTCATAAATTGTCGTGTATTGATGGTGTGCTAGGCTAACATGCTAGCTAGCCCTAGGTGCACCTGCCACGTCTAGCAGTTATACTTTTATGATTTTTTGAATGCTTACTGAATTGTTTCTTTATTCAAGAAATGCATTTGATACATTGATTGTGAGGTGAACTTTGAGAAAAGAAATTAGGGACTGAAACCCTATGAATAGCCTGTGAATAGCCAGTCGTTAGTAGCTATAATGCAGACAAAAGAAATGCATATTTAGAGCCATAACCAGGCTGGAGAGGTGTGAATGTGTGCAGGGGGAGACTGAGACTGAATGGGGCTCGTTTGCACCACAAAACAATAGAGACAATATACTGGATAGATGGTTAGAAGATGACAATAAACATCAGTAGCATGTTAGCGTAAAATCAAAATAAAGTCACATGACATGGTCTTGAAAAACATTTAACTAAATACAGAGTTTTGGACTTATTATCTTCAGATTTTAAACATATAATGTTTAGACATGTGGCTTTAGCTGTAGTGCATTTCTAGATTGCTCCAGTGCCAACTTCAATTTTATTTTCATGAGGATGTTTCATAAAAAATAATTTCTAATAACTTTACAAAACTTTGAAGCTATTTATAACAATTTTGGTCATTACGACAATAATTAATTCTACATTTACAATAAACTGCCAGGTGTCAGCTTTCAAATGAGATCATACTTGTGCTTTTAGTACAAAGGGCTCAGGAACTGTATCTGTTTCAGTTTGGGTATGTCATTTCTTGGGATTTTTCAAAAGTGGGGTTGCAGCTTAACAGGTTAATAATTTGCATTTAGCCAAGGCTGCAAAGCCGACTCCGTGTTACAAATATGTGAGACCTATCACTTCTGCTACTAAAGATTGCTTTATTAATAATCTTCCTAATCAGTTTCATCATCTCAGCATCTCAGATAGCTTAGAAGAACTAGATATTACAACAGAAACGTTTAACTCTCTCTTTTCCAGCACTTTAGACACAGTTGCTCCGTTGCGCTTAAAGAAGATTAAAGAAAATAGTCCAACGCTGTGGTACAACGAGCACACTCGGGCCCTTAAGAGAGCAGCCAGAAAAATGGAGCGCAACTGGAAGAAAACAAAACTAGAGGTATTTCGCATTTCATGGAAAGAGAGCTCGATTACTTACAGAGAGGCTTTAAAAGCTGCTAGATCTGCTTATTTTTCAACCCTATTAGAAGAAAATAAACATAATCCTAGGTATTTATTTGAAACGGTGGCTAAACTAACGAAAAATAAAGCTTCAAGCCCAGAAGTTTCTAAGCAACACAGCAGTAATGACTGACTTATATAAAAAAAAAACGCTTCAGTGCGCCCGCGCTCTGGCAACGGTTAACAGGTTAATAAAGCAATCTTTAGTAGCAGAAGTGATAGGACTCACATATTTGTAACACGGAGTCGGCTTTGCAGCCTTGGCTAAATGCAAATTACACGAGACTAGGTAATGATCTGAGATGTCGTCGCTCTGCTGCAGAAATTCAACGGCATCAACATCTATTCAACATCTATTCCGTGTGATAATATTAGATCTAGAGTATGATTACGACGATGAGTAGGTCCTGACACGTGTCGTCTAACTCCAATTGAATTTACAATGTCTTTAAATGCCAATCCCAATGCATCTTTTTCATTATCGATGTAAATCACCAACAATTAGTACTTTATCTGCAGTCAATATTAATTCTGATTGAAAGTCCGCAAATTCTTTGATAAAGTCTGTATGGTGCCCTGGTGGCCTGTATACAGTAGCCAGCACAAATCTCAAACGTGATTTATCGTTTACACTATATATTTTCACATTAAGCACCAATTCTTCAAAAGAATTAAATTTAAAACTTGATTTCTTAGTGGTTTTGAAACTATTACTATAAATTACAGCAACACCACCCCCTTTGTGTTTCGGACGAGGCTCATGTTTATAACAGTAATCTTGCGGGGTTGATTCATTTAAAGTAATGTAATCGTTTGGTTTTAGCCAGGTTTCTGTCAAACACAGCACATCTAGGTTATTATCTGAAATCATATCATTCACAACGAGTGCTTTTGAAGTAAGCGATCGAATATTCAGCAACCCAAGCTTTAGCATTTGCTCATCTGTACTATAGCTGTTTTTTATTTGTTGAACATCAATTAAATTTTTAACCTTAGATGGGTTTAAACGTTTTTTGGATTTCCAAATTCGGGGAACAGACACAGTCTCTATATGATGATATCTAGGTGAAAGAGGCTCTATGTGATAGGATTTATCTGACCTTGGTGACGCGAGGCCGCTAGCAGACAGTCGGTTTAGCCAGTCTGTCTGCTTCCTGACCTGAGCCCCAGATTGTCATGTTTGAGCTCTAAGACTATGAGCCATATTACTAGAGAGAAGAGCAGCACCATCCCAGGAGGGATGAATACCATCTCTTTTCAACAGGTCAGGTTTGCCCCCAAAACTTTTCCAATTGTCTATGAATTCTATATTATTAAGCGGACACCACTTAGACGCTCAATCAGTGTTTCAACCGTGGAAAGACGTTAGTAAACAATGTCATGTACAATCACATTTACCTCAGAAAAAACATATCCAGTGACCATAAACTCGTTAGTCAGCTAGAAAAATTAACTCTAGAGAGAAGCATTTTGTTAAATATAGGCTATGCACTATATTACATATTCATTATAATTTTTAATGTTCTTCAATATTTAATGCATGTTTGAATAAATCTGGAAAGTTTTTTTATGACAGCCACCATTTAAATTTGTATATAATTTCATATAACTTTATTATTATAAAAATAAATAAAAGTGTATTTTAACTGTTTGTATACAAATCAGATAATTTTTACCTTCAATATTATAGTAGGCTAATGAAGCCTAGAGGCTACAACTGACTCCCATAGTTTACAATAATTGTTAAGAGATTTTCCTTGATAAAATTTGCAATGTATTGTACCTGATATCCAAAATAATCGATATTGAATCGAATTGAATCGTAATCGAAATCGAATCGAATTGCAAGCTTGTGAATCGAAATCGAATCAAATTGTGAAGTTTGTGTCAATACTCAGCCCTACTAGGTATTATTAACTGGCCGGAATTTTGAGATCGCAATAGACCTTAAGGACTATAATGCGTTAAGAGCTCTCTCAAGTACTGCGGAGCTAAACCATTTAGTGCTTTGTAAGTAATCAGCAATATTTTAAAATTTATATGATGTTTATTAGGGAGCCAATGCAGTGTTGACAGAACCGGGCTAATATGGTCATGTATGGGCTAATTTTGTAGTCGATCTAAGTCCCTGTTTACACAAGAACGGTCGCGGGTGAAAACATAAAAATATTTGATCAGATGTGCCTTTCGCTTAGACGGAGATGGCGTTTTTTGGGGCTTAAAAACACAAAAAAAGTGAAACCTATGGAATTAATTTTGATCCAATAATAATGAACGTAACTTTTCAAGAAACTAATGAAAATATAAATTGAAACTGAATAAAACATCTTTGAAACTGAAAAAGACTAAATCGCAGGCAAATTTTTTGACTTCGTTTTTAATACACTGCATGTTTTGCTAACTATTTCTCATATTTCGTTCGCTGATCTGAACTTACAAATGTGCTTCCAGAGTTTTCATTTAGGCTTCTGAAGTTTTCGTTTACGTTCCCAGATTTTTCGTTCGCCGTTCTGACACATTTCTCTCGTGGGGGCAGTTGTTCATTGACAGCTTCTTCACCTGGAAGTGAAGACGTCAGTGCTGTGTTTATGTAGATGTGAGCGTCTGTAAGCGCAGCTTTCTATTTTATTTTAATGATATTAAGTTTATATCTGTATTTTTTTTGCTGCTACACTATATTGTTGAGATGATTTCTTATAGAAGGAATAGTACAGACGAATGATATCATTATCATTAGCCATCGTCGCTATCAGGATACTGGATAGCCTACTCCTGGTAAGTCAGATTTATTTATTTTTAATTAATACTATACTAATACTATTTATAATACAGTAGACTGGCTTTTTTCAGGTGGAGAGCCATTTTAGAGCTCAGTGAGAGCCCATAACATTATACAGCTGTGTTGTCTTGATTTAACTTAGCCCAATCATTACATGACTTGTTAATCTACATCATCATTATTTTGAAATGATTTATTCTGATTACTTTTGTGTGATAAAGATGACTGATAGATAAAGCTATTATATGTAGCTAGTATGAGTAAATGCTTTTTCTGTCCATATTTGACTAATAATAATGCCAAAAATTGCACTTCAAATGAACATTTCTGAGAAAAAATGTTTAATCTTTAATAGTCTTTAACCTGTTAAGCTGCAACGCAGTTTAAATGGTCAAACAGTTTTGTTTTTTTGTGTGTGTGTGTGTGTGTGTTTGTATTTTTAATTTGTAAAGCATATTATATTCATTCATCAAGAAGTGTTTATTTGAAATCTTGAATCCAGGACGGGCCATTATTTAAAACTGGAATTTCTCTGAAATAAAAAATATTTGGAGACTTTTGGGATATTGTAAGTACACAACTGCAGGAAATATAGTGATTTGGGGGATTTTTTCTTATATTTTGTACCTTTAAATGAGAACACAAAAACAAAACACACACACACACACACACACATATACATATTATATATATACATATTATATATATATATATATATATATATAACTATTGTTATTCAAATTGTTCTTACACAACAACATTATGGAAGAAGCTGGATGATCATTTTGCTCATCCAACACATTATGCAAATTATATGTTTATTGCATTATGATACTGTATGCTCAGCCATACATTCAGCTTTTCTATAATGTTCAGGATTTTATACACATTTACAGGTTTTAGCATTGAGGTCTTATATTATTTGTGGGGGTGCTGCTGCTGTACTTATTTGCTTTATATATCCAGCTGTATTTCTAATATTCTGATCACCTCATGTATGTAAACATGGCTGACAGAAAAACTCTGAAGTGCAACATCACATTATTTAACTACGACCTCAGGGTTTAATTTACACATTTCTGACTGGTAGCGAACATTAGTGAAGTGTTGGTCACTAAGCTCTGCAGTTAACTATTCTCTTCCAATAAACACTAACTAAAGCTGGCTACATAAAATACAACTACTGCCTAGATTCACGAGAGGACGACTGAAGTGTTTAAAAGTGAAAAACACAGTAATTTCATCAACTTACCAGCGCGCGTGCTTCAGAAACACTGGAAATGAATGGAGTTCAGTGCTGGACCTATCGGTGTTTGCTTCGCGACACGCGTCACTTCCGCATTCCAAAGTTCCCGCGGCGTTACGTACATGACCGACCGACCAATGGTGGCGTGCGAGAAGGCGGGACCTAAAGCAATGCACAAACGCACACAATGAATGAACGGCGACTATATAAAGCAAAAGCTGAATCCCGGGCTTTTTGGGCGATCATTTTTTAAGGTCCAAAAAGAGAACATGTCCGGGAAAAGGGGACGTATGGTGGTAGGGATGGGGAAATGAAGCCTCGTGAATCACTGAGGCTTTCTCCTGACTGTTCCGGGAAAGATTTAAAGCTTCGAGAGTGTGGAGAACAGCGCCACCTGGTGCTTATTTAAAATAAAGCAGCCAGAAGCCTGTGTTAGGGCAGATGAAGCAACCACAACACACTCTCAATGTTATGTGAACAAATAAAAGCCTTACATGTTTTTGTTTGATTTGTCCATTAAATAAATTATTTTACCCATTAAAGTGTGACAGTAAAATATAAAATGAGCTTATATGATTCAATAAGATCTAACGTAGGCCTACTCACTCTCTCACTCTACACACACACACACGAACACACACACACACACACACACACACAGAGTGCGTGATTGAGCTTTGTTTGTGCTGGTCTACAGCACTGTCCAACAGAAGACAAAGGTTTCCACCCCAGAAGTGTGAGGAGAAAAATGAATGTACATGTACATTGCCTGAATATAAGACACATCAACGGTCAACAATTATAAAATAAAATAATAAATTAATTAATAAATAAATACATTTTTATTTTTTCTTCTTTTTTAGAAATGCATAAATACTTTGGAAGCTATATGCTCAAAATATTCCCAGATAGGGGAAGTTTTCCTTTTTTTTGGCTGTTGCCATTGCTCTAAATACAAACCCTTCACCAAACACTAACACCCTATCCCCTCTCCCCTAGGCCCACCCTAACCCCAAACACTAACACCCTATCTGACACCCAAAGCGAAACGCGCACGTGATTGGACAGAAATTGAGGCTTCATAGAGAGGAGAAGTTCCACTCTCAGTACACTTCCGGCTTCTGAACTGCTTGCAGTTCCACTCTGGCTCCACATGAAGGCGCTCACAGGATGAGTGCAGTTCCACTCTGGCTCCACATGAGGGCGCCCACAGGACGAGTGCAGTTCCACTCTGGCTCCACATGAGGGCGCTCACAGGACGAGTGCAGCTCCACTCTGGCTCCACATGAGGGCGCTCACAGGACGAGTGCAGTTCCACTCTGGCTCCACATGAGGGCGCTCACAGGACGAGTGCAGTTCCACTCTGGCTCCACATGAGGGCGCTCACAGGACGAGTGCAGTTCCGCTCTGGCTCCACATGAGGGCGCTCACAGAACGAGTGCAGTTCCGCTCTGGCTCCACATGAGGGCGCTCACAGGACGAGTGCAGTTCCGCTCTGGCTCCACATGAGGGCGCTCACAGGACGAGTGCAGTTCCGCTCTGGCTCCACATGAGGGCGCTCACAGGACGAGTGCAGTTCCGCTCTGGCTCCACATGAGGGCGCTCACAGGACGAGTGCAGTTCCGCTCTGGCTCCACATGAGGGCGCTCACAGGACGAGTGCAGTTCCGCTCTGACTCCACATGAGGGCGCTCACAGGACGAGTGCAGTTCCGCTCTGGCTCCACATGAAGGCGCTCACAGGATGAGTGCAGTTCCGCTCTGGCTCCACATGAGGGCGCTCACAGGACGAGTGCAGTTCCGCTCTGGCTCCACATGAGGGCGCTCACAGGACGAGTGCAGTTCCGCTCTGGCTCCACATGAGGGCGCTCACAGGACGAGTGCAGTTCCGCTCTGGCTCCACATGAGGGCGCTCACAGGACGAGTGCAGTTCCGCTCTGGCTCCACATGAGGGCGCTCACAGGACGAGTGCAGTTCCGCTCTGGCTCCACATGAGGGCGCTCACAGGACGAGTGCAGTTCCGCTCTGGCTCCACATGAGGGCGCTCACAGGACGAGTGCAGTTCCGCTCTGGCTCCACATGAGGGCGCTCACAGGACGAGTGCAGTTCCGCTCTGGCTCCACATGAGGGCGCTCACAGGACGAGTGCAGTTCCGCTCTGGCTCCACATGAGGGCGCTCACAGGACGAGTGCAGTTCCGCTCTGGCTCCACATGAGGGCGCTCACAGGACGAGTGCAGTTCCGCTCTGGCTCCACATGAGGGCGTTCACAGGACGAGTGCAGTTCCGCTCTGGCTCCACATGAGGGCGCTCACAGGACGAGTGCAGTTCCGCTCTGGCTCCACATGAGGGCGCTCACAGGACGAGTGCAGTTCCGCTCTGGCTCCACATGAGGGCGCTCACAGGACGAGTGCAGTTCCGCTCTGGCTCCACATGAGGGCGCTCACAGGACGAGTGCAGTTCCGCTCTGGCTCCACATGAGGGCGCTCACAGGACGAGTGCAGTTCCGCTCTGGCTCCACATGAGGGCGCTCACAGGACGAGTGCAGTTCCGCTCTGGCTCCACATGAGGGCGCTCACAGGACGAGTGCAGTTCCGCTCTGGCTCCACATGAGGGCGCTCACAGGACGAGTGCAGTTCCGCTCTGGCTCCACATGAGGGCGCTCACAGGACGAGTGCAGTTCCGCTCTGGCTCCACATGAGGGCGCTCACAGGACGAGTGCAGTTCCGCTCTGGCTCCACATGAGGGCGCTCACAGGACGAGTGCAGTTCCGCTCTGGCTCCACATGAGGGCGCTCACAGGACGAGTGCAGTTCCGCTCTGGCTCCACATGAGGGCGCTCACAGGACGAGTGCAGTTCCGCTCTGGCTCCACATGAGGGCGCTCACAGGACGAGTGCAGCTCCACTCTGGCTCCACATGAGGGCGTTCACAGGACGAGTGCAGTTCCAGTCTGGCTCCACATGAGGGCGCTCACAGGACGAGTGCAGTTCCACTCTGGCTCCACATGAGGGCGCTCACAGGACGAGTGCAGTTCCACTCTGGCTCCACATGAGGGCGCTCACAGGACGAGTGCAGTTCCACTCTGGCTCCACATGAGGGCGCTCACAGGACGAGTGCAGAATGAATGGAGGTCTATGGCGCTATACCTCTCAAAATCCACTTTTCTCAGGATATGATTTTTTGTCTAGTAATTCAGTTCAGTTCAGTTCATCTTTATTCATTTCCCGAAGGCAATTTAGTTGCAGCAAACAAGCATACACATAAAACAGGATCACACACACATACACAAAAATAGGAGAAGAGAGAAAGTACCCAATAAATACATTTACCTAGAATTTAAAAACTTCACAGCTGAGGGGACAAATGAATTTTTAAACCGATTAGTTTTACTAAGCGGAGTTCTATACCGGCTACCAGACGGGAGAAGATGGAACTCAGAGTACAAGGGGTGAGAATCATCTAACAAAATGTTCTCGGCTTTTCCCAAAGCCTGTCTATGGTATAACTGAGCCATAGTCATCTGCTTCCTCCCTGTTATTTTGTTTCCCTGCTTTACCATCCTCTCAATACGGTTTTTATTTTTCACATTCAGAGAGTTGAACCAGCACAACAATGAAAAGGATACAACCGACTCAATATAGGATCTATAAAACATGCACATCAATGTTTTATCCACATTAAATGACCTCAGTTTCCGTAAGCAATACAATCTTTGCTGCCCCTTCTTACACAAAGAATCAGTATTTGCGGAAAACGTCAATTTACAATCTAATACAGTACCCAAATACTTGTACTGTTCAACACTCTGGATACCCGCTCCATTAATACTTATCTGCTTATCATCAGTTGATTTCCCTCTCAATCTAAAATCGAGTCATCTCTTTAGTTTTCAGAACATTAAGTTTTAAAAAAGCATTCTGACACCAAACAATAAAATCCTCAACAACAGGACCATGCGTAGAATCCACCTCACTTAATAAGCTAACGATTACAGAGTCGTCAGCAAATTTTAAGATGTGCCTATTTCCAAAACTACTCTTACACGTATTAGTGTACAAAATAAATAATAAGGGAGAGAGGACGCACCCTTGAGGTGACCCAGTCGATGACACCAACCATTCAGAATAACAGTCGTTTACTTTGACTCTCTGTGTTCTCTCCACAAGGAAATCTAAAATCCAGCCTACCAAATACAAATCCAACCCAAATTCTTCAATGAGTTTGTCAATTAAAATATGTGGCTGAATAGTATTGAAGGCAGATGAAAAATCAATAAAAAGTAATTTAACAAAAGTTTTCGGCTTCTCTAAATGCTGAAATACTAAATGTAAGAGAGTTGCGACAGCATCCTCTACGCCTCGCTTATTTCTGTACGCAAATTGAAGAGGATCTAGAGAACTCTCAGTCTTGTGCATAATTTCTCTCTTAACTAATTTTTCTAAACATTTCATCACTAAGGATGTGAGCGCCACAGGTCTAAAATCATCTAATAACTGTGCGTTCTGCTTTTTTGGCAATGGAATCAGAGTAGACTGCTTCCACCGTGCAGGTACTTTTTGTATTTTTAGGGACCAGGCAAAAATGTCATAAAATATTGGTCCTAACTGCTCAGCACATTCCTTGAGTAAACGACCCCCTATATTATCAGGCCCCGGTGCCTTACTGATTTTACATTGTTTAAAAACTGTTATCACATCTCCTACATCAAAGGGGACACCAACATTATCTCTGTTTATCCTACACTTATTTTTCAAAACCTCAATTTCTGATTTAAAATCATGCGTATCAAATCTCATATAAAAATGATTAAAATCCTGTGATAAAGCTGCATCTGAACTGAATCCGTTCAAAGTAATTCTATTATTTATTTTCCTACTATCCTGACCTGTAATTAAATGCATCCCCTCCCAAACAGAACCTAAATTTCAATTTTTCAATTTAAACTCGAGATCTTCCTTATAAACTGCTTTAGCCCTCTTTATTTCACACTTAATTTCTCTTTTTAGCATATAATGCTCTACAGTATTACCCTCTTTGAAAGCCCTATTTCTTTTTGACAGAAGAATCTTGAGTGATTTTGTAACCCACGGTTTACTGTTTGGAAATTTCTTAAACGATTTCACAGGTATTAACATGTCCTCACAAAATGTCACATAACTACAAATTTCATCTGTTACTTGATCAATGTCTGAACCAGAGTCCATAAAAATAGTCCAATCTGTACAATCCAGACACCCTTTTAAACATAACGTAGCATCTTCAGACCAGACTTTCGTCTTAATTACCTGTGCCTTTTCACGTTTCAGAACAGTTTTATATATAGGGACAAGTAAAACCATATTATGATCTGAGGTTCCCAAAGGTGGTTTCCCGAATGACTTGTAAGCTCCTTTAATCGACCCATAACACAAATCCAGAATTGAATCCTTACGTGTTGGGCAGGTTACATACTGATTAAAGTGGCCCAGTGATTTCTTCAAACAACACTTATTAAAATCTCCCAGAATAAAACAGGGTGCGTCAGGAGATGCAGATTGCAGTTCATGGACCACACGTTCAATCTCCCTTACTGCATTATCCTCATTTGCTCGGGGGTGGATGTAAACTACCGTAACGAACAGCTGAGGAAACTCCCGGGGCAAGTACTGAGGTCTTAGTGCCACAGTCAATAACTCGATATCTTTCGTGCACACTCTCCCCTTAATGTGCACAGATTTGCACCAGCTTTCTCTAATATACAGACATACCCCACCTCCTTGCGCTTTACCGGTTGCCGTCTCATCCCGATCCATGCGAACAGGCACTCCGAAGTCATCCAGTCGTAGGCTCGAATCCGAATCCCCCTCGGAGAGCCAAGTCTCCGTGAACGCCATCACGCAAACATTCCTGAAGTCATGCTGGAATTTCACCATAGCTTGAAGCTCATCCGTCTTTTTACGTAGAGACTGCACATTCGTTAACAAAATTGTAGGGAGAGGAATTTTAGAAAGAATTTGTTTTTTCATTTTCTGACGAACACCTCCTTTCCGTCCTCTCTTCCGAATTTTAAATGTAGAATCCTTTTGTCGCGAGCGATTTTGTTTTTGTCCAACAGCAGCAGGTGAAAAACTTCCCAAATCAGGATAACCAATTCCCGCCGGTTGTTTCACGTTGTTAGGCTTATACCATTGTAAAAGAAACTCCCGGGAATATTTGATTCTTACCGACTCCTGAGGTGCTTCAAACACACACAAACTCAGGTGGATTAAAGTCAGTAAAACAATAATCCCCATTTTCTCCATCAAGCCTCTCTTTTTACAGTTTTTCAGTAGGGTATAAAACAAATCTCCGTGTCCGACAGTGTTGAGAGAAAAAAGTTATTTTGAGACGCAGAAAAACAAAGAAAACAACTGACAAAGCACAAACAAGCACACCGACACCTGTAGCTGCGAGTCGCCGCGTGCGCATGCGCCTCCAATTTGAATGTGCATGGATGTATTGTTTTGTGCGAGTGCAAGTGTTGAGTGTAAAACTAAAAGACAAACTTAAATAAACTTAAATGTGCATCCGTGTAAAATCCTGGCGTCCCGAGCGAGGCGTGAACACGGACGAGCAGCGTTCGAGCCTTGAAACACCAGACCCGAGCAGGAAGAGAGAGAGATCAATGCAGCAGAGAAGCTCCTATTTAAACGCCAACTTCCCAGGTGACAGCAATCAGGCCTGAAAGAGAGGAGGGGCAGGAGAACGACCAGAAAGGCCAACGGCCGTAACAGTCACGCAAAGTAAAAATCTAAATCTGTAGCCTTATATTTTATTATAGAATTAATTTATTTTTTATTTGATTTAGTTATGTACAATTTATTTATATCATTTGTGTTTTATGTATATATATATTTAGTTTAATTTTTCAAGCTCACTTGCACTCTTGTTTGTTTAAATTCATGAAAATGTTTTTTCTTATGTATGTTGAATGCTACACTCAATACACATTTATAAACTTAAATATTGAAATGTGCTTTCTCTTCCTTCATAACAGTGTAATGACAGTGTTTTACTCCGGTGGGGCCAATCTTCATGATCTTGCCTAGGGCCCCACAACCCCACGGGCCGGCACCGGCATTGACAGTCACAGACTCAACATCAGATTGATTCTGTAGGATTAGGTTATTTTAGTTTGCACTCTGATATAAAACACTGGTTGTATTAATTTATATTGTACAACACAACATTGTGCCTACTTTATTGAAATCAGCCTTTACACTGTCCATTCATTCCTGTTAATGTATATTTAATATTTAAGGGTCATCTGCTGATCCTCCTGAGGCAAAACCTCAGTCTTCAGAATCCCATCAAGCAAAAGAGACTCCTCCAACTGAGGCCCCTTCTGTTCCAGCTAAAGTCCAGCACGCTCCACCTCTTGACCCAGCAAACTGGCCTTTTGTCTTCTCGGGTGCAATGAGATCTGATTTAGTAAACAGAGGTCCAATGGCAGGGAACTACACTGCGACCAAAATGGTCGCATATGCGACCTTTTGAAATGCCATTGCGACCCTAATTTTTAATGTTTAACCATTGGCCATCTAGCCTTTATTATATGATATCTATGTCCAATGCAACCAAAATCTTTCCCAGAAGAGAAGATGGTAGATCATGTCACCAACACTACTTTTACAGGACTTTGGTAAATGGTGAGCCAATTAGGAGATTGGTTAATTCACTTAAAAGTAATGCACTCTTCCGCTTTTGCTGTAAATTGTTTTTCAGTAAAAGAGTACAACTTAATCAGAAGTGGATTAAATGCACCATCCCCTTTAAACACCCACGAGAACTCACCTGAACACATCAAACATCTGGCAGCATGGAAGGAGTTAGAGATGCGTCTGGAAAAGGGGGAAACAATAGACATGCAGGAAATGTCACTTCTGGAGTTTGAGAAGAGGCGCTAGAGGGAGATTCTTACCCGCTTAGTGGCCATAATCCAGCAGCCATTGAGAGGGTCAAGTGACACACCAATGTGAAATGTTGAAATAAAATGTAGGCTATTTGTATAAGCAACGTATTAAACTGCAAATGAACATTTATATGCCCTAATATTTCATAAAAACAACGTTACAGTCAGGCGTTTCTGTGTGTGAATGAATGTTTCGCTTTTAGCAAACTGTATTGCTATACTAAGTAAAAATCGACTGAAATATGTTGAAATAAAATGTATTTGTATAAGCAACGTATTAAACTGCAAATTAACATTTATATTTCTTATAATAAAAACGAAAGACCTATGTTACAGACATATGAAAGACAACATTTTGTTGATTAGTTTTGGATCTGCCACCTCAAATAATCAAGTAATCAAATCCTTAACTTTGAAATATGTATGATAAAATGTATACTTTAGTTTTTACAATGAAAGATTACACTTGAATTGTTGTTGTAATTGTAACCTTTTTAATAAAAAAATATATTTACAAGGTAGATGTAAACAAACTATTAAAAGGTAAATATAAGCCTTTTCTTTCAATCATTTTTATTGTGTTTTATTAGTGACAAATTTGGGGAGAGGATAAATATTCCAAAACTGAAAATACAGTATGAGAATTAACTGCACAATTACTAGACATGTTTTCCTTGGATATTATAGGCCAATTTGCAAGCACAATTTGTGGGAAAATAAAAAAGAATTGAGATGCTTCCAACTGTTGCTCTTGCATTCTTGTGGCTCATAATGAATGGCTCATCAAGTATGCGGGCCCCATTGTCTCCACAGGTTCGAACCACTAAATATGCATGATGGTGTCATTGGATCATTGACGCCCACTCGAATATTGCCTTTCCAAACAGGAAGTGCTTTGCAAAATTTAAATCAATGTATTGTGTTAAGTGAATGATAAGGCAGGGTGATTTTCACATCATTTTGAAGAAAAAACACTAGGCGATGACATCCATTAGACAAAAGTCTTATTGGCACATATTTAGTATGTGTTTTGTGGCCTTATTTCAGAAACTTTAGTTTTTAGTTTTTTCAATAACCATGCATAAACATTATTCTCTCAAAAATGCAAACATGTACATTCTTGTTGCTCATATATTATGGTAGCCCTGTTTGTGCTAAATAGAGTGAATTTACACCTTTGCCATTAATATGTTTATAAGCAACTGAAAAAAGCACAAATGTCAGGGCATGTCAGAACATCTCAAGGACCCCAAAAACACCTCAGACCCCAGAGGGTTAACAGAAGTCAAAGTCACCTAATCAAAATACGTTTCTCACCTCATTAGAAAAAGCACATGGAGAATGACGCAGATAGAAAGATCGTATAATGTATACAAACAGACATGAAACGATCAAAATACTCAAAAATATAAACAGAAAACATGCTCTATAAATCAATCGAGCAATCCTTGCATACAGTGTCAAACATCTTATATGAAATTACATATTTTTTACTTTTAGTCTGGAGCAAACACAGCACCGACTCACCCACCGCAAGTAGAGGTAACTGCAGGCAGTGTTGCCAGATAGAGCTGATAGTTTCCAGCCCAAAACCTGTCCAAAACCCGCCCAAATGCACACAAAACCGCCCAAAATATTTGATCAATATTTAGTTATTTTAAGTGCCACGATTAATGTACCATAGCTACAAACGACAAACACCAGCAGCAACAGTTAACCACAATAACAAAATGACAACACAACCTGCAATATATATGTGGGTGGGTATCATAGTTTTTATGTTAAAGCCTGCCCCCTGGTGGTGACAATAATAATGGTTTGGAACGAGCTCAGTTCTAGTTCAGACGCAAGTTAACAGCTGCACGGTTCGAGTCGTGTGATTTGTCTGTCAGCATCGTGCTATTTGATACACAACACAACCTAATGACAAAACCAGTTCACATCTATGCTCTTCGACCACACACACAATGCACTTTCACGGTGTAGATTTAAAATGTTTTGCGATAATTTAAATACCCAGTTTATTTTGTTATATTTAATAAATGTATTTAAATTATATTATATATTTGAATTATTATTATTAGTACTACTACATTTTACTCCTGATAAACGGGTGAATGTGTGTGTGTGAAAGAGAGAGCGAGATATCTTACCTTTAAATGCAGAACAGTATCAGGCTGTCGGTTGTAACTTGACAGGATGCTGAAGAACACAGCTGAACATCTGAATGCAACGTTTTAGAACTATTTACAGTCTGTCTAGTACATGGATGCGTCAAACTTCCCCAACAACTGTTGGGGAGGAGGACGGAAGGTAGCCGATGTCCATCCATTCCGTGCCAGCCCTGAGCGCACATCCATTAAACCAGAAAGAAGCGGCAATCCCATTCTATTTCTAGTGTCATCTATGAGCAGCGTGACTTGCGAAAATGCTCTTTCAACCGGAGCGTTGGATATGGGGAGAGTGAGGATTTTAATTGCACCTAGTGCTAAATCATGAAAGCAGTGGTTTCCTGCAGCATCTTGAAAAGAGTCTACCTCTAACCAAAACAATGGTTAAATTAGGTTGCAATAATCAATGGGAGAACCCTGCTGAGGCAACATTTGATACTGGGCCAGGAGTTCTTTTAAAAGACCACCTGCTTTTTCTCAGGTGACAGAGCGCTCGCCTCCAACTTCTGACTGAATGTGGTCCCCAGGTCAGCATCTTTAGGTGAGAGGTATATACTGGAAGATTTTAGGTCTAAGTTCATGAGTTGTTGTTCGTTATTCATACGTAAAACGCTCGGCTTGATTATACGTCTCAGTGTTGACATGTACAGCTGGTTGAGGTCCCGGAAAACTAAAAGGCTATCAGCGGTCTCTAACTGAAAACACTTGTTGACAGCTTTGATTTCCAGCAGTAAAGGACGGAGAAAATGCAGGTAAATGCTGTTGGTCTTGTCTTTGTACATTTCACTCAGAAGCCGCGCTGCATAGCAGTGTTCAGAGCTTGCTGCTACACTGAAATGTAAAGTAAGTGCATCTTCTTGATCAAGGATTCTGTCAATGCAATCTGCTGTCACTAACCAGCGGGTAGAATTTGGAGAAAGCATTTTCTAAGGACATCCTCCACTGTTAACCATCTCATAAAGAGTTCGGTAGTCATTCTGACGCTTAGATGAATGTGCAAACCAGTTGTAAGTCTCCCTGATCATGAAGTCAATATTGCTAGGGAGCTGCTGCATTGCCTTGTGAGCTACAATATCCAGGGAATGGCATACACATTTAATTAGTTGTAAGTTAGGCTGTTTCTGTTTGAGCAGCATATACACGGAATGACGTCTCCCCACCATTACGCTTGCTCCATCTGTTGCTATGCCAACCATGTTCGCTACATCCAGCACGTTAGGTTGCAGAAAGCTGATGATAGCATCCACAATCCCATTAGCATCAGCGTCCAAAAGTTCGACAAGTCCCAGGTAAGTGCTCATAAACCGATTGAGTGTCTTAGAACGATATTTTACACATATGCAAAGTAACTTGTTTACGGTAATGTCGGTTGTTTCGTCCAAGTAAAGAGAGTAAGGCGAGTCACCAATGTCCTGTCAAAGTTGTTCTCTAAAATATGGCGCAAGAACTGACTTAATGACAGCCGTACATTTGGTGCAGTGCATCTGGAATGCTCCGATCTCATCCTTCAGTATGTCTGATAAGTCGTCCACGGTATTAACGGATGTTTGGCAAGCAACGTATGTTGCTATCCGCAGTTCACGGCGCTTCTGGTCATCACAAATGGACGGCGAGTTACTTAATGCCATCAGCGTTTCTCACAGGTTCGCGTTTAAAGTCTGTGTAGAGAGAATGGTGTCGTCTTAGCGGCCCCTAATTTAATAACAATTGATCGTTGTGATGGAAGCGAATCAATCAAAACTAACTTTAGCTGGAAAATAACTTTATTAAAGAACCACTATAAAGCCAAAACAATCTTACCTTAAATTATACGTTTATCTCTGTAAAGCTGCTTTGAAAAACAATCTACATTGTTAAAAGCGCTATACTGTATAAATGAAGACGACTTGACTTGACTTGACAAAAGAGTCCATCAACCAAAGGCTAGATTTAAGGCTTTACAGCAGCTTTACAGGGACTAATCAGCAGGTAGGTCAGTAGAACAGTAATGTGAAGCAGTAGTAGTTATTTGGGAGTCTGATCACAGGAGATTACAGCAATTTCTTCTCTAGTTCATCTTGAAGGATTTCACAGTTCTTGCAGTAACTCATATCCATCATGTTCTTCCTCCAGCTTATCCCTGAGAGCCCAAATCTGCTCCTTATACATTTCCTCTGCTTTAGTTCTGGCATCATATTTCTCCCGAATCCTGTATAATTACATTTCATACCATGTTGTTTTCTCTTTGAAGATCTGCCATCATCTTCTTCATTTGTTCTCTCTCACTCTTTTGTTGCTGAACTGAGCAGCTCTTGGACTAAAGATCTTCTTTATCAGATCTACTGTGTCCATCTCCTCTCCTGTAAATCTTCCCAAACTCAACACAATGATGAACACATGAGGTCCAGGAGACAACATGGACATTGTAAAAGTTGATACGATTAATATCGTTCCAAATTATCTTACATCCTATCCAGGACATAGAAATAATCCCGCGGTAACTAAAGAGCCTATCCTTTAGTCGTACTTTTAAGAGTTAGGCGATCAGTCTCTACAAATTCGTATTTTATTATAAAGATAATAAGGATTATAAATATAATAAATCTCCCCTTAGTAGAATACGTCTGCCTGTTTAGGTACTCTTCAACCGTGTTTGCTATACAACAATAACCCTGTCGTAAGCTGCCTCTTTGGCTAGGCTTTATTAATCAATCAAATCTCACAGTTATAATTCTTATAGCAGAAAGAATGCTCACCCTCTTGTAGTTTTCTTCCAATTAGGATCTTCCTGATCCGAGTGGAAGAAAGTGACACGTACTCAAAAATCCAAGTTCCAGTCAAATGATTGTAATAAATGTTTAACAATATTTATTAAAAGAATCAAAATGAAAGATATACTTGTTACAGATTATAATAGAGTACTAAACTAACAGAGTAAAATTAGCTAGGCTTAAAGCTTCTTGCATCCGAAAACTGCTGGCGTTCCAGAGATAGAATAGAAATATTTGTTGTGGATGCGGTGTTTTTGAACACTTTTACTGTGGCGTGCTGTGTTTAAATGTTTTAACCACAGAGATAATTGCTTATCATAATAATACCAGATTGTCTGAGAAAATAGTTTCGTGCAAATAATGCCCAAGACCTATCTGTTTCCATTAAAAATATAAATCAATTAAAAATACAATTCGGCCAGTGGAAAAGATTGAGAACAACTTTCTCTTAAATGTATTTTACACTATTTGATTTATGTATTCAAAAACAAGGCAAGATATAGGCAACTACTTGATTTTTATTAATGTTGCCTAATGTGTCTTGTACCGTTAAACGTTATCACGTGAATGAATAATCATATGCAAATGATATGCAGATGAGGATCTGCATAGTAAAACTAGGCGTTGTAAGCTCCATATATGGTTATTTCGGGGAGGAGACGCATGTGCGCACAATCTTCCGCTGACTGGGATTTATAAAGGGAATTCTGCACAGGTTCTGGCGTACGAACGGTTTTATAAGTCTCAATATTTTTTTGCGTACGCCATTTTTGCCTTTCGGGCGCACGTACACTTTTAGTAAGGTTCCTACGCACAGTTTTATAAATGAGACCCCTGGTCTTTTCTTTTATAGTACGATGAAAGAAAGAATCATATTTACTGTAAGGCACATGACTGCTTATTTCAATATCACATATACACATGCTGATCCCAGCTAGTGTAGTCCTGCTGTTTCGGTAGCCTGACTGTCCAGTCAGTGGCTTTTTCCTCTGAAGATACAACAGTTCCTTTGTATGTGTGGACAAAGACCCTTGTTACTGCTCTCTCATGTGACTTGAGAGAAACAGAGATGGACAGAAAACTCTTTATTCACAACAATATTTTTAGATGGTTATATGTTTCAGTAAACCAGAAAGCTCGTCAGTGACATGCTTAGTTACAGGCTTCTTATTGTCACCCTTTCTGCGTTGACGTCGAGTTTGAGGTGTAGGTGAAGCGAAGGAAATGCCGCTCTCAGGTCGAGCCTCGTGACTCCGCAACACAACATACATGTCAATATATTTATTATCCTTAGACACTCCTGATCATCTTGTTCATCTTCAGCACCTGAAAATCACAGCGGTAGAAAGAAAACTTAGTGAAATGAAGCTCAGAACTTTAATATTGTTATGTTGGATTGTAGAAGTTGCAGCTGAATGCTAATTGATTATGAACTGAAAAAAAAACCATCTTAAGTCACTTGCAATCATAATACTGGCTTAACCGACCGTCTGATAGCTGTCTCACGTCACCAAGGTCAGATAACTCCCATCACATAGAACCTCTTTCACCTAGATATCATCATATAGAGACATATCCCAGAATTAGGACATTCAAAAAGCTCCTAAACCAGGGATGGGCAACTTCGGTCCTGGAGGGCCACTGTCCTACAGAGTTTAGCTCCAACCCTGAAAAAAATCACCTGCCTGTAATTTTCTAGTAATCCTGAGGACCTTGATTAGCTTGTTCAGGTGTGTTTGATTAGGGTTGAAGCTAAACGCTGTAGGACAGTGGCCCTCCAGGACCGAAGTTGCCCATCCCTGTCCTAAACCCATCTAAGGTTAAAAAATTAAAAATGTAATTGATGTTCAACAAATAAAAAACAGATATAGTACAAATGAACAAATGCTAAAGCTTGGATTGCTGAATATTCGATCGCTTACTTCAAAAGCACTCATTGTTAATGATATGATTTCATATAATAACCTAGATGTGCTGTGTTTGACAGAAACCTGGCTAAAACCAAACGATTACATTACTTTAAATGAGTCCACCCCGCAAGATTACTGTTATAAACATGAGCCTCGTCTGAAACGCAAAGGGGGATGAGTTGCTGTAATTTATAGTAATATTTTCAAAACCACTAAGAAATCAAGTTTTGAATATAATTCTTTTAAAGTGTTGTTGCTAAATGTAACATTATCTAGTGTAAACGATTAATCACGTTTAACATTTGTGCTGGCTACTGGCTACTTTATGCAGGCTGTGTAGTTGACTGTGGATTGAATGTTTTTAAACTCATATGGTAGTTTCACAGCCCCTAGAACTCTGTTATATAATATAACAAAGAGACTTTGTTGCTCAGCACATGAAAATAAACTACTTACCGTGATCTAAGACTGTGTTTAAGTGGTTTTTCCACTGCATGGATCTTCATGTGTAGCTTTAGGTGACATTTAATAGAGAAACTCTTTACACACTGATCACACATGTGCGGTTTCTCTCCAGTGTGAATCCTCTCATGTCTGTTCAGATTTGCTGACAGACTGAATCTCGTCACAGTGTGAACACTTGTAAGGTTGTTCTCCAGTGTGGAATATATACAGTGAGGAAAATAAGTATTTGAACACCCTGCAATTTTGCAAGTTCTCCCACTTAGAAATCATGGAGGGGTCTGAAATTGTCATCGTAGGTGCATGTCCACTGTGAGAGACATGATCTAAAAAAAAAATCCAGAAATCACAATGTATGATTTTTGAACTATTTATTTGTATGATACAGCTGCAAATAAGTATTTGAACACCTGAGAAAATCAATGTTAATATTTGGTACAGTAGCCTTTGTTTGCAATTACAGAGGTCAAACGTTTCCTGTAGTTTTTCACCAGGTTTACACACACTGCAGGAGGGATTTTGGCCCACTCCTCCACACAGGTCTTTTCTAGATCAGTCAGGTTTCTGAGCTGTCGCTGAGAAACACGGAGTTTGAGCTCCCTCCAAAGATTCTCTATTGGGTTTAGGTCTGGAGACTGGCTAGGCCACGCCAGAACCTTGACATGCTTCTTACAGAGCCACTCCTTGGTTATCCTGGCTGTGTGCTTCGGGTCATTGTCATGTTGGAAGACCCAGCCTCGACCCATCTTCAATGCTCTAACTGAGGGAAGGAGGTTGTTCCCCAAAATCTCGTACATGGCCCCGGTCATCCTCTCCTTAATACAGTGCAGTCGCCCTGTCCCATGTGCAGAAAAACACCCCCAAAGCATGATGCTACCACCCCCATGCTTCACAGTAGGGATGGTGTTCTTGGGATGGTACTCGTCATTCTTCTTCCTCCAAACACGTTTAGTGGAATTATGCCCAAAAAGTTCTATTTTGGTCTCATCTGACCACATGACTTTCTCCCATGACTCCTCTGGATCATCCAAATGGTCATTGGCAAACTTAAGACGGGCCTTGACATGTGCTGGTTTAAGCAGGGGAACCTTCCGTGCCATGCATGATTTCAAACCATGACGTCTTAGTGTATTACCAACAGTAACCCTGGAAACGGTGGTCCCAGCTCTTTTCAGGTCATTGACCAGCTCCTCCCGTGTAGTTCTGGGCTGATTTCTCACCTTTCTTAGGATCATTGAGACCCCACGAGGTGAGATCTTGCATGGAGCCCCAGTCCGAGGGAGATTGACAGTCATGTTTAGCTTCTTCCATTTTCTAATGATTGCTCCAACAGTTGACCTTTTTTCACCAAGCTGCTTGGCAATTTCCCCGTAGCCCTTTCCAGCCTTGTGGAGGTGTAAAAATTTGTCTGTAGTGTCTTTGGACGGCTCTTTGGTCTTGGCCATGTTAATAGTTGGATTCTTACTGACTGTATGGGGTGGACAGGTGTCTTTATGCAGTTAATGACCTCAAACAGGTGCATCTAATTTAGGCTAATAAATGGAGTGGAGGTGGACATTTTAAAGGCAGACTAACAGGTCTTTGAGGGTCAGAATTCTAGCTGATAGACAGGTGTTCAAATACTTACTTGCAGCTGTATCTTACAAATAAATAGTTAAAAAATCATATACTGTGATTTCTGGATTTTTTTTTTAGATTATGTCTCTCACAGTGGACATGCACCTACGATGACAATTTCAGACTCCTCCATGATTTCCAAGTGGGAGAACTTGGAAAATAGCAGGGTGTTCAAATACTTATTTTCCTCACTGTAGTGTAAACGATAAAACACGTTTGAGATTTGTGCTGGCTACTGTATACAGGCCACCAGGGCACCATACAGACTTTATCAAAGAATTTGCGGACTTTCTATCAGAGTTAGTATTGGCTGCAGATAAAGTACTAATTGTTGGTGATTTTAATATACACATCGATAATGAAAAAGATGCATTGGGATTGGCATTTAAAGACATTGTAAACTCAATTGGAGTTAGACAACACGTGTCAGGACCTACTCATCGTCGTAATCATACTCTAGATCTAATATTATCACATGGAATAGATGTTGATGCCGTTGAAAATATGCAGCAGAGCGATGACATCTCAGATCATTATCTAGTCTTGTGTAAATTACATTTAGCCAAGGCTGCAAAGCCGACTCCGTGTTATAAATACGTGAGACCTATCACTTCTGCCACTAAAGATTGCTTTATCAATACTCTTAAACCTCTGCAACTGATCCAGAATGCCGCAGCTAGAGTGGTCTTTAATGAGCCGAAAAGGGCACACGTCACTCCTCTCCTCACAAAATTGCACTGGTTACCAGTTGCCGCTCGCATCAAATTCAAGTCACTGACGTTTGCCTACAGACAGGGCCGTTTGAAGGAATTTGGGGGCCCCAAGCAAAATGGACATGGAGGCCCCCCCATGAAGCCTATATCCCGACACTAGCACATTAAGATAAGCTATGAAAAAAAATCATGTTCCTCTGCCACTTTCTGGTTAAATAATGTTTATAGATGGATTAACTTACAAAGTATTTATTAAGTAAAAAGACTTGTTTGCTAACAGTTAAATGACAATTAACTAAAGATTAAATTAAAGACTAACAATTAACCATCTATTAATGATGGTTATTACCCCCGACTGAGCCTGGGTTCTCCCAAGGTTTTTTTTTTCTCCATTAGGTCACCTGATGGAGTTTTAGGACACCATTAGGTCACTTGATGGAGATTTTTTCGGTTCCTTGCCACTGTTGCCTTTGGCTTGCTCAGTTGGGGATATTTTGGGGATATTTAATTTTATTCTATCAATCAATAAATTCCACTAGAAACAAACCTTGTTGTATTATTTTATTTTAATGTAATACTGTGAAGCTGCTTTGATACAATCTGTATTGTGAAAAGCGCTATACAAATATACTTGATTTGATTTGATTATAATAAAGTGTTACCGAAAAGATATGTTAGCAATTCCATATTTTGATATTAGAAGGGAAGGGATGCAGCGGTTTTCACAACTACCAATGCTTAAAAACATCCCGAGCTAATGTTTGATACACGGAATTTATTGTGTGGTTTTCCTAACCCCAGTGGTGTGCCGTCAGAGCCAGCAGGGCCTTCTCTGCTGGCCCTGTCAAAATAGAAAAATATTTTTTTTTTCTAAAATTAAATTAATGTGTGTCTGAACATGTCTAAATTCAATTACTGTCTATCAGTACGTTACGATTATATTTCCAGAAAGAATATGGTTATTTTTTGTGAGTCTGAGCTAAACGCAGCTCCGTGGACCAGCACTAATAGTATAGCTAGCCTTCCGTTGAAGCTGCCGTTTTCCAATTGATCATAACTTTGACTGACGTGTTTTATCAGCCAATCAAATTGTGATGCGTATGACAGAACGCCCCAGAGGCCCAGCGATGTGTCGACGGCTAGCCCGCGCTGATGTCATCGACATGGGTGGGCAGATACAATACATGTTTGTGTACAATAACAATTTTCAGGAAAAATAACATTACGATGTCCAGAAATAAGTTTCATTAGTACATTGGGTCATTTTGGGCACATCTGTCATTCTAGATTTACTAATTTTGTTAGTACCGAGAATTTCCACGTGAGTAAATGCATTGATAACTATGTACATTTTGTATTCTACGATGGTCTAGTGGTAGAACTTTTGCCAAGCGTGTCAGTGGTTCTGGGTTCGAATCCACGCTCGTATATTTTTTTATTTTTTATTTTACCGAATATGTTCATCAGTGGTTGTATATCAAGCAGGGCGTTTGTGTGCATTTTGTTTTGTAAGATTTCAACGAATAGAAAGTCTCCGCAACGGCGATAGATTGAAGCGCGCATCTAAGTGAAAACTGTGCGCGAGCCACAAGAGAACACTCTATCCGCGCCACTGATAACAGCGGCAACGAGCACTCAGCTTGAACACATTTCAGCGCTAGAATGCATCTAATTCAACAAACGAAAATGAATGTCCTGCTAGTTAACCGGAGATGTTTTATTTATTTGTATTAGGTAACTTACATCCGTGCGCGAGATGTTTCAGCTCAGCTTTTATAATGTACAGTGGTGTGAGTGTGCGCTGAGGTTGAAGATCAGCTGTCTCGTCGTTGATGTTACGCAGTGCATACAGTGCATGATTGTATTTTGCATTGGGGGGGGGGGGGGGAATTAGATCGTTACTGAAGGCCCTGACTGAAACCCCACGGTACGCTACTGCCTAACCCCCATTTGGGAAATAGATTATAATGGTGGAATAGTTAGTATAGCATGCTATGCCACTTTCATCAAAACCTATTACAAAGCTATAGCAATGTAATGTCATTAAATACGATAAACAGTGATTCTGGAACAGATCTGCGTCTTCCTTATCCTGTTAAAAAAAACCATCTTACAGTATGTAACCATATTCCGTCCTTTCGAAAAAAAGTTGCACTAACTGTTCATTACAAGCAGCATTTGCCGTCAGGCAGATAGCTAACATAAACATATTTTTGCTAGCCTAACGTTAACGTTACCTGCTGCAAAAGTACACCATTTGTACAAGACAAGTAGAGCTATTTTATCCAGTGTAATTTATCACTTATCACCAGGGTGGGAATTATGTAATTTTAGGGGCAAGGCCATTTGGCCTCCACCTTTTCTTTTTTTTTAGGGGCACCAAGGCCATATGACAGGGCACAAAGGCCATTGAGTACAATTCGATGGTTTTCCCATTCAGATTATACCATAACATCCTAATTTGGAATAAGACATGGATTATGACTTTTTTACTAAAAAAAAAAAAAAAAAAACATTTTTTAATGAGAGAGAGAGAGAGAGAGAGAGAGAGAGAGAGAGAGAGAGAGAGAGAGCGACATTACATCCAGAAGGTATACACCCTCACACAACAATAGAAACAACATAAATGCCAATAAAAGCATTCAGAAACAACACAAATGCCAATAAAAGCATTCAAAATATTCATTCAGTCCTCTATATCATGTGAGTGTGTGAGAGAGAACCATTCCATCCAGAAGGTATACACCCTCACAATCATTATCGCTCAGCGCTCAACGCAGTTTGCTTCGCGCTCCACTCAAATCGCCCCCCGCTCGCTCCAAAAAAGGAAAAAAATCTACATGTATATCACTTGTAGCGGTCCCCAAGCTTTTTTGCGCCACAGATCGGTTTAATATCAGACAATATTTTCACGGACCGGCCTTCAAGGTGTGGCGGATAAATACAACAAAATAAAATTATACGAACGGCATAAAAACTGGGGTATTTTTTTAGCCTATAATAATAAACGTGAATCCAATGTGTGGGCCTACTAGCAACTTTATTAGCACAGGGTTTCTGCACATTTTTTAAAGTCAAATTTAAGACTTTTTAAGACCTTTTTAAGACCCGAAGAAATCAAAATTAATACCATGCATTAGGGGTGTGCAATATTGACAAAATATGTCTCGATCGATATTTTCAAAGTTTTGAGGGTAATAATTAGATAATAGTAACAAAAATTAACATTTTTTATTAAGGGGTAATATTTGCCATCTTAAATTGATTTCCAGTGGCATTTTCATCTCTATATTGACATTTGTAGATGTATGCATCACCTTTTATGTCAAATTCTAACATTTAAATTAAATTATATTAGAATAATTACACAATACCACTGTTACCAGTCAAATTAAATCATTAAATCAAAATCCACCTTTGCAGTGCAGAGGTGACACAGTGGCGGCATCAGATCTGGCATTAATATATTTACACTGCATTTACAATTGCATAAATAAAGCTATGAGATTGTTAAATATGAACTGTGATTTCTAATTTTAACATTCTAATTAAAAAGTACTCTAAATGTGAAACTAAAGCTGCCAGTAGGTGGCGGCAAGTCACTGTTTTAATAAGTGAGTTGAGGGAGTCATTCATTCAACCAATTCGTTCAAACGGCTGATTCATTCGGGAAGCAAGTGACTGTTCATTGAATCATTAAATTGATTCGTTCAAAACGCGGATTCCAGTCAAAAACTCATCGCTGTCTGTTGCATTGAGGCTGTGCTATGGCTTCAATTTGAAATTCTCGTCAGCGAAATAAAGGGGAAACAAACAATATTGACAATAGGCTACTGTTTATAAAATTTAAATCACAATGTTAATTTATTGTTAATTACTGTTATATAAATAAATAATCACATTTGCAATTGTGCACGGGAAAACGGAAGTCTTGCTGATGTGATATTGTAGGTCTATGATAACAACATAATATGATATGAGACAAAAACTCATGGGAACATAGCCTACCTAACGTTATAACTGCACTCATCACGCAGTGAGTACGAGACCAAAGCGATGTCAGCTCGCAGTACATCGTTAAAACAATGATTACAATATCATAATAATAGACAATACACATCGCACACCACTACGAACATAAAGACTGAACTTAGAACTGAACTGACGTTTACCAACTCACTTCTCATTCTCTCCTCCTGTTTCGCGCGTGCAGGTCTGCAGGAGATGGACGTAACGCTGCCGCGAATGACGCGAAATGTCACGTGAACCACAAAGAAAGAATAATAAATAAAAAAAGTACGCTAATTAGATGGTTCTAATTTAGAAAACATTTAGATATGTTTAAGTCAAATTGCCATCTAAAATTTAAGACCTTTCATAAGTAAAAATAAGACTTTTTAAGACTTTTAAAGGCCTTAAATTTTAAAAATCTAATTTAAGACTTTTTAAGACTTTTTAAGGATCCGCGGACACCCTGTAGCAGCGTCCTCTAACATCGCGCCTAAAAACAACTGAGAAACACAAACAAAATGCCCCCAAAAGAAAAGAATCTCTATGTTTTCGGTGCTGATGCGATGTAAGGATGGCGCTGCTGCCAATAAAGCACCTAAAAGCTGTCACAACGAACCGGCAAAATTAATGATTATGAATATGTAAAATATAGCAGGAGACATTTTAATTGTTTACTAATAAACCATTTTTTTTTTTTTTTCTGTGTCGGCTGGAAAGATGCTGACTCGCGATCTTCGCAGTAGTGAACGTGCCAGAGAGAAATGCACATTTCATACGAATTACATAAGAGAGAAGTCTGTTTTCTTTCATTTTGAATTGTTCTGTTTAAAAGTATACATTTCAAGCTTTATATATATGTCTCAGGTCTGTGAGGCAAGTAGGCTATACGCTGAGTTTCGGTTCATTTATGAGACAAGCTCCAGTTCGCCGGCGCCTTCGTGTCGTGATTATCTATTTTCTAATATATTCACTTGTAATTTATTAAATCCAGACAACTGGTTGATGAAACATTGATTAAAATTAAGATACAATTAATACAAAACGAAATTAAATTTAAAAAAACAGGCTTTGTGCTTTCTGCTTGAGGTCTCTGTGAAAGTTTTATAAAGCAGTCTTTTAGTGCCGCTTTAAGCGCTCACGTCCGTAATGGAGAACTGTCCAGTCTGTAACATTGTTTTTTATTTTGGGTGTGTGTATGAAATAAATTTCTAAATAAATGCGACTTATAGTCCAGTGCGACTTAGGCTAGGCTATCCTATGTGTTTTTCTTCTTCATGGCGCATTTTTTGACTGTTGCGATTTATACTCCGGAGCGACTTATTAATAGTAGACTACACCTGTATGACTTCTCATTTTCCTTTTTGAAGTACTTTTTGAACTCCATTATTGAGCTGAGTTTTGACTGAAAATAGTCTACTGTTGATGACTGTGCAAGACAGATGGATTCAGGGTCAGTCTTGACTGAGCATGCTTCAGACTCGTGGTGTGAGCGGAGCGAAACTGGAGCGGGAAATAGGGCGACGCCCCGTCCTTTTGAAATTGCCGCTCTGCGCTCTGTCCAAGATCCGCCCGCTCGCTCCCGCTCCACTCCGCTCACATGCTCTGCTTTATACATGGAACTTGGACAGGGCCAGGGCACACAGGCCACTGTGGCCGTACGATAATTTTTTTTTCACGGGGCATGAAGGCCAAAGTGTAGGGCAACGGCGGCCATATATCACTATATTTTTTTACCTTTATCTTCTTTCTTTTCTGGCTTCCTGAAGAATAATTCGCTTAATGATAACTGCCGAGGAGGTTTTGTATTTTGCCGGCAGCAGAGACGTGGTTGGCTGCTGTCAGCGACGACTACTGAAAGGGCCCCCTTGAGGGGGATCCCGATAACAGTGTCATTGCACTTTACTGCATTGACTATCAAAGGGGCGCTCACACAGTTTGTCGTTGCATTTTATTCTTAACCAGTCGTTGTCTTGGGGCCCCAGGCCAGCTCGGGGCCCCAAGCAATTGCTTGGTTTGCCTGCCTACAGAACATCCACTGGTTCTGCTCCCTTTTACTTTAACTCTTTACTTCAGACTTACGTGCCATCGAGGAACTTGCGCTCTGCAAGTGAACGACGTCTTGTGGTGCCATCTCAAAGAGGCACAAAATCTCTACTGTTAGTTTAACTGCTTCTATTGTTCTCATTTGTAAGTCGCTTTGGATAAAAGCGTCTGCTAAATGAATAAATGTAAATAATCTTCCTGATCAGTTTCATCATCTCAGCATCCCAGATATCTTAGAAGAACTAGATATTGCGACAAACTTTTAACTCTCTTTTCCAGCGCTTTAGACACAGTTGCTCTGTTGCGCTTAAAGAAGATTAAAGAAAATAGTCCAACGCCGTGGTACAACGAGAAAACAAAACTAGAGGTATTTCGCATTTCATGGAAAGAGAGTTTGATTGCATACAGAGAGGCTTTAAAAGCTGCTAGATCTGCTTATTTTTCAACCCTATTAGAAGAAAATAAACATAATCCTAGGTATTTATTTGAAACAGTTGCTAAACTAACGAAAAAAAGCAGCACAGCAGTAATGACTTTATGAACTTCTTCACTTATAAGACTGATAATATCAGGGACAAAATTATAACAATGCAATCGTCTACTACAGTATCGCATCAAGCAGTGCATTGTAGTCTCCCTGAGGAAAAAAATTATTCATTCATTGCTAATTTACAATTATACATTTCTAAATTACGTCATATGCTCTCAATGAAAAATGCAAAACAATTAGCAGTCCCTCCAGTTTTTTGCGATTCCGTGATCGCTGAATACAACGCAAAATCATCAAAATGTCACTTTTTTTGCGATCCTGCATAATTCCTAATTTAACTGCAAAATAATCACAAAAATGAAAAAGACCTTACAAAACATTAAATTATAATCACCCAATTGAAATATCTCTAGTTTAATTAAAGTTTCAATGCATTTTTTCGTGGATACAGATGTTGCGGGAAAAGGGAAAACTCCTTTTCCTCGATTTACTGAAGCCTATAATGTAAAACACATTTTGCAGCTGCACAGCTAGCACAGCGAGTGTCTGGCTCACTCATTGGCTGTGCTGCGGCAACTGCATATCCAATGGCGCGGGCGCAAATGAGCCAGCATCACGCCATTACACGTCAGAGCCCGCCAAGGGGGGGCGCGGCCTTAGCCTTTATTAGTCCCCGAAAAACACCATGATTTTAGCAGGTTTAACGTCTGAAGCGACAACTTGCCAGGTTACTTTAGTGCGGCCGGCTACGCAATACTCGTTCCCTACTCTCAGGGAACTGAGGTTACGATAGTAACCGAGTAGTTCCCTTTCGAACGGTCACTTCGTATTGCGTAGCTTAACGCAGTGGGGACGCCTTGCAAAACGTCGCACTGTAAGTAACAGGTTGCCTACTGCAGCTCAGGACCCCTCAACTCAGCATTTACACACAGTTCTACAGTATAAATTACTACACCTGCTGTTAATATTTACTTAGGTAAGATAGAAAAATTGCCCATAGGTTTTTTAAAAGTTAATTTGATGAGAATTTGATTAGACCAAAATAAACAAGCTTTATGCATTTTGTTTGTGATTTTTGTCATGTATGACTATTGTGCATCTGACATAATACTGTTATGGTAAATGTGATGTCCTAATTATAAAATATAAAAATAGCACATTTTTTCACAAATTTCTGTCATTTTGATCGCAAAAATCACACAAAAATTTTGAAATCCTGGAGGAATTAGTTCATGCGTTCATGACCTCAAGGCTAGATTATTGTAATGCTCTACTGGGTGGTTGCCCTGCACGCTTAATAAACAAACTACAGCTGGTCCAAAACGCAGCAGCTCGAGTTCTTACCAGAACCAGGAAGTATGACCATATTAGCCCAGTTCTGTCAACACTGCATTGGCTCCCTATTGAATATTGTATACATTTTTAAATATTGCTGATTACTTACAAAGCGCTAAATGGTTTAGCTCCGCAGTACTTGAGCGAGCTCTTAATGCATTATAGTCCTTCACGTCTATTGGGATCTCAAAATTCCGTCCAGTTATTAATACCTAGAATATCAAAATCGACTGCTGGCGGTAGATCCTTTTCCTATTTAACATCAAAACTCTGGAACAGTCTTCCTAACATTAGCCGCTTTCCGACCAAGTAGTTCTAGGAACTTAGTTCTAGGAACTGTCCACTTCTAAACCGTTCCTAGAACTACTCTCCCCCAGACTCGGTTTTGCTGTTTGCGTTCGCACTGGCCAAGTGGCCATAGGAACTGGTAGGAGGGGTAAGGGAGTGACGCAAGCACGCTGACTTTTATTTTGACGGAGCAACGGACCTTTATTTTGGCGGTGCTGAGAACGCCAGAGCAAACAATGCTCGCATTCTCTGTTTATTAGTTAGCAATCTGTCTAACAGTACTGTTTAATATCTTATTAGATAGAACTGTTATAGAAAGTAGACAGTATATGAAAAAAGGTTATTATGGACATCAACGTGTGGTTGATGTCCAGTGTTGCTAGCTGGGCAGATAAACATATCATGTTTGGCTTGGCCCTCTTAGTTATGTGTTGGATTTTCTCTTCAGCATAAAGGTTTAGAGACCCATCTATCACTGTTTTCCATGTTTGTATAGTTAGTTTATGGAGTAAATATATAGGCTATAACCTGTGTGTTTACATTCAAGCTGTTTTAAAAATGGCGGGTGCTGGTGTTCCGCGTGCGTTTGGTCAATCAGCGTACACTAAACGTCACGGATAGTTCCTATAGTGCTGGTTTAGACCCTACTCTGAAGTAGGACCTAAATTAGTTCCTACAAATGGAGTTCCTAGAACTAAAATCGTTCCTAGTTCCTGTGGTGCGAACACGCCGACATCCGGGTACTTTAGCCAATAGTTCTAGGAACTGTGAAAAGGTTCCTCCGGTCGGAAAGCGGCTATTGTCTGGGAAGCAGACTCACTCTGTCAGTTCAAAGCTAGATTAAAGACACCTCTTTGGACTAGCGTAAACAATACATTATAGACTTCTATAATCCAATGTTAGGCTGGATAAATTAGGTAAGATGGAACCGGGAACACTTCCCATAAATCCTGATGTACTTGGTACATCATAAGAAGGATGGCTTCTGCGCTTTTGCAGGTTTGCATTTTAGGTTTGCGCAGAGAAAATGGATAATCATTTGCACCTTCTAACCTATTTCAGGCAGTGCGTTCTCGAGACATATTGAAGGAGTGAGGGACGATGGGCAGTGCTCGGGGTGGGGTTAAAATTAAAAGGGCATCTATCATCATATAAGTGCTCCATGGCTCTGGAGGGTTAATAAAGGCCTTCTGAAGCGAAGCGATGAGTGTGTGTAAAGTAAACAAAGTAAAATTCTAGCTTCCGATAAACTGTTTGCGCTGCGCAGCTCAAACGAGTAGCGTGGTTTCATTCTGCTTTCGTTTGTCGTGTGATGTTTCTCGTATGCGGCAGAAATGGCAGATCTCTCTTTTAAAAAACTTTGCAAAATGTGACCATTTAGTCGCAGTCTAGAACAATGTATAGTGCTGTATTTCTGCTTTACATGAGCGCCACCTGCTGTCAGAGTGAATTTGTGTTTTTTTGCATTGATCTGAACTGACAAAATAGACATTCCTGTTGGTTGAACACAAGTTAATAGATATCAATCAACAAAGTGTCCTGTGCTCACCATACACCGGCTATAGGTGTAGAGGAGAGATTTGGCTATAGGGTGATGTGTGGCTAACTTACACAGAGGAGACTTTGTTGCTCAGCAGATGAAAATAAACTACTTACCGTGATCTCAGACTGTGTTTAAGTGGTTTCTCCACTGCATGGATCTTCATGTGTAGCTTTAGGTGACGTTTAGTAGAGAAACTCTTTCCACACTGATCACACGTGTGCGGCTTCTCTCCAGTGTGGATCCTCTCATGTGTTTTCAGATTTGCTGACAGACTGAATCTCTTGTCACAGTGTGAACACTTGTAAGGTTGTTCTCCAGTGTGGATCCTCTCATGTGTTTTCAGATTTGCTGACAGACTGAATCTCTTGTCGCAGTGTGAACACTTGTAAGGTTTCTCTCCAGTGTGGATCCTCTCATGTGTTTTCAGATTTCCTAACAGACTGAATCTCTTGTCACAGTGTGAACACTTGTAAGGTTGTTCTCCAGTGTGGATCCTCTCATGTGTTTTCAGATTTGCTGAATGACTGAATCTCTTGTCACAGTGTGAACACTTGTAAGGTTGTTCTCCAGTGTGGATCATCTCATGTGTTTTCAGATTTGCTGAATGACTGAATCTCTTGTCACAGTGTGAACACTTGTAAGGTTGTTCTCCAGTGTGGATCCTCTCATGTCTTTTCAGATTTGCTGACAGACTGAATCTCTTGTCGCAGTGTGAACACTTGTAAGGTTGTTCTCCAGTGTGGATCCTCTCATGTGTTTTCAGATGTACTGGCTGACTGAATCTCTTGTCACAGTGTGAACACTTGTAAGGTTGTTCTCCAGTGTGGATCCTCTCATGTGTTTTCAGATTTCCTAACAGACTGAATCTCTTGTCACAGTGTGAACACTTGTAAGGTTTTTCTCCAGTGTGGATCTTCTCATGTGTTTTCAGATTTGATGGCTGAATGAACCTCTTGTCACAGTGTGAACACTTGTAAGGTTGTTCTCCAGTGTGGATCCTCTCATGTGTTTTCAGAGATGATGGCTGACTGAATCTCCTGTCGCAGTGTGAACACTTGTAAGGTTTCTCTCCAGTGTGTATTCTCTGGTGCAGTTTTAAACTGTTTGCTGTAGTAAAAGTCTTCTCGCACTCAAAGCACATGTACTCTCTCACACCAGTGTGAATTTTCTGATGTGCGTGTAAATATGGCAGAAGTGAAAAACTCTTTCCACACACAGAACATAAATGTGGCTTCTCCTTAGTATGAACTCTCAGGTGTGTCTTCAGCTCTGATGTACTAGGAAATGTTTTGCCGCAATGATCACATGAGAACGGCTTCACTCCGGTGTGGATCCTCATGTGACGCACAAGATTTAGTTTGCTTGTGAAACTCTTCCCACATTGATCACATGTGAACGGCTTCTCTCCGGTGTGGATCCTCATGTGAATCTCAAGATTTAGTTTGGTTGTGAAATTCTTCCCACACTGATCACATGAGAACGGCTTCTCTCCGGTGTGGATCCTCATGTGAATCTTAAGATTATATTTGGTTGTGAAACTGTTTCCACACTGAGTGCAGGTGAAAGATTTCTTGACTCTTCTTTCCTTTAAAAATGTCAGTTCTTCACTCTCCTCCTTCACTTCACTCAGTTCTTCAGTCTCCTCCTCCACTTCACTCAGTTCTTCACTCTCCTCCTTCACTTCCATCAGGTCTGAAATGAAAGAAAAAAATATGAAATAAAATTTTCAGTACACCAAAATAATTAACTGAGAGAAATATAAAGTGTAAAGACATAAAAAATGGAGCCCTGATGTAATGGTAGTGTAACGACACTGACAGTCTATCCGGCCAGATGCTCTGAATTAGCGAATCCTGATTGTTTCTCTCATGCTAAAACACCTATGAGCATATACCCAGAAAGGCCTAGTTGACTAGCTTTCTGACACAAGTGTCTACAAGCAGGCCCTGGTTAATGTTTTACACGACTTAATGAAATAAACGAACAGGCCCCTGTTTGTTTCTCATACTATCACGTGCTGCGACCACAATTCCCTTACTGTGTCTAACGTTTGTCCTTTGTGTACTGAAGGCAAAATTACAAGACTTACCCCATTCAGTTGTTTTGGGACAACTAGGACTATCTTGCTTCTCTCAGCAAAATTATATGACGCCTCAGGCTGTCAAGTTAGTCTGCCCACAGAACTACCTTTGTTTTTGCCGAGTAACACATTCTCAAATAGCCCCCAACCCCTCACGTGGTATGCACCACGAGATGCAACCGATGCTGACCTCACATATACACGCAGACACGCACACTACCATATATGGACTTCCACTAGTAAAATCTCATTTTACCAACTATTACAACTGTGTAAAGAGTGTTCTGGGTGATTTGCATGTTCCCCAGAATGATATTAGAGTAGTTGTGTTTTTGAATTACAGTAATGTAATCTTAAACTGCCTTTGTGTCCACAAATAATGTATCTCTATGTTGCTATCCTTGTCAATAGTCGTTCTTAGTGTTATTTTGATCCCCTGGGCATGAAGAAGAAGATTTTTGATAAGAGACTGTGATAAACGTTATGGTTCCATGCGTTTTAATTCCCCGAGCATAATATCACATTTTGCCCCTCGTGATTCCACACGAGGGTCGGGCGGCATTAACACACCAGGACAATCTTCCTGCTCTAAACTGATTCATCATCCAGGAAAAAGGAGGCGTACACAGGACACTGATAAAAGCCAAAACCCTCAATTCTCGTTCTCTTCTCCCTCCTCCAAAAACTCTGGAAACCCAAGTCCGGACCAGCTTCGGCCTGCTTCTCTTTTCTTTTATTTTATTTCTTTTTATGTTTTTCTATAGTCTAGTTTCGTTTTCCTATTCGCCTCGGTTCATTCACGAGCTGAATGAATTTAGCCTGAATCATTCCCGGCAACTTCACCTCAAAAAAAGGAGACTCTTTGAACCTCCCGCGCTCGCATGGAAGACACAGCACGCGCACGCCTCCCCTCAGACAACTCGCGCTGCTTTTAAAGACACGCAGAACCCTGCCTTCCTACCTCATACAAAGAGAACCATATGCCATGCAAGTATCGATTATTGAATTGAACTTACGATGTGATTTCTTTGTTGTGTCTTAAGGGGTACTGTCTGTGTTTTTGCCATAACCTACTTTTGCTTTCACTTCCGATCTCATCTCCCATTCTATTCTCTCTCTCTCTCTCGTCCGCTCTCTCATCCTTTTATGTCATTCTATCTTTCTCTAAGTCTGATCATTCTATTCTCTCTCTCACTGTTATTCGTTATCTTGTATTGTTTAACTGTATTTTATGTACATAGACATATAATCCGTGTGTATTGTGTAGTTTGATATATTCCTTAGTTCGATGTATTATTAAATTCCATATGCCCTTGACTGACTCTGATTTAATTACCCATATTACTTAGTCCCTGAAATGTTCGATCTTAGCTATATGCTTTATCTTGGTACGATTTAAGTAACCTAATTTTACAAACACAGAAAGGTGTCTTTTCAAGGCCTGGAAAAGATACTCTTTCTCGTGGTTGTAAGGATAATTTTCCTTGAGAGTTAAGTTAATCTTACGTTCAATGTTTGCTGGACAAACAGATTGTTTGATAACTAAATTAATTCCATTAAAGTTATCCTATAACTTCGAGCTGAAATAAGAACAATTGATGTATTAATGACGAACCATAACCCGTTATGGTAATCATTCATATATCAATCTAGTTCAGCTGCGATAAATTAATGTAACTGTATATGCAAAATATTAATCATATTCATGATTAATTATTAAAATTCCCTATAAATCATTTGAGCTAATATTAATATTAATGTACAACCCATTGTTGCTACAGTAGAAAGTAGACAACGGCTATAAAATATTATGATAATTTGATGCCTTTCTATAAATTGATTATACAGTGGGGTAAAAAAGTATTTAGTCAGCCACCAATTGTGCAAGTTCTTCTACTTAAAAAGATGAGAGAGGCCTGTAATTTTCATCATAGGTATACCTCAACTATGAGAGACAAAATGAGAAAAAAAATCCAGAAAATCACATTGTCTGATCATTAAAGAATTTATTTGCAAATTATGATGGAAAATAAGTATTTGGTCAATAACAAAAGTTCATCTCAATACTTTGTTATATACCATTTGTTGGCAATGACAGAGGTAAAACGTTTTCTGTAAGTCACAAGGTTTTCACACACTGTTGCTGGTATTTTGGCCCATTCCTCCATGCAGATCTCCTCTAGAGCAGTGATGTTTTGGGGCTGTCGCTGGGCAACACGGACTTAACTCCCTCCAAAGATTTTCTATGGGGTTGAGATCTGGAGTCTCCAGGACCATGAAATGCTTCTTACGAAGCCACTCCTTCATTGCCCGGGCGGTGTGTTTGGGATCATTGTCATGCTGAAAGACCTAGCCACGTTTCATCTTCAAATGCCCTTGCTGATTGAAGGAGGTTTTCACTCAAAATCTCACAATACATGGCCCCATTTATTCTTTCCTTTACACGGATCAGTCGTCCTGGTCCCTTTGCAGAAAAACAGCCCCAAAGCATGATGTTTCCACACCCATGCTTTACAGTAGGTATGGTGTTCTTTGGATGCAACTCAGCATTCTTTCTTCTCCAAACACGACGAGTTGAGTTTTTACCAAAAAGTTTATCTGACCATATGACATTCTCCCAATCCTCTTCTGGATCATCCAAATACGCTCTAGCAAACTTTAGACGGGCCTGAACATTTACTGGCTTAAGCAGGGGGACACGTCTGGCACTGCAGGATTTGAGTCCCTGGTGGCGTAGTGTGTTACTGATGGTAGCCTTTGTTACTTTGGTCCCAGCTCTCTGCAGGTCATTCACTAGGTCCCCCACCGTTTTGTTTCTGGTGTCCTTTGACAGCTCTTTGGTCTTGGTCATAGTGGAGTTTGGACTGTGACTGTTTGAGGTTGTTTGAGATGTTGATGACAACCCAAGGAATCAATACATACAAAGAAACCAAAACAAAAAAGCTCAGAAATTAAGTTGTGTGTAATAATGTGAAAAGTATTGAACACATGAAGAAAGGGAGGTGCAAAAAGGCATGGAAAGCCAAGACAACAGCTTAAAACTATTAGTAATTAAAAAACAATCCAGCCCCGTCCGTGCAAATTAATAACAGCTGGTTCAGTCCCAACGGATGGCCTACAAAAAGGTCTCATTGCCAAGGTGTCACACAAGACATCTCATGATGGGTAAAAGCAAAGAGCTGTCTCAAGACCTTCGCAACCTAATTGTTCCAACACAAAATGATGGCATTGGTTATAGGCGCCATTCTAAGCTTCTGAATGTTCCAGTGAGCACTGTCGGGGCCATAATACGGAAGTGGAAAGACAATCATTTCACCATAAATTTGCCTCGACCAGGTGCTCCTCGCAAGATTTCTGACAGAGGAGTGAAAAGAATAATCAGAAGAGTTGTCCAAGAGCCAAGGACCACTTGTGGAGAGCTTCAAAAAGACCTGCAGATAGCAGGTACTGTGTTCTCAAAGAAAACAGTAAGTAATGCCCTCCACCTCCATGGCCTGTGTGCACGCTCACCACGCAAGACTCCATTACTGAAGAAAAAAAGCATGTTGAAGCTCGTTTAAAGGAACACTCCACCGTTTTTTGAAACGGGGCTTATTCATCTTCTTTCCTACATTTAGATAGGTGGGCAAATGCATTTTTGTCTCAGTGCATGCATTGTTTTAGTTTGACAGGGTCGGCGCTAGCTTAGCTTAGCATAATGAATGGAATCCTTTGTTGCCAGCTAGCATGTCCTGAGTAAAAGTGATATAAAAAATAAAAAAAACCACCTAATTACTTCTTGTGGCCTGCGTATACACAACAAGTACAAATAGCGATGCAGATTAACACTAGGTGATTTCCTAGGCAGATATTGACTTATATATTAAGGACTATATTAGAGGGAAGCACAGGCGAAGCACTTCTACTTGGGCGTGATATCTCTGCGCCCAAGTAGCAGTGCTTCGCCTGTGCTTCCCCCTAATATAGTCCCAAGTCAATATCTGCATAGGAAATCACCTAGTGTTAATCTTCATCGCTATTTGTACTTGTTGTGTATACGCAGGCCACAAGAAGTAATTAGGTGGGTTTTTTAATTTTTTATATCACTTTTACTCAGTACATGCTAGCTGGCAACAAAGGATTCCATTCATTATGCTAAGCTAGCGCCGACCCTGTCAAACTAAAACAATGCATGCACTGAGACAAAAATGCATTTGCCCACCTATCTAAATGTAGGAAAGAAGGTGAATAAGCCCTATTTCAAAAAATGGTGGAGTGTTCCTTTAAAGTTTGCTGCACAACATTTGAAAAAGCCAGGGAAATACTGGAAGAATTTAGAGTGGTCACATGAGAGCAAAATAGAATTGTTTGGATGCCATAATACACACCATGTTTGGAGGAGAAATGGCACTGCACATTACCCTAAAAACGCCATACACCTTGGTGTTGGCTCTTGGACAACTCTTCTGATTATTCTTTTCACTCCTCTATCAGAAATCTTGCGAGGAGCACCTGGTCGGGGCAAATTTATGGTGAAATGATTGTCTTTCCACTTCCGTATCATGTCCCCAAAAGTGATCATTGGAACATTCAGAAGCTTAGAATGGCGCCTATAACCAATGCCATCATTATGTGTTGGAACAATTAGGTTGCGAAGGTCTTGAGACAGCTCTTTGCTTTTACCCATCATGAGATGTGTCTTGTGTGACACCTTGGCAATGAGACCTTTTTGTAGGCCATCCGTTTGGACTGAACCAGCTGTTATTAATTTCCACTGACAGGGGGCTGGAATGCTTTTTAATTACTAATAGTTTTAAGCTGTTGTCTTGGCTTTCCATGCCTTTTTGCACCTCCCTTTCTTCATGTGTTCAATACTTTTCCCCTGTGTCATTTCACATTATTACACATAACTTAATTTCTGAGTTTATTTGTTTTGGTTTCTTTGTATGTGCTGATTCCTTGGGTTGTTAACATCTGGTGAACATTTTATGTCAATAGTACCTTTGGAAATATATTTACTGAGAAAAATGGTGACGTGTTCAATACTTATTTCCCCCGCTGTATGTCCTTGAAACTTTCCATGATTGTGAAGAGGTGGAAAAGGTGGCGTCAAAAGTGAATGGCGACGAATTGATAATTAGCATCTGCCTATTATTACCTGAAGATATACAGTCCCCTCCAAAAGTATTGGAACAGTGGCAATTCCTTTCATTCTTCTGTAGACTGAAAATATTTGGGTTTGACATCAAAAGATGAATATGAGGGAAGAGATCAACATTTCAGCTTTTATTTCCAGGTATTTACATCTGGATCTGAAACACTACTTAGAAGATATAACCTTTTGTTTGAACCCAACCATTGCTCATGTGACCAAAAGTATTGGAACATATGACTGGCAGGTATGTTTTGTTGCCCTGGTTTGTCCCATTACATTGATTATTCAAACAATTAATAGCACTGAATGTCTGCGCTCAGTTTCAGATTTTGGTTTTGCCTGTGCAGACTGCATTTATAGTTAGACGTGTAACCAACATGAAAACCAGAGAGCTGTCTATGGGTGAAAAACAAGCAATTGTGAATCTGAGAGAAAATGGAAAATCAATCAGAGCCATTGCACAAACATTGGCCATAGCCAGTACAACCATTTGGAATGTCCTGAGGAAGAAAGAAACCTCTGTTATACTAAGTAACAGACCTCGAAAGCGTAGACCAAGGAAAACATCAGCAGTTGATAACAGAAACATTGTGAGAGCTGTAAAGAAAGACCCTAGACCCTTCGGCACTAAAAGCTGATATCAAAAATGAAATCTTGTCCGAGATGATCTCTCTTGGTATGGTGATCGAAGAATCAGTTGTACCTCCCACACGTGAGTTTGATCATGTTGTAGCACTGAAATTAAAAGAGCTAGAATTACAAATTAAGCATCAAGAATACGAAACGCGTATACTAGCTTTGCACAAACTAGAATTAGTTCGTTTAACCCCCTGAGGTCGGTGGTATGGCCGGCGATACCAGCTCGCTTTTTTTTTATTAGTGTAAAAGAAACTCATAAATACTCTGTTGACTTTGATTTTCCATAGGAGTTTCATACATCAATCGATTCTGTTAAATGTGTATTATTTTTGTGTATACTCACAATAAAAACAAAGTGTTGTGCTTTTTGCCAAATAAAGAAAGTTCTGCCTTCTCTCTGTCAGTGTAGTCCATTCTGAAATGAACAATAACTCAGCGAATACTCAGTCAAACAGACATACAGAAACACAGGCATGAAGCTTGAATTCTCTTCTTTTAAATGAAGTAATTTATATAAAAAACAAATATTCTCATCTTGTGAAATCTGTATTAAAAGAGAGCGAATCCAGTCGAGCTCATTACAGCTAGGGTTGGGTATCGGTTGGGTTTTATCCGATACCAGTACCTACTCGGTATTTTTCAAACGGTTCCGGTGCTTAAACGGTTCTTGAAACGATACTTAAGAAAACGAAACCGCACACACTTTATCAAAAAAATAATACCTCTGTGTGTGTGTGTGTGTGTGTGTGTGTGTGTGTGTGTGATTTTCTGAAAAAGATTTTCTGATTTCTGATTAAATGAAAAAATGTGCCGTTTAAAAGGCTACTGATGTAGGCGAAAACACTTGAGTTAACCTGTTAACCGTTGCCAGAGCGCGGGCGCACTGAAGCGGTTTTTTTTATAAATAGTTCAAAGTTACTATCAGATTTAATGTTATATCTTGACAAACTATACATCATTACAAAGATATAAGACTCAAGTTTCAGAATTTGACCACTATTGTATTCTGAGAAACTTATAGCGACAGTTATTTCTTAATTTGTGTCAGGAGTTATGAAATGAAAAAAATGAGTCGATACCTTTGATATGAATTATGCGCGTCAGCCGCTTTCATTCATAAAAAAACTCCCGTGCCGTCGTCATGACAGCTATACACAAAAAAACGTCCTTCCGGGCTTTTAGCTAAAAAATGTGCAGATTTGAAGAAATATTGATATATTCTCATAGGTTTACATCAGATTTCTATAGACAGGAATAATATGTATTGAATTTATACCCAAATGCGTCGATGTAATCATTATGAGCGTTTGTATACTCTGTTAATGTGTTTTCAATTCATACCAATAGCATGAGGGCGCCCTCGCCGCCCTGTGCACAGTATTATATTAGAACATGAAGAAGTGCCATAATCATGTGACAATCCAGGAAGCCTCGAACACACACACACAGCTAACAAGAGATCGCGCTGTAACTATGGCTGTAACATGCAGATACAGTCGTTTTGAAGACAATAAACATGTTTGCTATGATATTTGAGTTACCTGTGTTTTTCAATCCATGCCAGGTATTTCCATAATAATAGATTATATTTATAATGTAATGCTAATCTATATAGACTATCATTGTGCAGAACAGTATACAATAGTATATTTTCTGTCTGATTTTTTTATCTGAAGCCAAATTAGATCACAGAAAATTATTTAAAATACTTGATTTGCTTTATAAAGTACGTTTATAAGCACAAACATGGTTTTAATCTCATAAATTGTCGTGTATTGATGGTGTGCTAAGCTAACATGCTAGCTAGCCCTAGGTGCACCTGCCACCTAGAAGTTATATTTTTATTATTTTTTGAATGCTTACTGAAATGTTTCTTTATTCAAGAAATGCATTTAAACAGTTTAGAATGTAAGGGTGAACTTTGAGAAAAGAAATTAGTGACTGAAACCATATGAATAGCATGTGAATAGCCAGTCGTTAGTAACTATAATGCAGACAAAAGAAATGCATATTTAGAGCCATAACCTGGCTGGAGAGGTGTGAATGTGTGCAGGGGGAGACTGAGACTGAATGGGGCTCGTTTGCACCACAAAACAATAAAGACAATATACTGCATAGATGGTAAGAAGATGACAATAAACATCAGTAGCATTTTAGCATCAAATCAAAATAAAGTCACATGACATGGTCTTGAAAAACATTTCACTAAAAACAGAGTTTTGGACTTATTATCTTAAGATTTTAAACATAAAATGTTTAGACATGTGGCATTAGCTGTAGTGCATTTCTAGATTGCTCCAGGGCCAACTTCAATTTTATTTTCATGAGGATGTTTCATAAAAAAATAATTTCTAATAACTTTACAAAACTTTGAAGCTATTTATAACAATTTTTGTCATTATGACAATAATTAATTCTACATTACAATAAACTGCCAGGTGTCAGCTTTCAAATGAGATCATACTTGTGCTTTTAGTACAAAGGGTTCATGAACTGTATCTGTTTCAGTTTGGGTATGTCATTTCTGGGGATTTTTCAAAAGTGGGGTTGCCGCTTAACAGGTTAAGATCAAAATTTTGTCTTCTCATATTATGACTTTTACAAAACAGAGAAATATCTGACACTGGGCAGAAATGTTTAACACACACAGTATAGCCTCATATAAATATACTTGATACTGATATACTTCATACTTAATATGCAAGATTTGAAGTTGGCAGCTGAACTTGAACTTTAGTCAAGCGTGTCAGAGGTTCACTTCATTCACGCACATATGAAACCCTTGCATACACATATACTAAGTAGTCACACATACATGTATAGTGCTGAATGCTCAAACTAATACATATGAAATGCACAACGTCACATCTAAAGTCGCTCACGCACACACAAGCAAACTCTACACACACGAGACACGCGGAACTCTCCGCGCACATACTCATCTGAGACGCGAGCACACACACACACACACACACACACACACACACACACACACACACACACACACACACACACACACACAAACTCTCCGTTCACATACTCATCTGAGACACGAGCGCACACACACACACACACACACACACACACAAACTCTCCACACACGTAGCACTGCACTGTCTTCACTCGGACGCGCGCTTCAATACGTTGCGGAGATCTATCTATTTATGAGGCGCCGTCTATGATTATGTGCGCGGAGAGTTTGTGTGTGCGTGCTCGCGTCTCATATGAGTGTGTGCGCGAGTTTGTGTGTGTGGGTGCTCGCGTCTCACATGAGAATGCGCAAGAGAAAACACTGTATCCGCGCCACTGATCGCAGCGGCAACGAGCACTTTGATCACTTGATTTAAAAAACACATTTCAGCATTAGATCGTCTCTTATTTTGCGGTGCAATGAGCAGAAACTTCTCTTTGTAAATAATTGGAATCTGTTTTGGGAGCGTCCTAGGCTTTACCGTGCTGATGGCTTACACCCAAACAGATTCGGATCGGATCTTCTGTCAGATAACATCTCCAAAATGTTAAATACCTTTTGACTAGTAAACAAAAGTCCAAATCATAGTCTCTGCTGCACCAATTTAACTGATATAAATAGTGTAGAACATTGCATAGAAACTGTGTCTATTCCTCGTTTAGTGAGATCAAATCATAAATCTACTGCAGGATCTAGAAAAAATCTAATTGTTATTAAACCAGAAAATGTTGCTATTGGTAATCAAAAACAATTTTTAAAGCTAGGTCTTTTAAACATTAGATCACTCACACCTAAGGCAGTTATTGTAAATGAAATAGTCACAGATAATAGCTTCGATGTACTTTGCCTTACTGAAACCTGGCTTAAACCAAATTATTATTTCGGTTTAAATGAGTCTACTCCATCAGGATACTCCTATAAGCACGAGCCCCGTCTGAATGGTCGTGGCGGCGGTGTTGCAACAATCTATAGAGATTTTCTCAATGTTACTCAGAAAACGGGTTATAAGTTTATTTCATTTGAAGTACTTGTACTAAATGTTACGCTCTTAGATGATAGAAAAACATCCCTATTATCTCTAGCCTTGGCTACCGTATATAGACCGCCTGGGCCTTACGCTGATTTCCTAAAAGAGTTTGCAGATTTTCTCTCAGACCTATTAGTTAACTTCGATAAAGCATTAATTGTTGGAGACTTTAATATCCATGTAGATAATCAAAATGATGCGTTAGGGGCTGCGTTTACTGATTTATTAAACTCCTTTGGGGTCAAGCAAAACATTACCGGACCGACTCATCGATTTAATCATACACTCGATTTAATTATATCACATGGAACCGATCCAACCGATATAGATATCATTCCACAAAGTGACGATGTCACTGACCATTACATGGTAACTTGCATATTACGTACTCCTGTAATATATCATGCTGCGCCGCGTTATCGATTAGGCAGAACAATCCTTCCATCCACCATAGATAATTTTTCAAACAGCTTATCGGATCTGTCTCAGCTGCTCAGTGAACCCAAACAAACAGATGAACTTGAGGAATTAACTAGCACTATGAGCACCATTCTCTCTGGATCATTGGATATTGTTGCGCCCATTAGATTAAAAAAGGTCAGAGAGAAAAGTAAAGCACCATGGTACAACAGTACTACGCGTGTTCTAAAGAGAGAAACCCGTAATTTAGAGCGTAAATGGAAACAAACCAACTTAGAGGTCTTTAGAATCGCATGGAAAGACAGTATGTCACGTTATAAAAAGGCCCTAAAAGCGGCCAGGGCTGAGCATCTACGCAAACTAATAGAAAACAACCATAACAATCCTAAGTTCTTATTTAACACCGTGGCGAGACTAACAAATAAACAGATGTCTCCTGAACAAAGTATTCCATTACAGTTTAGTAGTAATGATTTCATGAAGTTCTTCACTGAGAAAATAGAAAACATCAGAACCACAATTGTAAACGTTCAATCCTCAATCGCGCCTTATAATTCAGCCTCAATTATCACGCCGCAAGAACAATTACAGTGCTTTTCAACTATAGAACAAAAAGAGTTAAATAAATTTATCATTTCCTCTAAAACAACAACATGTTTATTAGATCCCATACCAACTAAACTATTGAAAGAAGTGTTACCTGTAGTGGAAGAGCCTCTCCTCAATATTATTAACTCGTCTTTATCTTTAGGTCATGTTCCAAGAACATTTAAATTGGCAGTTATAAAACCTCTCATTAAGAAACCACAATTAGATCCGAATAATCTAGTAAATTATAGACCCATTTCAAATCTACCTTTTATGTCTAAAATACTAGAAAAAGTTGTGTCCGCTCAACTGGGCTCTTTCTTACAAGAAAATGACACCTATGAAAAGTTTCAGTCTGGATTCAGGCCGCATCATAGCACTGAAACTGCGCTCGTTAAAATCACAAATGATTTACTTTTAGCTTCTGACCAAGGCTGTATCTCAATATTAGTTTTACTTGATCTTAGTGCTGCGTTCGATACTATAGATCATACAATACTCTTAGATCGACTACAAAATTATACTGGTGTTCAAGGACAAGCATTAAGCTGGTTTAGATCGTATTTATCTGACCGCTACCATTTTGTTTACTTAAATGGAGAAAAATCTATCATAACTCCAGTAAACTATGGAGTGCCGCAGGGATCTGTGTTAGGCCCTCTATTATTCTCAATATATATGCTGCCACTTGGAAATATTATAAGGAAACATGGAATTAGTTTCCATTGTTATGCTGATGACACTCAAATCTATATTTCATCACGGCCAGATGAAAACGCTAAATTATCCAAATTGACAGAGTGTGTTAAAGATATAAAAGATTGGATGACGCATAATTTTCTTTTATTAAATCCAGACAAGACAGAGGTAATACTTATCGGTTCAAAAAACCACCCACAAAACCTCTCACAATACAACTTTAACATAGTAGGATGTCCTGTTACTTCATCCTCTACAGTAAAAGACCTGGGTGTTATATTAGACTGCAACCTGTCTTTTGAAAATCATATTTCATATGTTACAAGAACAGCCTTTTTCCACCTTAGAAACATTGCTAAGCTACGTAATATGCTATCAGTTTCTGACGCAGAAAAGTTAGTTCATGCATTCATGACCTCGAGACTAGATTACTGTAATGCGTTATTAGCCGGTTGTCCTGCATCCTTAATAAACAAGCTACAGTTAGTCCAAAATGCCGCCGCTAGAGTTCTAACTAGATCAAGAAAATATGATCATATAACACCGATTTTATCATCCCTACATTGGTTACCTATAAAGTCCCGTATTAATTACAAGGTATTGCTACTGACTTATAAAGCCCTAAACGGCTTAGCTCCAGTCTATTTAACCGATCTTCTATCGCCCTATAATCCATCGCGCTCTTTAAGATCACTAAATTCGAGGCTTTTGGTCATACCTAGGATATCCAGATCCACCAAAGGAGGGAGAGCATTTTCACATTTAGCACCAAAACTCTGGAATAGTCTTCCGGATACTGTTCGTTGCTCAGACTCACTCTCCCAGTTTAAAACTAGATTAAAGACGCATCTCTTCAGCCAGGCATTCATATAATACTTTTAATCCTACAGTTAAATCCGACCTCTAGTTCATAAACGCCAGAGGAGAACTGGCCCCCGACTGAGCCCGGGTTCTCCCAAGGTTTTTTTTTTCTCCATTAGGTCACCTGATGGAGTTTTTCGGTTCCTTGCCACTGTTGCCTTTGGCTTGCTCAGTTGGGGATATTTGGGGATATTTAATTGAATTAATCAATCAACGATACTATTGATCAGCATTACCGAACGTAGACGTTCCACTAGAAACAAACATTGATGTATTGTTCTAATTTATTACTGTGAAGCTGCTTTGATACAACCTGTGTTGTGAAAAGCGCTATATAAATAAACTTGACTTGACTTGACTTGACTTATTTAACAAACGAACTAAATGCTCTGCTGGTTTACTGGAGATGTTTTATTATTGGATCATTCGTGCCGCGAGATGTTTTATAGGGGGCGGTAAAAAACGTCAGGCACCGAAATCAGGCACCGAAAGTTTCGTTCTTATTCGGTCTGGTTACTACCGTTTACGTCGGAACCGGTTCTCTATTGGAACCGGGTTTCGGTACCCAACCCTAATTACAGCTGATTCAAATGTAATGTGACACGCCCACGGAGAGCGCGCGCTATTCAAACGCAAATGACTGAGGCAATCCACGGCGCAAACCTGTGAACGCCCCCATATCAGCTAGAGAAAACACAAGTTTATTCAGATCATTACTTGTTTACACCGTCTCGCAGCGCTGTGAGGAATAATAATAATGGAAAATGTCCCTCAGAAGTGCGGGTATTTCGAGGAGCAAGGATCAGACTGAGCTGAGGAATACAGTAGTATGTTTTTTTTCCTTCTCACGTGAATCGGGTTTCTGTTTATGAATGAATGAACGGCAGAGATGCGCGCTGTTTACCACAGCTCGTAAAAAGACAGTTTAAATTTAAATCGCGTTTGTGAATGAATGATGATGTTTTAGCAAACTGCATTGCTATACTGAGATGAGTAAAAATCGACTGAAATATGTTGAAATAAAATGTAGGCTATTTGTATAAGCAACGTATTAAAATGCAAATTAACATTTATATGCCCTAATATTTCATAAAAACAACGTTACAGTCAGGCGAAATATGAAAGACAACATTTTGTTGACTAGATTTGGGTACAGTTTTAACCGTAGAATATACTGTAAGATTACACTTGAATTGTTGTTGTAATTGTAACCTTTGTAATAAAAAAATATATTTACAAGGTAGATGTAAACAAACTATTAAAAGGTAAATATAATTTTTTTCTTTAAGGGGGGGTGAAATGCTATTTCATGCATACTGAGTTTTTTACACTGGTAAAGAGTTGGATTCCCATGCTAAACATGGACAAAGTTTCAAAAACTAAGTTGTAGGTTTGAAGGAGTATTTTTGTTCCAAAAATACTCCTTCCGGTTTGTCACAAGTTTCGGAAAGTTTTTTTCGAGTATGGGTATGCGTGACGTCAGATGTAACGGAATTTCCTTATATGGGTCCTAAGGGTACTTCTCCGGTAAGATCGCGGCCGCGCGCGCACTCTTAGACCAGAGCAAGAGAGCGAAAGCAGTTCGCCATCAAAGCGCCCTGCCCGGCTTTTGGGAAGTCAATGTCACCAAAGAAGTGTGTTTTTGGTTGCCAGGGCAAGACAACCCTGCACAGATTCCCAAAGAACCCAGCATTAAGGAACCCGTGAATGGAGTTTGTTTTCCTGAGCATAAACGGTGCAAGACTGTTTGTTCCCTGCATTTCGACGATGATTGTTTAATAAATAAAGCCCAGATCGTCTAATGCTTAGGATCGAGCAGTCGCAATGATAAAGATTCGCGGTCGTGCGTTGGAACCGGACGGTGAGTAAAACTGTTGAACTGAACAAATGCTTGCTGTCATCCTCTGCTGTGCTGGAATTTCTGCCGTCCTCTGTTGTGCTGGGATTGCTGCTGTCCGCTTCGCTGTCCGAGCCCCGTCTCGTTCGTTCTGGTCCTGTGGTTTGAGGAGCGCTGTTCAACGAGACTGGGAGTTAGATTCGTCTGCTCCCAGTTTATGGGTGAGTGACGTTTTATCCCAAGTTATGCTGTCTTGCCTCGTCCGAAGTTAAGATCCATGCTACGGTCTCATTTAAATTAGAGAGTGTCAGTCTGTCCACTGTAGTCATACCATTATAACTTATATTCACGGATTGTAGTGCTGTAATGGATTAGTGCACGATTGATAGCTTTCTAGTGTGGTGCTGTGCTTATGCTGTGTTTGTTATCTATTGTGGAGATACTGGCGGTTTTCTTCCTGTTGTGTGAGTGTTGTGCTGGTGCGTGCGGTGATTGACAGGTGGCCTGCTGCATATACGTCACTGCCTGGCGTGAGACGGACTTGTGCGAGAGGGACCGCTTATGGACTGTGCACCTATGGACTTCCAGTGGATTTGAACGTGTTTGTCTGATGTCCAGCTTTTACCTTGATGAATAGTTTTAAAAGCCCAAGTGAGAGAGTGTGTGTGTGTGTGTGCATGGGCACCTACTTTTTCTATTGAATTAGAGATTATAATAATTTTTTTTTTTTTTACTAAATTTGTTGTATTGGTGAATCTGTTGTGTTGCTCCCACCAAACTAAAAGAACTTGCAGTTATTTAATTAATCGAGTCCCAGCTCTTCAATTAGGTGGCGTAGTCGAGCTACATTGCCTACATCACAAGGGCAATGTTAGAGAAGTGGTGTATTGCGTCTGATGCTACAACGTTTGAATGTCTCCAGGAGTTAATATTACTGGAGGATTTCAAGGGTTGTCTCCCTGAAAACTTAGTGTTACATTTAAATGAACAAAAGGTTTCTTCGTTGTCCGAAGCTGCTGTATTTGCTGATGAGTACGTGCTGACTCACCGAACCAGTTCGAAATAAAAACGTTAGAGCGTTTGCTGAGAGGAGTTCTGTGGTTGTGCGTTCAAAGACCGACACTCGTACGAGCGCGCCCGGGGGAAGTATGTTTAAGCCCACAGAATCGAAACGCGCGTGTTTCTTCTGTCTTGATCCCAGTCATTTAATTGCGGACTGCAAGGCATGGAAACAAAAGAATGCGTCTGCTAAAGCAAAAAGCGTTGCACATTTGGTACTTGAACCGCAGGTAGGAACGGCTGAGACGTTTTCACCTGGAACTGAGTTATTTAAAGCCTTCCTGATGAGCGGCTCAGTTTCTATTTCTCCAGACGGTACGTTAAAACCTTTGTCCATTTTGCGCGACACTGGCGCCGCCCACTCGTTTATTCGCGAGAATGTACTTCTATTATCCGCGGAGACGTATACAGGGACTGATATATTAGTTCGCGGAATTGCGCTAGGGTGCATTAAAGATCCTGTTCACTCAGTGTTCCTGAAATCCGAGCTAGTCTCAGGCCTAGTAAACGTGGGAGTCTGTGTTAAAGGACAACTCCGGTATTTAACAACTTGAGTTTATTTTGTAGTTAGTTTTGGATGAACAAGAGTGGTGGACAAAGAAATTTTGACAATGGTTCCTGTCTCGACTTTTTGACTACTTTAGAATTGCCCATGACCGCTTTAGAATGGGAGTCAATTGCCATGGTCTTTTCGCTCAGAGTAAGTTAGCGAAATAAACAAACAAAAAAATCATTACATCTACAATGGATTATGAAAGGTGGATTCTGGACCCGCTCGATTTTGAATTTGACGGTCGAGGATACCGTTTCGAACCTGAATATACAGAAGAGGAGCTACGTGTAAGGGAGATATGGCTATGGAGTTACTCCAAACCAAAAGTTATATAAATTAAATGATTAATAAAATAAGCTTATTGACAATTATTTTCTCTTAAATGTATTTGAAAACGAAATAAAGCAATGCCAACTAACCCTGATTATAGAGTACTCTGTCTATACACACGCCGCGGTTCAGCCGCGCGTGACAAACGCTGCTAGTGTGAAAGCAAAACGCTCGTGTCCTGCTCCCGCTCACCATTTGCACTGGCTAATGCGTGCAGTGTGAATCCGGCGCGAGGGCGCTTAGAGCGCGCAGAAGACCCATTTTTAAGAAGTCTTAAGACATAACATTTAAAGTTCGGGAATTTTAGACTTTTTAAAACCCCAAGGGAACCCTATCAGATGTTCAAGCTAAACTAGTTATACAAATAACATATCATTTTATGTTGTTTAGCTTACGCCAAGGTCTTCTTCGTCTAGCGTTGGTCCACTGAGCGTCGGTACAGCTGTCCTTTTCAGATAGCGTTTCTTCTGAGACTTTTTTCGAGAACCTGTAGATTTAACATAGTCCTCGTCCCGAAAGTGAAATGCACAAACGATGGTCAGCTTTTCGAAGAACATCTAAAGGGGTGTTTATGTCAAACCCGAGGAATAAAAGCCAAAACTTTACTCGTTCAGGGTTGTGGAAAGGAATCCGATGACAACTCCTATTTTTAGGGATTTTACCGCAGTTTCTGACCGAACAAAGTTTTACCATATTGGATGGCTCAGTGACCAGTGCAATGTTGGCCTTGGCTATGAAGTTGAACTCGACTGTGAGTGACTTTCCCGCGAAACCTTTTTTTACTCTATGCGCTAGACACGTTATCGCCATCAAGTGGTCGGGAGTGTGCCAACGCTTCAGACTCAAATATCGAGCGGAAGTTTATACGCGGTTGTGAGGTATCTGAAAAAATAGTTCCGCTATAGAAAAATAAACGGATCGAAATCATACATTGCGCCGATATATTTGTTTTTAATCATCAACGAACACCACTAACCACTCGGTGAGTTGCACAGTTTTGAAAACGAACGTTAAAGGTTGTTTTAAAGGCATGTTTGTGCATGGCCATTGACTCCCATTCTAAAGCGGTCATGGGCAATTCTAAAGTAGTCAAAAAGTCGAGACAGGAACCATTGTCAAAAATTCTTTGTCCAACACTCTTGTTCATCCAAAACAAACTACAAAATAGACTCAAGGTGTTAAATACCGGAGTTGTCCTTTAAACTACCAGTTGAAGGTGCAAATTTCATCCTAGGGAACGACTTGGCAGGAGGAGATGTTTTCCCTTTTCCCGTAGTGTCCGAGTATCCTGCGAGAGACTCAGCTTTGCAGGCTGTCTCTCCTCCTTTGTTTCCAGCGTGTGCGGTGAGTCACAGAAATTTGCAGACACTGTTGATCTATTTGACTCTTTCCTGTTGCGTTCAAAACCTACGGAGTTGTCACTGTCAGTAAATGACAATGTGTTAGAGATAAGTTCTGATGCGCATACTCAGGGGCAAACAGTTAACATCGGACGAAAGCAGCTTAGTATGGCACAAAAGTCGGATTCGTCTTTGTCGCGCTGTATTGAGACCCCAGTAAAAACAAAGGACGAACTTGCTCGTGTAAGGATAGGTTATTATTGGGACGGGGATGTCTTAATGCGCAAGTAGCTTCCAATATCTGGGGACAAGACTGACTTAGACCATGCCTATCAAATTGTAGTGCCCATGTGCTATCGTTCTATTGTGCTTGAACTGGCCCACGGTCACTTAATGGCAGGGCACTTTGGAGTCAATAAAACTTTTCAGCGTTACGAAATATTTTTATTGGCCTGGAGTGAAAGCAAGTGTTGCGAAATATTGCCATTCTTGTCGTGCGTGTCAGATCGCGGGGAAACCTAATCAGGTCGTGCGACCCGCGCCTTTACACCCAATCCCCGCGGTGGGGGAGCCGTTCGAAAGGCTAATATTAGACTGTGTAGGACCGCTCCCAAAATCGAAAAGTGGACACCAATATGTTCTCACACTGATGTGCGCTGCCACTCGGTTTCACGAGGCGGTCCCTCTCCGTAACTTAAAAGCCAAGACAGTTGTAAAGGAACTAATCAAATTTTGCTCTCTTTTTGGCCTGCCGCGTGTTATCCAAACAGACCGCGGAACTAATTTCACATCGAAGCTTTTCAAGCAAGCGTTGACTAGAATTTCGGTGTCACATCAGATGTCCAGTGCCTATCATCCGGAGTCTCAGGGAGCGTTAGAGCGGTTCCACCAAACGCTCAAAACCATGCTGCGTGTCTACTGCGTAGAAGCGGGAAGAGACTGGGCTGACAGTTTGCCCTTATTACTTTTCGCCGTTTGAGAAACTGTGCAAGACTCTGTAGGCTTCAGCCAAGCGCAATTGGTGTTCGGACATTCAATTCGTGGCCCCCTTAGGCTTCTGAGTGAACAATTACTTGAGAACGAGGTTGCGCTTGTGCCTGTAACTGAGTATGTAGAAACACTCCGTAAGCGGTTGAAACGCGCTTGTGAACTCGCGAAGTTGAACCTAGCAGCCTCTCAAGCTACTATGAAGGATTATTACGATCGCAAAAGCATTGTTCGTTCATTTAATCCGGGTGAGTCCCTGCTGGCTTTATTACCAGTTCCTGGGTCGTCTTTGCATTCCCGATTTACTGGTCCTTACATTGTAGAAAAAAAAGTGAGTGAAACTAATTATATACTGAGAACGCCAGATCGTAGGAAGAAGATGCGAATGTGTCATATTAACATGCTGAAGCCTTACTATGTGAGAGATCAAGCTGAAGCGTCAGTTAAGAGTGTGACATTGGTTGTCCCTTCTGTTTTCCAGAGCAACGTCGAGGATGAAGCTGGAGGAAATATTCCAGCGCTGGGTGAAAGCCTGCAAAACTCTAACATACTCAACAATTTACATACCTTCCTTGGTCACTTATCAGACTGTCAAAGAGAAAGTATTGTAAAATTGATTGACAGCTTTCACACTATTTTCTCTGATGTCCCATCTCGCACTAATGTGTTGTTCCATGACATCGACGTTGGAGACGCGGCTCCAATTAAACAACACCCCTATAGGGTAAATCCTCAAACGTAGTTTTATGAAAGCAGAGGTTGAATATATGTTACAAAACGGTCTAGCAGAGCCAAGTCAGAGCGCGTGGAGTTCCCCCTGCCTGTTGGTACCAAAAGTCAATTCAACTTTTCGATTCTGTACTGACTTCTGGAAAGTTAATTCCGTTACTAAACCTGATTGTTTTCCTTTACCGAGGATAGATGATTGTATCGACAGAGTCGGACCTGCAAAGTTTGTTTCGAAACTTGACCTGTTAAAAGGCTATTGGCAGGTGCCGCTTACTCCGCGCGCTACTGAAATTTCAGCGTTTGTCACACCTGACAACTTCTGTCAATACTACGTTCAGGATGCGGAACGCCCCGCCCCATCCACGTTCCAACGCCTAATGCAGTTGGTACTATGAGATATACAAAACTGTACTGCATATCTTGACGATATCGTTTTATATTCTTCCACGTGGAAAGAACCTGATTTCGAACGCCCTTTTCAACTTGAGGTTGACGCGAGTATGGTTGGCGCAGGAGCTGTCCTTCTGCAGACGTCTGAAATGAACATCAAGAGTCCGGTGTGTTACTTCTCGAAAAAGTTTGATAGCTGTCAGTACAAATATAGCCCCATTGAAAAAGAGGCTCTCGCGTTGTTGATGGCATTGAAACATTTCAAGGTTTATCTGGGTGGTTCAACGTTCCCTATCAAAGTTTACACGGACCACAATCCGTTGTTTTTTCTCAGTCGTATGTACAATGCGTACCAACGCTTAATGCGTTGGTCTCTCGCACTTCAAGAGTTCAACCAAGAGATTTCCCATAAGCGCGGCGCTGAAAACCTAATCGCCGATGCACTGTCCAAAGCGCACAGTGCTGAAAACGGCAAGTAGGTGCGCATCAATGTGAGATCAATGTGATATAACCATTAATCTTTTGGGGAGGGGAGGAGTGTTATGTGTCAGAACGTAAAAGTGTTTATACTGTCTAGAACAAGTAAGTTTGCGCATGCGTTTTCTTTTTTGTTTTTCTTTTTCTCTCTCTCTCCGTCGCTTTACGCTCATTTGAGTGTAACAGGTGCAGCTGCTTAGAAGGGCGGGGCTGATGGACTCAGAGCGTGGATATAAGCTGTGTGAAAGGCTTGTTCATCGAGTTCCCCCCTCCTGCTTCATGCTGTTGTAGAGTGTGTGTGTGAACGAGTTTTTGTCCAACACAGTGGTGTTAAGAGCCGGTTGGCTGTCGTGTGCTTCTTCCCTTTTGTAGAGTAAGCTGCCTGTGAGCGGCGTTCTGACTGTTAACGGTATAGGCCGGTAATTGTGATATCCCACACCGTTCATTAAGACTAAGTGAGAGGTCTGAGGCCCTTTTTTTTTCCTTTTAACATTTTCTCCTGTTTACTGGTTAGCAGGGAGCTAAGAATTGTATATTTGTTTTTTTCTAAATCCAGGTAAGACGAACTAAAACTTAGTTAGAAGACCTGTTTTGTTTGTTGTTTTTGTGGCCAACTGAACCCTCTCATTTTGCTTTATATTTTCCTTTTGAAAACGAATGAAATCTTACCCCTAAAATAAACATTGATTCTCTTCAACTAATTTGTTTCGTTGTATGTTTATGGGAGCAGGAGATGGAACTCCAGGCGTCGCCTTTTAATAGGTGCCGCTCTGTATGTTAGTGCTTCAGCAAACAGCACAGTGCTAAAACGACAAAGTTTGGATTACTACAAAAACTGAGAATTCTTTTACCCGACCAGCTTACATTCCGGGGAAAGGAAAACACAACTGCCTACACTCATAAGGATAAGAGAGAAAATGCTGGTTCAAGAATCTACTTGCTGCACTAACTGCCACAGACTTTTACAAAGGATTGCAGTTCTTGAAACAAAGTTACTTACGGGACCACCAAACCAGACGGAACACACAACAGAGCTTCGTCATGGACACCCTCAGCATATAGCCGGTGAATCCCATGAAACTAGTGCTCCTCGACAGGTAGAGAAACAATCCGATCGACTTACAAATCAATGGCAAAAACAGGGAGCAAGACCCAAAGGCACTCAAAACATCAGATTGTCACGAGCATCACATATTGTCACAGTAGCATCCTCTACACCAGATACAGCTCTGACAAGGATTGCAAACACTGGTCTCCTGCCACCACCTATACATCTTGAGAACAGATTTGAAGTACTAATGAATGTAAATGAGGAATCTCCAAATGTGATGAATGTGATCGAACAGACTGAATGTGCCAGTAGCTAACACTGATGCTAACTGGCGCTCAAGGTCGAGCAGACAGGCAGCCGAGCCCAGGACTCTGATAGTGGAGGACTCCATAATCAGAAACATTAGCAGCAGGGATACAACTACATGCTGCCTTCTAGGGGTGTGCGATATGACAATTTTTGATCGTTGACGATTAACACGTCTCAGTCAGCTTTTGAAGAAATATCGTAGTATAGCGCATTCTATCAGTTGCTGTTACATCCTGAACAACGCGACGTATATTCACATAAAATGTTAACGCAGCGGAACAGGACACTGCAGTTCACAAAAATACATTATTTGCATGTGGTTTAATGCCTTGTCGGTTAAACATTTAATTTGCGTGCTGATGCGCTGTTCTAACGTGTGCGTTTCTCAGCGCGTACATGTGAAGCTCACATGCACTAAAAGCCTGTCTACTAGTGCCTGTTATCTTTCGAGTCTTATTGTGCTAATACTGTCAAATACACACAAGGTTTACATAAACAAGTCGGTTATGTCTAAAGTGAAAGCAAACTTGAGAAAATTGAGAGAAAATCTGCTTGTCAAATGCGTGTATATTTGACGCGTCGCGCACAGCTCTTAAAGAGACAGTAGTAATACTGGTGATAGTTCACCCAAAAATAAAAATTCTCATTATTTACGCACTCTAATGTTGTTCCAAACCTGTATTAGTTTCCTTCTAATATTTTCTTATATGAATATTTTGAAGAATGTGGCTATCCAAACAGTAGCTGTTTCCCCATTGACTTCCATAGGAGAAAAATATACTATGGAAGTCACTGCGGTAAATCGACTGTTTGGTTACCCACATTCTTCCAAATAACTATTATTTTCAACAGAAGAAAGAAACTTATTCGAGTTTAAAACAACTCGATACAGTAAATTATGACAATTTGAATTTTTAGGTGAACTATCCCTTAGTAGGAATGTTAATATACAAATGAAATAAACAGTGCTTTATGTTTTCAGCTACAGTAGGTGTATTTAACAGTAGCATTGAAGAAAGTAATTAAATTAACAAATATGAAAATAAAACAAAACATAGACTTCACTGTATAAATTATACATTGATGCTTCAGTGTTTCCCCTAGAAATTTTTCCAGCAGCGGTGCTGTTACGTATTACCAAGTTGCGCGGGGGGGGGCATGCACCTCTGAAAGACTCTTTTTTTTAAATAACCCCTTAAACCATGACTTCTGGCAAGTTTTGTGGTTAGAAATGGACATTTTAAGACATACAAATAAGAGATGCACCGATTGATCGGCTGGTGACCGGAATTGGCCGATTTTCACGTGATCGGCCATGACTGGCGACCTGCCGGTCAGTCTGACATATGCCGATTTTATGCCGGTCAAATGGCTGGCGCTGAGCCAGAGTCGGACGCGTTCAGCGCTGTCATATGTCACAACTAAGCAGTGTTTTCAACCTCATAATGTTTATTTTAGGATTCAGATATTTAAATACACATAAGCACGAGTAAAACAATACATTTGGAGTTTGTAAAATACACACTGATGTCTGTGGAAGCAGCAATAACAATCTATTCAAATATAATTTGCCGACATGTGTTACTCATATCAGACAAACATAGTGAAAGCAACTATAAAGTTTACTCTATTCTTCTCAGCTCTCTGGCCACTTTCTTGCATTTATTTCGGGTGAAACTGATGAATTCACGTGCTGTAAATCCGACTGACAGGACAAAATCTCATGTTATAGATCAAGATTATTTATAAAGGTTTTTAAACAACCAAACACACTCACTTACACGTATTTGAGAATCAGAATATCAGATAGGCTAGTTGATGACATGGTTAGCAAGTTTGTGAATATTTTTAATAAAAAAGGAAAAGCGAAATAAAAGCGACACATCTGTCATACAGTATTATTGTGGCTGCGGTGTATCGCGTGACGCGTCGCCATGGAAACATTAAAGGGAACGTTCGCCTTGAAAAAACTCACTCTGGGGGTGGGGGTGTCAGTTAGAATATTTTAAACTTACTCGTGAAAGGGTTAAAAAAATATCGAAAATAATTATTTGTGTGTGCTGTAAAGTTGTTAGAAAAAAAATTAAAATCAGTATCGGCAGGTCAAACTCAATGAAAAATCGGAAATCGGAACTGGCCTAGAAAATTGTAATCGGTGCATCTCTTTTTAGCATCTAACTTATCAGCTTGCCATCTACTAGATGAATACATTTGTATGTGATATTTGCAATTTAAACATTTATTAAATATATTTCCCCATAATAGCATCAAAATTTACTTCACTTTGTTTAGTCCACAGGCTCAAATGTGTGCTTTCAATAGTCTTGTGCTTTGGGCTTCTGTACATATGATGGAGGCATGCACAGTACCAGTAGGGGGTGTGGTCTCTAGGGCTGTACTCAACCAAAGAAAATCTTGGTGACTGAAGTCCTGAAATTTGACTAAAAATCGACTAAAAATGACGTTAGAAAAAAACCCGTTAAATTAATTAGATGCGCACTGTGCGAAGGACTTGGTAGCCTTGTTGTCCGCCTAAATGAATTATAAATAAACAAACAACTAGTAGGCTATTTGCAGTATATTAAATCTTTTTTGACCTAATTATTTTGCACTGAAATTAGTCTGACACTCGAATTTGTCAGCTCTGACAGCGCTGCATCATGTGCACCTGCGCAATATCATAGATAGCTTATGATTTCCGAAAATAGAACTATGTTGTCAACTAGTGATATCATCACAAGAACTGTTGAGGAATACGCAACATAATTTAGACAATTATTTTTGTCATATGTTATAATAATAAGTTATAACTGTCAGACACTATCATTTCACCGTGCATGTCCTCGCACCGAGCGAGGCTGAACATGAGCTCAGCTTCGCAGCTGAGACACGAATAGACTATTTACTTAAAGCTTTTACTCTTAATAAACACAAAAGGCACGTCCACTTTAATAAAAAAAGAATATTTATTAAACAAACCAGACCAAGAGCAGAAACTAAATAAAGTGCATAACTGAAAAATAAAGCATCCTAGGCTCAAAACTAACACAACCAACAGCACAGAGCGCGCATTAGGCTCCAAATAAAAAATAAAAAAAGTTAGGTTATCACACTAAAACATTGAAATATGCAAATTCTGTTCATATAGCCTAAGTACTCAAAACAGACAGGGCAAGCTAACGCAGACAAGTGAGCTTACCACTTTTAGATGATATGTCATGTTTGTCTTCGAGCTGTGGAAAACTGTTGCTTGCAAACTTTGCATTCGACCTTTTTCCTGTTATCAATTTTAACTAAATGCTGCCACACTGTCGATTTCTTAGTTGTTGACATGTTAGAAGAGGACTGACTATTAAACGCTCTCACAATTAAATAAATAATATTCAGCATTAAACCTTCTAGTTATCGCTCGACGCTCTCTCTTGGGTTGGGCTAATCCAAAAAAGGTGAAAACAAGGGGGGTGTTTTGAAGACAGACTGTTACAGTGAAACAAGGCTACTCTGAAAACACCCCCATTAGCAGTTAGTGCTTTATTCCACCTGATGAACTGAGCGCGACTCAGCGCGGCAAAACTGATGAAATAAACGCGGCAGAAAATCGACCAATCAGAATTTTGGTCGAACCAGAACGTATCGACCAAATAATCGACTAATCGACTAGGACAGTACAAGCCCTAGTGGTCTCAATAGCCATGCAGTAAGCAGTGTGCTATGTGCATGTGATTGAGGAATGGCATGGATATTCAAGTGTATTTGAATGGCATCTGTTTGTTTTAGTCAAGATTATGCTAAAATATACTTTCCTATATTTCCTATATAATATTTATATATTCCTATATTTAAGTTCCCTATGAAGAGCCAACCTTCAACTTTGAAAATTCCCAGTTTATTCCCGTTTATTCCCATAAATTCCCGTTAATTCCCTTAAATTCCCATTAATTCCCATTAATTCCCATGGAAAGTTTCCATCTTTGAAAATTCCCAGAATTTTGCAACCCTAGAGACAACTCTTTTATCGGGATGGCCACCACCCAAACAAACTTGGTTCAAGAGTGCTAAAGGACAATATCTACTTCTCCCTCAATCATCCTTCTGCAGTGTCTGCCAATCTGAACGGCACACACACACCTGGACACAGTATGAATGACCACAGGACTTCACTTCAGCAGCACAATGGACATGCAGTTGAAATATCACACAAGGACAATGATAACACCACTCCGCCACAACAACCTCTGCTCACGGACACAATCTCAGCTGAGCCCTGCCCACAGAGCTCACCACAGACAGACATATCAGAACTGCTCCAAGATTCAGCACCCAAGGACGATTTCCTGGAACACAGCCAGGGAAGCCAGAACAGCATATTACAGCCCCTTTCACCAGACACTTTATCCCTCTCTCCAGCATCTCCACTTCTGTGCTTCTCACAGAAAATGGAAGAACTGGTGTATGCTGCTGGAACCAAACTATCCCACTATTTTGCTGCAAGCCCCCAGATATCAACCAAAAAACAACAGGCAACGCAACCACCAAAGCCCGCCAAAAACAACTGATACCAGCTCTCAGTGATATGTGTCGGGTCCCCGCTATGATAGCAGTAACTTTCTCAAATGTTTACAGAACAAGCGGGAACCCAGTGTGCCTGTATCTTTCTCTATTGCTGTTCTATTACAAGATAGAACGTCTAAGGCCTTCAATAGCCGTACAGCAAACCCAACTAATCTGGTGCCTATTACACGTCAGACTAAGATACCTAAGGGGTTAACTCGTCAACGTCAGTGCTCAAACAAATACATGAAATGCACAACGACACACCTAAAGTCGCTCACATACACGCAAACTCTACACACACGAGACGCGCGGAAATCTCCGCGCACATACTCATATGAGAGGCGCGCGCTCACACAAACTCGCGCACATAGCCTACTCAATGAGACGCGGACACACACACACAAACTGTCCACGCACATACTCCTATTGAGACACGTGTGCGCGCACACACACACACACACACACACACACACACACACAATACCCTAAAGATGTGGATAAGTCGATCAAAGTGTGGCTACATTTCTCCAGGCTCGATGCCAACAGCACGCGACGCAGTATTTGCGGTAAATTAATTGCTGCAAAGACCGGTACCACGACAGATAGGATAAAAACAGTGCACGTAGTAAACATAAGAGCAGAAAGTTGCTTCGTCTTCGACTGGTAAATGAAGAGATACCTTGTTGATCACTCTTGACAGTGTTTATATTGCAATAATGACCTACTGAATGTACAAAAATTGTTGGTTAGTCCGAATTGTTTTTCAGTAAGGATGCATTAAAGTTATCAAAAATGACCGTTGTTCTTTTGAATTTTTTATTCATAAAATATTAAGCAGCAAACTGTTTTCATATTTCTGAAGGATCATGTGACACTGAAGTAATGATTTAGAAAATTTAGCTTTGACATCACATGAATAAATTACATTTTGAAATATATTCAAATAAGATTTTAGATTGTTCAGGAACCGGTATCGAAATCAAGGTATCGGAATTTTGGAACGAAACCCACCCCTACACATAAGAACAGCACGCATTCAATAACGTGCGCCATAGAAGAAGTCATCTTAAAGGCACATCAACATTCATGTGATGAACACTACTTAACACTAGGTGGCCGTTACTTTGTGTGTGTGTGTGTCAGAGCCTGCAGTTGCTGTGGATGGGCGTATCGTGATAAACTGGACGCACTCTGAGAGAAGGCCGTTAAAATCGATTCCCCATTTTCATTTTTGAAACTTGTGTTAGTTGGTCCGATTGATTGTACATTTCCTTCTACCGAACTACCCGCAAGTGCTGAATTACTGCTCACACAGGTCAGTTCATCAGACGAATCACACATGAGGAAACGCAGCGCTGTGTCACTGGGTCTAACGTTACACTATCACACTAAACTGCATTTGAGTGTGGTAAAAGTTATAATGTTATTCTATGTGTTCGTTTGCTATATGAGACTAGCAGTAAGCTAGATCAACATTAGAATAACATGACATAACATTTCATCATGTTGAGCTTTATAACATTGATTTGTTTATGTACATTTGCTCACCTGTCTAATACAGAATGCTCAAGAGCGGTGTCGCTGTCAAGTCGTGACTCGTGAAGCTCTGTCGAGTCCAGGTTAGTTGCGGACGCTAACTCTCGGCATCTGGAAAACGCCACGCTGATATTGAGCCTCATTTTAGTTTTAGTCTTTTTGTGTTCCACAGTCTGCTTGCCATGGTCCATAATGTTTGAACGAAACAAGAAAAGCGTGCCGCTAAATGTTACGCACTACGCGGTTGTCCACGTCTGTCGCCATGGTTACATCATGTCTATGGCAGTACGAGCGGAGACCGAGGATAGAGCGGATATTGCGTCATTGACAGGCGATATTTTTTTCCGGGACGGGCCAATATTTAAAATTGGAATTTCTATAAATAAAAAATATTTGGAGACTTTTGGGATATTGTAAGTACACAACTGCAGGAAATATATCACACTGTCAGGGTTCGTAGACTTTTTCCAAGGTCAAATTCAAGCACTTTTCAGGTCCATTTTAAAGCTTTTTCCAGCACCTTACACTACCCTAAATTACATACCAATACATAGGCCTAGCCTAGTTAAAATTATTATTTAGTGTTTTTATCACATCAAAAGAGATAAACAGTCAAATGTTTCATAATAGCAGAGGGCTGCACAATATTGAAGAAAAATTAGATATGCGATAACTCATTAAATAAAGCGATATTCAACATGCAATACGATAATGCTTAAAGTGTATCAAATTAACTTAAATTATCTTTAAAATGATATAACCTACACACACGTGTTTCACATTCTTTTTGTGATAAGGAAATATCCCGACAACTTCTGACAGTGAACATCAGTGTTTTACTGTAGCATAAGAAGTGTTATTCTAACATCACTGGGGTTCAGGTTATGCTACATTAGGTTTATTTAACAACAGAAACTGATTAATCAAATGTAAAAATAAACACTGCTTAGTTTTCACTGCATGAATTAAATATACTGATTCTTATTAAAGCTACAAAAGTTAGCCTATTCAACAGTGAGTGATTTTATTTGTCTTTTGTTCATGACCCCAGTTATTGCAAGCCGTTGCGATATGCAATTATGCATATTGTAATATATACATTTGCAATATTTCAATGTATTGTGCAGCCCTAATATTTAAGCCAATCACAAGTTTTATTTTTCAAAATGTATCATTAAGTATATAGCCTAAAGCATATTATGAATAATATACTTTTCATTATATTAATGTCCAAATATTGCTTACCAGATAATGTGATTTATAGGCTGTAAAACTGAATTAATTTCAAATATGAAGACTTAGGATTTGAACAGAAATATTTGACAGGCCTTCCCGTTTTGGGACACATTCTTGATATAGAAAAGGTTTGAACAATATCTGAGTGCACCTGCCTGATAACTGTATTTCATTGCCAAGATGTCTTGGGCCAAGACATAACGTTAGCTAATACATTTACTGTTATAGAGCAGTGTAAATATTGCATAGGGCCATCCTAAACCTTACAGTAACAGTATACTACTTATGACACTGACTGATTTCAGTTCAGCAATCAACGACTGTTGTTATGCACTGGGCTAACGTTTTCAGGTTAATTTGCACGTTACAGTTCTGTAATTTTGGCAATGTTCACTGCATATTCCATAGGGCTGGGTATCGATTCAGATGTTACAATTCGATTCGATTTCGATTCGCAAGCTCTCAAATCGATTCGATTTCGATTCTCGATTCGATTTTCGATTTCGATTCTCGATTCGATTTTTCGATTCTGAATTAGATTTCGATTCGACTCAATGAATATTTAATACAATCCTATATTTATTAAATAAAGAAAAAGAAAAGTGAACTGAAGTTTTCAAGTGTTTAATTAATAAAAAGAAATTAAGAGCTACAAACCTGTATATTAAACTTTTTATTTTAGGTACACTTGGGTACATTAAAACAGAACCCAACTCAATATTTCAAATGCATACAATGAATAGACAGGATTTTGATGCAAGATGAAAAAATGATGCTGAAAATTGCACAGTCGCATGTCTTGATCAAACAGGTTAACAATCCTCACATAAACCCATATAAAAACATTGCATATAATTTTTATCTGTGCCCTTCCTGTCTAACAGCTAGGCCACATAAATTGAATAAAGTTATCAAACAGTCTGTGCTGCATTAATTATAAATTATAGATAGACTAATCAAATTTAAAAAGTTCTTTATAAGAGCAGTGAGTGTTTTTCTCTGTTCCCTTTGTTCTTTGATTAACTTTAACGACAGAGATAATTAGTGGCTACTGTGTACTGTCCCTTTAAGACCAGCCGCTGTTGACAGAGACGCGGATCTCACACGCGCCTCATACTCTCACGAGGCATAACTCTTCACGTTCATCATAAGACTGCTCTTATGTTATGAAAATACTTAACAAAAAGACATTTTGGCATAATTGTGTGTTTTATTGTTCATTCAAGCGCGAAAGATAACTCTATTCTGGGCTGTCTTGTGCGCACGCACGATATCATTGCAAGTTTTTCTGTGTCACAGTCAGGACATTCACAGGCAGCGAGATCTATTTTGTCTTGTCGCGTATGAATGGTTTAAAAGCATTTGCATGAATAAGAGCGGGATCATGTAACACTAGCCAAAGGATGACAAAAAATTAACAGATGCTGCATTGCGTTAAAAGCCCAAATTTGTTTATTTCATACAAAATCGCAGCATTTTGCGTCATATAGCCTAATTGCGTATGCTTGACATCGCGATTGCGATATGATTAAACGTGCAGCACTAATTGAGGTTATTTTATGATTTAGATAAAACTAACATAAAATCTCACAGCATTAGCTATAAAATTTAGTTTGCAAGCCTATATGAACAGTGGAGGAAAACTAATTCTTGGGTAATAGATAAATAAAGATGGAAAAAAATCGATTCTTGGCGTTTGAGAATCGATTTTGAATCGACCACATTTTAAAAAACGATTAATCGAAAAATCGATTTTTTTGCCCAGCCCTAATATTCCACAAATGAACATAACGGACATGCAATACTTACATTACATTATCACACCAAGTACTCTCAGTCACTAATGGCCCTTTCAGAAATGAAACCGATATATTTCAATGGCTTGCGTCGCGCGACTCGGACCAAAGTGGAGCTCAGCGAGCTCGACCGCACGCCGCGGTCAAAGTTTAAAATAGTTCAACTGTTGCCGCTGCGTGGCCAATAAAAACAGTGCATCCAAACAACCGCGGAAATCAAAATGAAAACTCTACTTTTGCTCTGGCCAGCATAACGCAAATCAATCTGTATCTGATTCTGAAGGGATACATTTTTTTTTCTCCATTTAATAAAGAACTATTTCGTCAGAAAGATATTTCTTGTGAAAGAAATACAGTAACAAATTCAAGCATTTTTTATCCATTTTATCCAAAATTCAAGCACTTTTCAAACCTTGAAAACACCAAAATCCAAGCACTTTCAAGGATTTCAAGCACCCGTACGAACCCTGCAAAAATCTTACATATTGTACCTTAAAATGAGAACAAAAATAAAAACACACACACACACACACACACATATATATATACACATACACAAAGCACTATTGTTATTCTTACACAATAACATTATGGAAGAAGCTGGATGATAATTTTGCTCATCCAACACATTATGCAAATTATATGTTTATTGCATTATGATACTGTATGCTCAACCATAAATTCTGTTTTTCTATAATGTTCAGGATTTTATACACATTTTTAGCATTGAGGTCTTATTATTTGTGGGGGTGCTGCTGCTGTACTTATTTGCTTTATGTATTTCTTCTGACCACCTCATGTATGTAAACAGGGCTGACAGAAAAACTCTGAAGTGCAACATCACATTATTTAACTACGACCTCAGAGTTTAATTTACACATTTCTGACTGGTAGCGAACATTAGAGAAGTGTTGGTCACTAAGCTAGCTGCAGTTAACTATTCTCTTCCAATAAACACTAACTAAAGCTGGCTATATAAACACAACTACTGCCTAGATTCACGAGAGGACGACAAAAGTGTTTAAAAGTGAAAAATACAGTAATTTCATCAACTTACCAGCGAGCGAGCTTCGGGAACACTGGAAATGAATGAATGGGGTTCAGTGCTGGAGCTGTCGGTGTTTGCTGGAACTACTATCGGCTGCTCCCGCTCATAACTCCGCGACACGCGTCACTTCCGCATTCCTCAGGTCTTCTTCTTCTTCTTTGGGTTTATTGGCGGTTCGCGTTCTTAAAAGAGCATTACCGCCATCTACTGTGGGCAATAGATCAGAGATACATCACAACTCCCAGAACAATCCGGGCTCGAGCTTTCAGTGTCGCTGCGTGTTCAGCTCCTCCATCTCCAGCCAAAGCCCATCACATTCCAGAGATCAGGGATAATGATACTACTACTACTAATAATAATAATACTACTAATAGCCTATCTATATTCTATAGATTAAATTTGTATTATTCATCTCCCGAACTGAGTTTAAAATCATTTTAATGTTAATTGTTGATTAGCCTACCTTTCATCTGAAATTCTTCAATTATCTCACTTTTTTCCTCTAAATATTTATTATTTATATATTTATTAATATTACTAGTATTTATTAATCCCAGAGCTCCATCATCCGCGAACAGCGATTTATTTATATTCTTATCTATTGTTGCAAATACATCATTATATATCTAGAAATCTCCCTGCCGCCTTCACTATTATTGTAACTTTTCTGTTCTCCTTTCTGTTTGTGCTGTACAATTAATGACCTCCACCATGAAGAGCACAACATTTCTCTTACTTCATCTTTGCATCTTCTGGTACTCTACCTTCGTCAATTCTTCATGTACCTTCATTTCTTTTTCCATACTCCATTCTTTCAGTCCCACTTTGCCTATTTCTATCAGTTACTACTTTCACAGCTTCAGCATAAGTTTGATTATTTTTTTACTTTTACTTTTCCGATACGGGGCTTCAATAGAAACTGCGTCGCATATGCGATACGCACATCGAAGCTTCAGTGTCATACGTAACATCACTAACGTATGGTCACCCTATAGCTTCCCTCATTGAGTTTCAGCGTCGAGTCTTCTGAGGTGAGGAGAGCAGTTCACGGGGTTTCTCATTTTCACACACACTTTATACAGTTTAATTAAGCGACAGGCTCATTTCTGTATTGTTTTCATCGATCACAGCGATACTTGTGCGTCTTTTCTGGCGTCTTCCTTCTGAAATAAACATGTAGTGCAGCAGCAGCGAGCATGAGGAGGATATGTGGAGTTCAGGCCATCCTTAAAAATATTTTGGTTTGCAGTAACAGCAAAAAAATATATAAAAAAGGGTCGGTAGGTAGGTCTTTTTTTCTTTTCTTTTCAAGATTCAATGTAAAAAAAAAAAGTAAAATTTTGGTCATGGTGATTACGTAGGTATGAATTTATACAAATTTGCATATCGTGACGTCACTGACTGGGTCTTCAACCCGTGCCTTCGGGCGCACCATTGCAAACCTCATTCTGATGCAGGTTATTTGGACCACAAACAATTTTAAATCTTTGTCAAAAAACATGTTTATTGCATTAATTCCAGCTGCATTCATTTGAAAAAAAAAAAAGACCACATCATTAAAAAGCTGACCTGAGCGATTTTGTGTTCGTTTGTGTGATTGTTTCGTCAAGTCAAAAGTCAAAGTTTAAGATCTGTGAAGGGATTTAATGCGAATCGATCTCAAGCTTCATACTGGAACAGATTCTGCTAAATGCTTTACATTGAGCCTATGATGAGCCTAATCAATACTAATAAATATGAATCGCGTTTTACTCTTGGAACAATAGTGATTGTGGTGCTCTCTATCGAGTCACTCTACGCAACGGTGCCATTTACACTTTTTCACATTTTCCACATTTTCATTAAAAACTACAACTTTAAAGATATGTTAATCCTCCAAAATATTTTCCGACCTCAGGCACAAAATCCTTGATAATAACATTATCCTTTTATTCAGGCAAGGGAGTCTTTCTTGTACCACCCATAGACAGTAAAAGAAATGGACACAGCGACCCCATAGACTTCAACGGAGAAAAGTGAAGGAAATTAGAAGCACTCATTTCCTGATGGTCGAGTGTACTGCGAAGACTCAAACTGAGCTTGACGACGTAGATGTGACGTGAGCAACCCGCCTGTCCTTTAGCAGCTGTGCCAAGAGATAATTCCCTTCCGAAACTTGCAGAGACGGAGAGCGTGAGTAGGAGGTGTCCATGAGCTGGAGCAGGAGCAACTTTGTGACTCTCTATGGGCTTCTCCCTTGACTGGATCGGACTTTATGCCTCCACATACCCCCGATTGCCCGCAAGCTTCTCCTTCTGTCTATACGGTAATTACTCTACTGTGCGACAGAGAGTCGCGTGGTTATGACGCAATCGTTAGCCTTTTTTTAAAAAAAAATGGTTCTACAAGGCCATAACGTAAGATACAAGGTAATGGAGCCTTTTATACATTGTCGTGTTTCTTTAGAAATAAATAATGGACAAATGGAGTCTTTAAATGCCTCAGATGTAAAGTTACTCAAAGTGACGCCAAAATGAATGGGAGTCAATGGAATGCTAACAGCAGGTGATGTCTCATCGATCACAAGTTCAGTATGGCGTACCACAAGGCTCAGTACTAGGACCGCTGCGGTTCACTCTGTTCATGCTACCTTTAGGAGATATCATTAGAAATCATGGCATTAGCTTTCACTGTTATGATGATGATACTCAGCTCTATATTTCTTCATGCCCCGACGAAACTTACCAATTCACAAAATTAACGGAATGCATAGCTGATATAAAAAACTGGATGACTAGTAATTTCCTACTACTAACTCTGAAAAAACAGAGATTCTAATTATTGGACAAAAAACTTCCTCACGTAATAACCTAGAATACTGTCTAACTCTTGATGGCTGCTCTGTTAAGTCTTCGTCGTCGGTTAGGAACCTGGGTGTGCGCTTTGATACCAATCTTTCATTTGAAAGTCGCGTGTCTAGTATCTGTAAAACCGCATTTTTCCATCTTAAAAATATATCTAAATTACATCATATGATCTCAATGACAAATGCGGAACAATTAGTCCATGCGTTCATGACCTCAAGGCTAGATTATTGTAATGCTCGATTGGGTGGTTGCCCTGCACGCTTAATAAACAAACTACAGCTAGTTCAAAACGCAGCAGCTCGAGTTCTTACCAGAACCAGGAAGTATGACCATATTAGCCCGGTTCTGTCAAAACTGCACTGGCTCCCTATTAAACATCGCATCAATTTTAAAATATTGCTGATCACTTACAAAGCACTAAATGGTGTCGCTCCGCAGTGCTTGAGAGAGCTCTTAATGCATTATAGTCCTTCACGTCTATTGCAATCTCAAAATTACAGCCAGTTGATAACACCTAGAATATCAAAATCGACTGCTGACGGTTGATCCTTTTCCTATTTAGCACCAAAACTTTGTTTTGGACCCAGCTGACTGGCCTTTTGTCTTGTCAGGTGCAATGAGATCTGATTTAGTAAACAGAGGTCCAATGCAACCAAAATCTGACTTTAAATTTCCCAGAAGAGAAGATGGTAGATCATGTCACCAACACTACTTTTACAGGACTTTGGTAAAAGGTGAGCAAATTAGGAGAAGCTGGTTAAGCTAATCACCTAAAAGCAATGCACTCTTCTGCTTTTGCTGTAAATTGTTTTCAGTAAAAGAGTACAACTTAATCAGAAGTGGATTAAATGACTGGAAAAATGCACCATCCCTTTTAAACACCCACGATAACTCACCTGAACACATCAAACATCTGGCTGCATGGAAGGAGTTAGACATGCGTCTGGAAAAGGGGGAAACAATAGACATGCAGGAAATGTCACTTCTAGAGTTTGAGAAGAGGTGCTGGAGGGAGGCTCTTACCCGCTTAGTGGCCATAATCCAGTCCCTTTCTCGCAGAAACCTGGCATTAAGAGGATCAAGTGACACACTGTATCAGCCAAACAATGGTCACTTTTTAAAAGAGCTAGAACTCTTAGCTAAGTTTGATTCTGTAATGCAGCAACATACTGCAAGAGTCAAGTCAAGTCAAGTAAGTTTATTTATATAGCGCTTTTCACAATACAGATTGTATCAAAGCAGCTTCACAGTATTAAATTAAAATAATACATCAATGTTTGTTTCTAGTGGAAAACGTCCACGTTTGGTAATGCTGATCAATAGTATTGTTGATTGATTAATTAAATTAAATATCCCCAAATATCCCCAACTGAGCACGCCAAAGGCAACAGTGGCAAGGAACCGAAAAAAAAACCATCAGGTCTACCTAATGGAGAAAAAAAACCTTGGGAGAACCCAGGCTCAGTCGGGGGCCAGTTCTCCTCAGGCGTTTATGAACTAGAGGTCGGATTTAACTGTAAGATTAAAAGTATTATATGAATGCCTGGCTGAAGAGATGCGTCTTTATCTATCTATCTAGTTTTAAACTGCGAGAGTGAGTCTGAGCAACGAACAGTATCAGGAAGACTATTCCAGAGTTTTGGAGCTAAATGTGAAAATGCTCTCCCTCCTTTGGTTGATCTGGATATCCTAGGTATGACCAAAAGCCTCGAATTTAGTGATCTTAAAGAGCGTGATGGATTATAGGGCGATAGAAGATCCGTTAAGTAGACTGGAGCTAAGCCGTTTAGGGCTTTATAAGTCAGTAGCAATACCTTGTAATTAATACGGAACTTTATAGGTAACCAATGTAGTGATGATAAAATTGGTGTTATATGATCATATTTTCTTGATCTAGTTAGAACTCTAGCGCCGGCATTTTGGACTAACTGTAGCTTGTTTATTAAGGATGCAGGACAACCGGCTAATAAAGCATTACAGTAATCTAGTCTCAAGGTCATGAATGCATGAACTAACTTTTCTGCATCAGAAACTGATAGCATGTTACGTAGCTTAGCAATATTTCTAAGGTGGAAAAAGGCTGTTCTTGTAACTTATGAAATATGATTTTCAAAAGACAGGTTGCAGTCTAATATAACACCCAGGTCTTTTACTGTAGAGGATAAAGTAACAGGACATCCTACTATGTTAAAGTTGTATTGTAAGAGGTTTTGTGGGCGTTTTTTTTAACCGATAAGTATTACCTCTGTCTTGTCTGGATTTAATAAAAGAAAATTGTGTGTCATCCAATCTTTTATGTCTTTAATACACTCTGTCAATTTGGATAATTTAGCGTTTTCATCTGGCCGTGATGAAACATAGATTTGAGTGTCATGAGCATAACATTGGAAACTAATTCCATGTTTCCTTATATCAATATATATGATGCCACTTGGAAATATTATAAGATTTTTAAATAGGTCTATAATTTGCTAGATTATGTGGGTCTAATTGTGGTTTCTTAATGAGAGGTTTTATAACTGCCAGTTTAAATGTTCTTGGAACATGACCTAAAGATAAAGATGAGTTAATAATATTGAGGAGAGGCTCTTCCACTATATGTAACACTTCTTTCAGTAGTTTAGTGGGTATAGGATCTAATAAACATGTTGTTGATTTAGATGAAGTGATAAGTTTTTGTAACTCTTATTGTTCTATAGTTGTAAAGCACTGTAATTGTTCTTGCGGGGTGATAATTGAGGCTGAATAATAAGGCGTGATTGAGGATTGAACGTTTACAATTGTGGTTCTGATGCTTTCTATTTTCTCAGTGGAGAACTTCATGAAATCATTACTACTAAACTGTAACGGGATATTTTGTTCAGGTGACACCTGTTTATTTGTTAGTCTAGCCACGTGTTAAATACATTTACATTACATTACATTTATTCATTTAGCAGATGCTTTTATCCAAAGCGACTTACAAATGAGAACAATAGAAGCAGTTAAACTAGCAGTAGGACAACAAAATGCAAGTGGCTATGACCCTTCTCAGTTTAATTCAACGCAATTGTTGTGTTGTGTTAGTATTACTGGATCAAGTGCTGTCGAAAAAGAAGTGTCTTCAGCCGTTTCTTAAAAGTGGCTATGGACTCAGCCGCTCTGGTTGAGTTCGGCAGATCATTCCACCAGCAGGGAACAGTCATGGTAAAGGTCCGAGAAAGAGATTTTGTGCCTCTTTGAGATGGCACCACAAGACGCCGTTCACTTGCAGAGCGCAAGTTCCTAGAAGGCACGCAAGTCTGAAGTAAAGAGTTAAAGTAAAAGGGAGCAGAACCAGTGGTTGTTCTGTAGGCAAACGTCAGTGACTTGAATTTGATGCGAGCGGCAACAGGCAACCAGTGCAATTTTGTGAGGAGAGGAGTGACGTGTGCCCTTTTCGGCTCGTTAAAGACCAGTCTAGCTGCGGCGTTCTGGATCAGTTGCAGAGGTTTGACTGTGCAAGCTGGAAGACCAGCCAGGAGAGCGTTACAATAGTCAAGTCTGGATAAAACAAGCGCTTGGACAAGGAGTTGAGTAGCATGTTCTGATAGGAAGGGTCTGATCCTCCTAATGTTGTACAAGGCAAATCTACATGACCGGGCAGTTCTTGCAATGTGGTCTGTGAAGTTCAATTGATCATCAATTACAACACCAAGGTTCCTGGCTGACCTAGATGGAGTTATGGATGATGAGTCTAGCTGAATGGTAAAGTTGTGGTGAAGTGTTGGGTTGGCCGGGACCACGAGTAGCTCTGTCTTCGCAAGGTTTAGTTGAAGGTGGTGTATGGAGCGAAATATGTGCCATAATTTAACAAACAAATCCAGCATTTTGCAAACAAACTCAATCTACTTCGCAAAGGAAAACTCGACTCGCAAACAAACTCGATCCGCTTTGCAAAGGAAATCTCGACTCGCAAACAAAAAGAAACCAATGTGCAAGCACAAAGGTCACAAATGCGTCCAGGCAGATTTTCTCACAAATGCGTGCAGGCAGATTTTCTCACAAATGTGTGCAGGCAGATTTTCTCACAAGTGCGTCCAGGCAGATTTTCTCACAAATGCAGTTGAGCAACTTCCTCTTCTAAAACAGTAGATGGCGCTAAACTATAGGCTAATTTAGCGCTAGTCTCCCAGGAGAAGCACTGATTTGAAACTTGCCTTTGCCTACAGCTGAGGAAAATGACCGGTGAACGGGTGTGTTTCTGTCTTATTTGATCTATAATTAAACTTTTTGAGGTTTTCTCTTGCCAAACGTTTATTGCATATCTAGGCAGAAATCCACCATGCTTCGTGGTGTGGTACGACATTCCTTCCTCTGTCCATAATGCAAACAAGCTTATGCAGTCACCTGACATGCCGTTATAGTCAGGGGGCCAAAACTGATATTGAAACTTTGTCGGACACTTTTTGGTACAAGTATACAACCTATCCAGTATTAATATTTATCCCCTCAACATGTGTTCTAGCAAGGTTGTCAGCTTAGAAAATGTTTTTTTGTCCATTGCGCATGCGTCGCGTCTGAGCGCGTTGTTGTCTTTGGAGCTCCATCGATTGATTTATAATTCTTGATTTCTCTTTAAACTCACTTACAACGAACATTTTCTACTTTTCCTCACCTCATAGTTATAACGCGGATTGTTGAGCAGACGCGTCTCAAGCCTTGTGATCCAACGCTGGATACTCTTATAGGTTACGTCCGTGGATCACGGCTGAACGCGTCTTCTCCGCACTCATTTAAGTTACAAACAAACATTTTTTCGCCTATCGTGCGTCTACTCTACACCCGTACCACTGAAAAGACGGATTATATCCAAGACTTAAGCCATAAATTAGTATTAATATTGATAGCACCACTGGTAGCGTCGTTGCTAACTTAACTTACTGTCCATCTGTTAAAATGGCGAATATATCAAATGTAAGTAGTCTACCTTTTGGTGCAGGTGAGGACACATTTGAGCTGCACGCGGTGCAGTCTGAGCTGGAAGCTGTTGAGAAACAGATCCACGACCTTTTAGTAAGAAAAGCCGAGCTGAGGGACCGGCGTTTGGCTCTCGAAACATCACGTGCCGAGGCACACAAATCAGAGATTAATGTTACTAACCCGCTGACTCCGACCTCGTCTACTCCGTGCGTTCCTCAACATCGGTCCCGAACGTCGAGGTCGCGATCAGCCATGGTCTTGTTCACTCCGGCTCCAACATGCCATCACGAAGCCTGGATTTTTCCGCAGCGGAAGTCGCGAGTCAGGTCTAGACCAAGAAAACTCTCTCCGACCCTCCCGGTTTTCGAGATATCCACACAAAACCGCTTCTCCCCTCTTCGCGAAACAGAACGCGATGCTGTGATCATCGGCGATTCCATCGTTCGACACGTACACGTTACGTTAAATAAAAGTAAGGTGCATAGTCACTGCTTTCCTGGTGCTCGTGTTTCTGAAATCGCTGCTCACGTTCCCGAGATTCTGAACGAGCGCGTCGGAACCGTTGTCCTGCACGCGGGAGGGGCCGACATCAGACTGCGCAAGACGGAGGTTCTGAAGAAAGACTTCAGGAATCTGATCGATACGGTACGCAGCACATCGCCTGATATAACGATTATTGTGTCAGGACCGCTTCCCACGTATCGACTAGGTCATGAAAAGTTTAGTAGATTATTTGCGCTTAATGAATGGTTAATGTCATGGTGCAATGAGCAGAAACTTCTCTTTGTAAATAATTGGAATCTGTTTTGGGAGCGTCCTAGGCTTTACCGTGCTGATGGCTTACACCCAAGCAGATTCGGATCGGATCTTCTGTCAGATAACATCTCCAAAATGTTAAATACCTTTTGACTAGTAAACAAAAGTCCAAATCATAGTCTCTGCTGCACCAATTTAACTGATATAAATAGTGTAGAACATTGCATAGAAACTGTGTCTATTCCTCGTTTAGTGAGATCAAATCATAAATCTACTGCAGGATCTAGAAAAAATCTAATTGTTATTAAACCAGAAAATGTTGCTATTGGTAATCAAAAACAATTTTTAAAGCTAGGTCTTCTAAACATTAGATCACTCACACCTAAGGCAGTTATTGTAAATGAAATAGTCACAGATAATAGCTTCGATGTACTTTGCCTTACTGAAACCTGGCTTAAACCAAATGATTATTTTGGTTTAAATGAGTCTACTCCATCAGGATACTCCTATAAGCACGAGCCCCGTCTGAATGGTCGTGGCGGCGGTGTTGCAACAATCTATAGAGATTTTCTCAATGTTACTCAGAAAACGGGTTATAAGTTTATTTCATTTGAAGTACTTGTACTAAATGTTACGCTCTTAGATGTTCGAAAAACATCCCTATTATCTCTAGCCTTGGCTACCGTATATAGACCGCCTGGGCCTTACGCTGATTTCCTAAAAGAGTTTGCAGATTTTCTCTCAGACCTATTAGTTAACTTCGATAAAGCATTAATTGTTGGAGACTTTAATATCCATGTAGATAATCAAAATGATGCGTTAGGGGCTGCGTTTACAGATTTATTAAACTCCTTTGGGGTCAAGCAAAACATTACCGGACCGACTCATCGATTTAATCATACACTCGATTTAATTATATCACATAGAACCGATCCAACCGATATAGATATCATTCCACAAAGTGACGATGTCACTGACCATTACATGGTAACTTGCATATTACGTACTCCTGTAATATATCATGCTGCGCCGCGTTATCGATTAGGCAGAACAATCCTTCCATCCACCATAGATAATTTTTCAAACAGCTTATCGGATCTGTCTCAGCTGCTCAGTGAACCCAAACAAACAGATGAACTTGAGGAATTAACTAGCACTATGAGCACCATTCTCTCTGGATCATTGGATATTGTTGCGCCCATTAGATTAAAAAAGGTCAGAGAGAAAAGTAAAGCACCATGGTACAACAATACTACGTGTGTTCTAAAGAGAGAAACCCGTAATTTAGAGCGTAAATGGAAACAAACCAACTTAGAGGTCTTTTGAATCGCATGGAAAGACAGTATGTCACGTTATAAAAAGGCCCTAAAAGCGGCCAGGGCTGAGCATCTACGCAAACTAATAGAAAACAACCATAACAATCCTAAGTTCTTATTTAACACCGTGGCGAGACTAACAAATAAACAGATGTCTCCTGAACAAAGTATTCCATTACAGTTTAGTAGTAATGATTTCATGAAGTTCTTCACTGAGAAAATAGAAAACATCAGAACCACAATTGTAAACGTTCAATCCTCAATCGCGCCTTATAATCACGCCGCAATTATCACGCCGCAAGAACAATTACAGTGCTTCACAACTATAGAACAAAAAGAGTTAAATAAACTTTTTACTTCATCTAAAACAACAACATGTTTATTAGATCCCATACCAACTAAACTATTGAAAGAAGTGTTACCTGTAGTGGAACTGCCTCTCCTCAATATTATTAACTCGTCTTTATCATTAGGTTATGTTCCAAAAACATTTAAACTGGCAGTTATAAAACCTCTCATTAAGAAACCACAATTAGATCCGAATAATCTAGTAAATTATAGACCCATTTCAAATCTACCTTTTATGTCTAAAATACTAGAAAAAGTTGTGTCCGCTCAACTGGTTTCTTTCTTACAAGAAAATGACACCTATGAAAAGTTTCAGTCTGGATTCAGGCCGCATCATAGCACTGAAACTGCGCTCGTTAAAATCACAAATGATTTACTTTTAGCTTCTGACCAAGGCTGTATCTCAATATTAGTTTTACTTGATCTTAGTGCTGCGTTCGATACTATAGATCATACAATACTCTTAGATCGACTACAAAATTATACTGGTGTTCAAGGACAAGCATTAAGCTGGTTTAGATCGTATTTATCTGACCGCTACCATTTTGTTTATTTAAATGGAGAAAAATCTATCATAACTCCAGTAAACTATGGAGTGCCGCAGGGATCTGTGTTAGGCCCTCTATTATTCTCAATATATATGCTACCACTTGGAAATATTATAAGGAAACATGGAATTAGTTTCCATTGTTATGCTGATGACACTCAAATCTATATTTCATCACGGCCAGATGAAAACGCTAAATTATCCAAATTGACAGAGTGTGTTAAAGATATAAAAGATTGGATGACGCATAATTTTCTTTTATTAAATCCAGACAAGACAGAGGTACTACTTATCGGTTCAAAAAACCACCCACAAAACCTCTCACAATACAACTTTAACATAGTAGGATGTCCTGTTACTTCATCCTCTACAGCAAAAGACCTGGGTGTTATATTAGACTGCAACCTGTCTTTTGAAAATCATATTTCATATGTTACAAGAACAGCCTTTTTCCACCTTAGAAACATTGCTAAGCTACGTAATATGCTATCAGTTTCTGACGCAGAAAAGTTAGTTCATGCATTCATGACCTCGAGACTAGATTACTGTAATGCGTTATTAGCCGGTTGTCCTGCATCCTCAATAAACAAGCTACAGTTAGTCCAAAATGCCGCCGCTAGAGTTCTAACTAGATCAAGAAAATATGATCATATAACACCGATTTTATCATCCCTACATTGGTTACCTATAAAGTCCCGTATTAATTACAAGGTATTGCTACTGACTTATAAAGCCCTAAACGGCTTAGCTCCAGTCTATTTAACGGATCTTCTATCGCCCTATAATCCATCGCGCTCTTTAAGGTCACTAAATTCGAGGCTTTTGGTCATACCTAGGATATCTAGGTCCACCAAAGGAGGGAAAGCATTTTCACATTTAGCACCAAAACTCTGGAATAGTCTTCCGGATACTGTTCGTTGCTCAGACTCGCTCTCCCAGTTTAAAACTAGATTAAAGACGCATCTCTTCAGCCAGGCATTCATATAATACTTTTAATTCTACAGTTAAATCCGACCTCTAGTTCATAAACGCCAGAGGAGAACTGGCCCCCGACTGAGCCCGGGTTCTCCCAAGGTTTTTTTTTCTCCATTAGGTCACCTGATGGAGTTTTTCGGTTCCTTGCCACTGTTGCCTTTGGCTTGCTCAGTTGGGGATATTTGGGGATATTTAATTTAATTAATCAATCAACGATACTATTGATCAGCATTACCGAACGTAGACGTTCCACTAGAAACAAACATTGATGTATTGTTCTAATTTATTACTGTGAAGCTGCTTTGATACAACCTGTGTTGTGAAAAGCGCTATATAAATAAACTTGACTTGACTTGACTTGACATTTTAACACTATATTCTTAAAAGTGGTAAAAGCAGATTTTTTTCCCCAAAGTGCTTCCATTTTGTTCCATGTTACCTATTGTAATTTTGGGAAAATGTGCAATATAATCCAACTTATGTGCAAGCATGATCATTAAAAAATAATAATCAATAAATACCACAAGAAGGGGCACTGTTGTGTCAGCGCAGCTGTGATTTGGCAGTAGATTGAGGCAGCAGATCCAGAGAAGATGATCACAGCAGGTGTCAACAGTAGAGTCTGAACAAAACTTTATAACGTGAATCACACAATCACACAACAGATTAACTTGATCTATTTGTCAACACAAACATTTACCTCAAGATTCTACCATTCTACCATCAAATGTTGCCAGAAACAGGTAAGCTAAACTGTTTTCCAACTAGCTATATACTTACCAGACATACACTCACCTAAAGAATTATTAGGAACACCATACTAATACTGTGTTTGACCCCCTTTCGCCTTCAGAACTGCCTTAATTCTACGTGGCATTGATTCAACAAGGTGCTGAAAGCATTCTTTAGTAAGGGTGTCACGATTCTCCAAATCCTAATTTCGATTACATTTTCGATTCTAAAGTCACGGTTCGATTCGATTCTCGATTTTAAAAAAATAAATTGAAAGCACAAGCTATGCCATTTTAAGACTTTTATGCAATATAATAATATCTGACCTTTGTTCGCAATACCACACACTACATTGTCAAATTTAAAATGTTTATTAACAACATAATGTAACAATAACTTATATCTTCAGTCAATTGGAAACTTAAACAATATAACCTATTACCTGGCTATTATAGTCCCGGGGCTCCCTGGACTCCTCAGAGCAGTCACAGGCGAATAGCACGGCATTTTAAATTGGGTTCCCACAGCGTTTGCAACGCAGTACGAGAGAACGTTCTCGTAAGGGAACGTAGGCTACTTGGTTACTTGCGTAACCTCGGTTCCCTTAGAGATAAGGGAACGAGTACTGATTTGCCTTGCCGTGCTATTTCGCTCATATTAGGTACTTCGCTTCAGTCGATTTAAACCTAAAATCCTTTGGCGAGTTTTTTGTGAATTATACTCTCCAGCAACGTCCAAATTGGCGCGCTCGAGGTTGGCAGGGCGCCATGCGCTCCCATTGGACCGTACGCCACTGCTAACTCGCCATAGGTTCGTGCAGTTGCCGCAGCACAGACAATCAGCTCGCTCAGACGAGATATGATGCTCTCGCTGTGCAGCTGCAATGTGTTTTAAAATAAAGGCTTCAATATTCTCGAGAAAATGAGTTTTACCTATTACAGGCAAGCCGAGCTGCCGTGACATGGGGGCATGGCAGCATCGGCGATTCCATTTTTTGATTCGATAATTGAGATTGAGCATTAATTTCGATCGATTTCGATTTAAAATCGAAATCGTGACACCCTTATTCTTTAGAAATGTTGGCCCATATTGATAGGATAGCATCTTGCAGTTGATGGAGATTTGTGGGATGCACATCCAGGGCACGAAGCTCCCGTTCCACCACATCCCAAAGATGCTCTATTGGGTTGAGATCTGGTGACTGTGGGGGCCATTTTAGTACAGTGAACTCATTGTTCAAGAAACCAATTTGAAATGATTCGAGCTTTGTGACATGGTGCATTATCCTGCTGGAAGTAGCCATCAGAGGATGGGTACATGGTGGTCATAAAGGGATGGACATGGTCAGAAACAATGCTCAGGTAGGCCGTGGCATTTAAACGATGCCCAATTGGCACTAAGGGGCCTAAAGTGTGCCAAGAAAACATCCCCCACACCATTACACCACCACCACCACCCTGCACAGTGGCATGATGGATCCATGTTCTCATTCTGTTTACGCCAAATTCTACCATCTGAATGTCTCAACAGAAATCGAGACTCATCAGACCAGGCAACATTTTTCCATTCTTCAAAAGTCCAATTTTGGTGAGCTCGTGCAAATTGTAGCCTCTTTTTCCTATTTGTAGTGGAGATGAGTGGTACCCTGTGGGGTCTTCTGCTGTTGTAGCCCATCCGCCTCAAGGTTGTGCGTGTTGTGGCTTCACAAATGCTTTGCTGCATACCTCGGTTGTAACGAGTGTTTATTTCAGTCAAAGTTGCTCTTCTATCAGCTTGAATCAGTCGGCCCATCCTCCTCTGACCTCTAGCATCAACAAGGCATTTTCGCCCACAGGACTGCCGCATACTGGATGTTTTTCCCTTTTCACACCATTCTTTGTAAACCCTAGAAATGGTTGTGCGTGAAAATCCCAGTAACTGAGCAGATTGTGAAATACTCAGACCGGCCCGTCTGGCACCAACAACCATGCCACGCTCAAAATTGCTTAAATCACCTTTCTTTCCCATTCTGACATTCAGTTTGGAGTTCAGGAGATTGGCTTGACCAGGACCACACCCCTAAATGCATTGAAGCAACTGACATGTGATTGGTTGATTAGATAATTGCATTAATAAGAAATTGAACAGGTGTTCCTAATAATCCTTTAGGTGAGTGTATAGCTAGGCTAATTTACTTTCATAACTACTAGCTTACTTACTAATAGGTAAATTAAATTTTGTGCAGATGTGTAATGGAAATATTGTTTTTAATTTATTTGCTGCACAGCAGCCTATTTTGCAGTCTGCTATAGCTAAAAGCGTTAATA